>NC_141264.1:20265000-20717500 GCF_054856545.1 Hippocampus guttulatus | reverse complement strand
ATTCTAGCTTTTCCGGAGCAACGTATCCTTTTCATAAATAATTGAGTGGAGAACACTAGGGCGCTTCACGAAATCTATCAAAAGGTGCCCCAATGACCCCGCGATGCTGTTGGTGAAACACGGGCGGCCATCAGTTTAATAACAGCTAATAGTAGTGGTGTGAACAGCAGAAGCCAATTAAAGGCTTCACATGCTAACACAAACACACACACAAACACACACACACACACACACACTTGCAATCAACAAAAACACATCTGTTTTAACCTGTGGTTATTTTTACATGCCCTATTTCCAAGGTCTTGTCGGTGCTCCCGGGTCGTAGGCTTCCTTTTGATTAATTCAATTCAACCAGAATGTGCACATTAAAAGAGTAGGTAAACAAAATGTTTAAACAATTCAGCGCTTAACCCTTGTTGCCAAGTAAATACATTGTTTGACTAGAAGATAACAGAAGAAAATTTGCGCTCCAACTAAAACAACACCGGTCTAAGAACACCCGTGTACTGATATCATACACCAGGGAGTGTCAAGTTCTCGGAGAGATTGCTTGGACTGCAAAGAAAAAAATTGAAAACAAAACATGCAGCATTGAATGCATCGCATGGAACACCACTACACAAACAGCAAACGTGGAGAATATCAAAGTGGACATTGATGTTTGCTATCTTCGCCCCCATGAAGACCGATTTGAGTCAAGTAGAGTCTGAGGGACACTGCAGCAAAGTGGAGACTACTCGTCAGCCAATCACAGGCCACACGCAACACCAAAAGCAGAGAATCAGGGCCTCCTGGATGCCAAGGGCTGTTGCAGCAAAGTGGAGACTGTGGAGTATAACACTGCCATCAAAGTCAAAGGGAGAGTGCATCATGGTCTGGTCGACAGCCAACCACGGGGCAAATAATGACAAACATTCAATACCTTTGTCATTTCTAGCAATTTTTTATCCTCATATGTTACAATGACAAATCTGCCCAACACACGAGCTCTCAAGCAGTGGTCTAAATGCGAATTCCAAGACTGAGGGGCGATGCAGCAACATGGAGACTTTGGAGTACAGTGAAGGTAAAAGTGATGGAGTCATGTGTTATTTTTTCTGATCTTTCTTTGGCTGAAAGTGCAGGGTGGGGGGGGGGGGGGGGGGGCTCAATTATTAGAATGGATGGCGTCAATTTTGGTGACATAAAACGTGACCTGGTATTGATGCAAGGCTGAATCTGCTCATTAAGATCATCTCGTCAATGTGCGAGGAGGGGGGAGAGCAGATGCGTGTCCCTGAACGCAGCAAAATGGCCACATGGTCCGTCCGGGTAGTAACCTTCAGATCCATGTTGCAGAGTCATCCTTGGCTCTCCGAGCAAGGGCAATGTAAAACGTGTCCTATTGCCATGACTACTTCAAATAATAACAATCCTAAACATCGTCATCATATTGATAATAGGAACACACCGTTAGAGTGAAACGCGGGCGACCTTGCACACGGTGAAGCACAATTTTGCTACGATTGCACGGGAAAGTGAACGCACCGCATGGCCAGCCAATGCTCCGTTTCACGTCACGTTTTTCCATTTACAATAATAATAGTAAAAATAATAATATCACCTTTAAATGTATGTTTATATTTAGGACATTAAACACTGAAGATGTTCACTTTTATTAAAAAGGTGTTTTCTCACCAGCTCGTTTACTCACTAATGGTGTTAAATTGGAAAGATTAACATCAAATGAAAAATAGAGTGGGGGGGGGGGGGGCACACTTACTCTCACCATATGAAGCCCGTACGCATATGGAGGAAAGGGTCGTCAACGCAGCCCAAAGCAAGACAGTGCTGTTGCCCATTAGTAGTTTGTCAGGTTTCATGTTCCTTATTTCATTTGAAGAAAAAAAAATCACAATAATAACAATAAATCCAAGAGGATGTTGGTATCCGGAACGATTGAGGGGAAACAATTGTAGTCCAAATGTCTGGGTTGGCTCCTCGGCCACTTGGATTTTAAATAGAATAAATTTAAATCTAAAAAAAAAAATTATATCGTGAAAAAAAATATCTCGTATTATTTCCTCCAAGGTGCACTGACTGCTATGAGAGCAGCAACATGATGATGGTAATCCCCGTCTTCAGTTTCCATGTCTTCTTCTTCCAAGAACAACAAGGCCTAAGAATTTGGTTCTATTCACAATATATCAGCACTTAAATTCGACCCACATCCCCACCATCCTCATCATCAGCAGCCAGGCGTGAAAATCTCTCGTAGACGCGTGGAGCAAAAAAAAAAAAAAACACCCAAGAAGAAAATGAAGAAGGGTGGCGGCTGTGTGGTGATACTGCTTGTCAAAAAAAATGAATGAAAAATCCGCGTGGTGGATGTCTTGACGCCAGGAAGCCAAGCAAGCGAGCAGCACCGGCGTTCGGTGCCCGTCGTGGTCGTGCCAGTGAAGGTTTAAGGGTGGGCTCGGGGAAAATGTGCCACGCAACAGCAGAGTGGGGCTGAACGCGTGGGTAAACACCGCGTCTTCTCCCGCTACCGACGTCTTTTTTCTTTAGTCGTCGAGAGAGAGGTGAAAACAAGTCCACGTTGCAGCTGCTAAAATCCCACAGTGAGAACGTGTGTGTGTGTGTGTTAGTGGGTCTCCCGTGGAATCTCTGCTGTAAACAAGAGTCGGCTTCTCTCTCACTCACTCGTGCACGCACGAACTCGCTCACACGCATAGTGCTCCGGATAAAGGTGGCCGGGTGGAAAAACCGTCGTGGATTCGCTCCCAGCAGGGATGGATTCCCATCGCCGAGACGTCAGGGTTGAGTTGAGCATTTATTGGGATGGGCATCTATTCCATTTCCAGTTTGAGGAATCGTGCAGTACTGTAGTAGGCTCTTTGTCCTCACTGGTTAGACCAGCGGTCCCCAACCGCCGACCGCGGACCGATACCGGTCCGCAGGGCATTTGATACCGGGCCGCACAGAAAGAACTTGCCTTAATTCCGTTTAGTTTAATTCGGAATACGAAAGATGTTTTATTTTGAAAAATTACCGGATTCTCCGTTACATCCGTCTGTGTCACGCTTGACACACGTCAAGCCACGCTTCTGCGTCACGTGACCGATTACCTAAAAACACAATGAGTAAAAAAACTGCTGGAGATCGCAAATGACGGTCTGTGGGGCAAAAAAGGTTGGGGACCCCTCGGTTAGACAATTCAGGGTAACGAGTAGATCGACGAAATCGCACTAGCGGAAGGATTGTGTCTCAGTATCATTGTTTTCACCAATATTTGTGGCATTTGTAGTTTAGTATCACAAGAAACTTTGTTGCATTTTTGTTAAGAGTTTGGACACTGTCTCAGTTAGTTTAAAAGAGGTTGGAAACGCTACTTTAGCTTAAAGCAGAAATAGCACACAACCAAACCTACTTATCATTGTATAGAACCAGATGACTGGGACGCTTACAGAAAGAAGCTACATGTTGTTCGATGTCATAAAATTGCAATCAATCTTCAAAGTTTATGTGAACATGTCTAGGTATGACAACGCCAACCGCCCCCCTACAAATATTAGAACGATCGGCGTCAATATTGTTTATGAGCATAACGTCTTCTTCTACTGCAGCTGACTGACCAAAAAAAACGCTTATTGACCATAGAATCCAAATTTTGCGGCAATTCTTATGTCTGAGTTTGTCGAATACTAAAATGTTATGTCTCCCGCGCACAAAAAAAAAAAAACAATACCCGGTGGTTTGTCACAACGCAAGCACATTAGCACAAAGTTCGTTGTGAGTATTGTCCACAAACTTGGAGTTAGTTGGTATTGACATTTAAGGTGTTCGATGCACCAAACGGTGATTAAAAGTAAAGATTTCATGTGGATAAAGACGTTGTTGAAAAATGCCACTGTGTGTGGAGGTTGTTTTCTCTTTGGCCAAATACCCTTGAGTGGATAAGGAACACGAATAACTTCTTGAGTCATACATTTTAGTCATGTCTCAGCTCACCTTTCGAAGTGGAACCTGACCAAGGGGGAAGCAGAGGGGCAAAAGGTAGCAAGGTGTGCAGCAGCAATGCTTTGGCGTAGACGCCTTCACAGTCCCCAGAACCAGGTTCTCTCGCAAGCCCAGCTCTTCCAACCAGTTACCGTGTACAACGTGGTTTGGAGAAACAAACAAACAGCAGAACCGTTTATCTTATAACTCAATGTGAGAGGTAGAGTACCAATGGCAGACGCAAATAAAACTGATTCCAAAAAAAATAAAGATTCCCAATTCGTAGTGGAAAAACAGAAACAAAAAGCATCGATAAATAAAAACGAATACAGTGTATGAAAGCTTCAGCGGCACCACGTCTTGCTCTTCATCATTCGTACAGACCCATCCAACGTTCTTGTATCGCCCTCTGCTGTCTTATCTGAGTCATTACAGTTTCATGCATCTCGGCTCCCCACCACCCCAGAGTGACGCAACGAAACTGCCAACGTTGTATAAACATGAACAGTATTTTAAATATTTATTTTTTGGAAAGTACAATTTTCCACACAGGAAAGCTGATTTTTTAATGAGCACAACACCTAAAATAGTTGAAAAATCGAGAAGGTTACGCTGAGGAATAAATCAATCACATCGAGTGGACAATGGATCAGTTCGAATTCAAAGTCTCGAGAACCGTGTGTGAATGAAAAAGGCTGTGGGTTGAATGGGGACGTCAACATTAAGACAAGTTGCCCTGATATTTTGTGTTTCAGCCCAAAGATCAGGGGTTCCCATTCACTCCAATATGTAATACGTTGTAGAAGAATGGACAGTATATAAAATAAGTACGAAGGTGCACATGAATATGCATAAACTCAGGTTTGGCAGATACCGTGAGCCTATAACCTGAATTAAAGACATCATTCTTTTAGTCTTTGGAGATTGGTATTGGTGTCCTCTCCTCTTCTATTGCTTCCCCTTTCTTTTTGAATGCATCAAACACATCCCAGGACTGAGGAACGAGCTGGCGAGAGAAGGCCAGTTGGAACAGCCAAGACATGAAGACGACGACCGCCAGAGAAATGAACACAATCAATGTCCTGAAGGGAAAGTACTGCGTGATGACGCCATCCTCCTCCCTCCAGCCCGGGAAGAGCAGCACAGGAGGAATCCCGAGTGCTGGCTCTCCACTCAGGATGCGCAGCAGCAGAGCTATCACGTAGCCACTGATGGCACCGTAGCAATTGCCAGAGAGAAGATGCACCACACAGAACAGCTGTGGTGTCACAACACAGTAGAGTGTGTCATTAGCTAGTACCCAGAGAGCAAGGATGCTGCTCTTATTAAAGGCCAGACCGGTTCCAGCCAGCCCCACCAGGAGCACACTAATCCTAATCACCCACTTCAGCTCTCTTTCTGATGCCTGTTGTGAGAAAAAAAAAGAAGAAAATATCATAAAGGTTGTGTTGCATTGCGCGATGCTGTTTTAGTCACACACTGCACTCAAAGGGACACACACACCTGTTTTCTCAAGGTTGACTTGTATATGTTTTGGGTGAACATGGATGCAGATGACAGCAACACAGAGTCCATGGAGGACATAACTGCTGCTGCGAGGGCGCCAGTGCCCAACACTGCCACCCAGGCGGGTGTGATGTAAGACAGAGCCAATGGCAGGACATTGCTTGCCTCACCGCGATAATAAGGTGGGGGTAGACCGTATTCTGTCTGGTTCCAGTCTTACCGAGAAGGACAGAGCATGGAAGAGGAACATACAGAGACAAAAATGGAGAAGAAATCATTGTAATCCAGGACAAAATGATGACACCCCCCTCCTAAATTCTTAGTCGCATTGTGGAGTGTTGTAGGGCAGGGGTGTCAAACTCATTTCATATTGTGGGCCGCATACGGCCTCGGTCGATGTCAAGTGGGCCAGACCATTAAAATTATACCATACTCTGCTATAAATAACCAAAATATGTCTTTCCTTTGTTTTGATATAGCGACGCACAAGTACATGAGGAAAATGTTGAAATGTACCTACATTTCATTTACCTAACATTTCATAAAACACCTTAGATTTCCTTCGACAAATGTGCAATTTAATTTTATCATTCACATATATGCAGTGCAACTGATCCCACTGATTGTACAAAGGCACAAAACTTGAACAATTAGTATTTAAAAATATAGTCATGCATTTTAAGATTAAACAAGATTTATAAAGAAAGGATTTTCTTAAACCATTTACACATGTGCATATGAAATCTAAATGTAACCCCCACCTACACTTTACAAACGAAAGAGAAAACAATGACTAGCGGTTAATACATGAATTGCATCTTAATAAAAATATTCATTTTGTGTCTTTTATGCTTTTTTTTCATTTTTAAATTATCCCGCGGGCCTGATCGAACCCCCTCGGGGGCCGGTTCCGGCCCGCGGGCCGTATGTTTGACACCCCTGTTGTAGGGTGTGTGTGTGTGTGTGTGTGTACCTGCAGATGTAGCCACAGCTCCAATGATCACCGAGGGGATTCCCATCAGAAAAGCGCAGCCGCCAGCAGCAAAACAGGTGACCTGAGCCCGGGCCGAGGAGGATGCTGCAAGAATCCTCTGGAATAGAGCCTGAGAAGCCAGTCCTCCAAAACCCTACAGCGCATATAAGCATGATCACTTCATCAAGTATGCCACTTCTTATCAGGAATGCGCATAAGCACGCCAAGCGAAAGGGCACTGCAAATTGTATATTAAGCTCCAGGTCAAGTTTGTCCTTGTGCTTTTGCAAACGGAACGATAGATCAGAGACCCCAGATTTTCCTTTCTCCTGCAAGTTGATGACAAGTGCACACGTGGACACCCTTAAAGTACCGTAGATGTGAAAATGGTGTTTGTGATGGACAATCTGTGATGAGCACACAAGTTCAAGAACAGAACGTTGCTCGGGTTTTGATCAGAGGGGCCGTTCTTCCTCGTCTCGCCCTCCGGGTCCCACTGTCATCGCCCACGTGAGCCGAACGATGCAATCCTGAGCAGAAGGCCGCCCTACCGTCAACCGGAGTGACACCCAACGGACAGCCGTCAAGCCGCAAGGGGGATAATTATGACCACGTTTGCTTTTTCTGGTCCCTCACGTTAGACCTGTTTGCCATTGGCAACCCTGCAAGAGGAATGAAGCCCCACACCACTTGTCTCCTGGGTTTTTTCGAACAGACAAACTCCTCCACCACGATAAGGTGACGGCTCAGGGAGGACTGTGTAAGATATATTGAGTACAATCGATCGATTACATTGATATGAAGACTTCTTGCAAAATAAAAAGAATCTGACCAGCACGAAAAAGTCATCGGTCCACTTTCCTGCGTCCTCCAGCTTCACCTGTCCTAACCAGGGAAGGCTGTTTGACTGGTTGAAATTGGTCGTTTGTGAGGGATCAGTCACCGCAGGATTGAGAAACATAAATGGAATACAGAGCCACTACAAGAAAGAAACAAACACTTGTTAGACAAAGCAAAATGTGAAAAAACAAAACAGGATTTCCAAACAAAGGCCGCCTTGACATTCCTTTCAAGAACCACTGCAATCACGCAACCTTTGTACATTTTTCTTGAGCGCTCACCAGACTGACAAATATGAAGGACAGTTGGATGATATCAGTGTACACAACTGCGTAAAGGCCTCCTAAAAAAGTGTAGCTGATGGAGATCGCCGCGGAGATCGGGATTGAGATTGTAGATGACAGACCCAGGATGATGCTCATCGTCCCCCCTGGAATGGAAATCAAAACATCATATTAAATCAAAGGTCCATGTGGCACAATCACTTTTGCCGTCATACAGAGAGCATAAACTCATTGCAAAGTTCGGCTTTCAAAGTGGACACCTGGGACACGTCTTTCTTCTGACAGTGAGAGTGAAAACGCATTTGAATATCATTACTAACCAAGGGCAGCAAGGATGCAGGCCACCCACAGAATATCACCTAGCAGAGCAGGAAGTAATATTGCTGTCGTGAAAAATTGGCCATAGCGGTCCTGAAACGGGTCCAACATGGTCAAGTAGTGTTTGGACCTCATCGGTTTGGCAAAAAACAACCCTGCTGGAAAAACACAAAACAAACAAGACCAATAAGTACCTCATAACAACAAACAGTGGCGGCTCTTAACTTCAACGGCGCTCTGTGCGAAACCTCCTTTCGCGCCTGCAAAAGCACAAAGGCTATTCTTTTGATACTTACCAGTTAAAAAATTTAAAAAATAGGCAAGAGGCCCAAATGCCCAGGCGAGACCTCGAGTTGGAGAATAAACAGCCTCGGCAGTCCCCAAAATGTAACCTCCACCAATCCAGGTTGCTGAGAGAAAACATCGAAACAAAGTCAGTGGTGGAAAAACTAAACAAAAAAAAAAAAAACTTTCCTTCGTGACCAAGGTGAGATGAAACAAAAGTCTTGCCTGCCATGGTGAACACGCCAGTCACGATGTTGATATTGCGTCCTCCGACGATGGCGACTTCGCTCTTTCTGCCCGAGCATTTCTTCTCCACTTGCTTTGACTTGCGCGAGGCCAAGATCCCGGTCAGCAGGATGACCACGTAAAAGACCCCCACAGCCACAAGTCCGGCCACATGCACTGCCATGCTTGCCAAACACCCACTGCCAATGAACACAACAAACGAAATGTTTACAGGTTTACACAATGGGTGTGACAGTTTCAAGACGTCAAATTTAGATCGTCAAATCTCACAATTTAAATGATTAGTGTTTGACTTACCACAGCAGCACTTTGAAGCAACATTATTATGCACAGTAGCAGTACTTTTTTTCTGATTTCCAATTTACAGCAACAAGTTTTTGTTGGCATCCAAACCCGTACCGATGGCATCACCTTTGTACACCGTGTGCAAAAGGTTTCCATCCCTCAGGGCTGGCGCTTGAGCTCGAGAGGCAAAATAGTTGCTGAGTCTGTTCTGTGTTTGTACACGCCTGTCCTGTTTACGCTTGCTCTAATTGCGCAAGTAAAACAATTTTTTTTTTCTTGTGACAGCGGCTATGATTCTAAACTAGGGGGAAAGAAAACCAAAGAAGTTGTACACGATGACTATCAAATCCGAACAATGGCATCTTTTTGTGTTTTCTTTTTTGTGTGTGTGTGTGCTGGTCGTTAAACCTGGAGGCTGGAAATGAATCATTGTGGGTCAAGTGACATCAGCTGTAAAGGTCTATACTGCAGAGTGCAAATTGCTATCTATCCATATTACCATACAAGGACACAACCCTTGTCATTACCAATTTGTACCCGAGTTTAACTGAGTCTGTTTATCACTTGAAAGTGTGGACCAAGAAATCTTCCGGAAGTGTTCTTGGACTGGTGGAAGTTGTCAGTTAGTTTTACCAACCCCCCCCCCCCAAAAAAAAACATGTTTGATAACCCAGTAAGATCAAGTCAACCGCATGTCTTAATTTAACTCGTAATGAATTAGAATTGACTCAACTCACCCCTCTGGGAGTTGTTGAAAGGGGCTTCCACCGTTGTTGATTCTTCTTTGGATGACTGCAAACCCGCCTCTTCAGTCAGGTTTATCTTCCCCTTACCGTACAATGATCGTCCTTGGACCAAAATCCACACCCACATGTCGAACCGCCCCCAGCAGTTACACACTTTTTTACTTTGCTTGAATGGATTACGGAAACTAAAATATACAAAATAGTAAATGCCATGGCATGAAACAAAACCTCCCTTGAAGTTCACTTTACAGAAATAGTGACCGCACGGGAGGCATCCAAACATACCAAGGTCCAGTCCGTCCGTTTATGCTCTGAAAATATGAACGTGTGAGTGCTAGAAAAGATCAAACTTTGGGGGTTCAGGTCAAATGTGGCTCAATATAACATTGGGTTGAGTATCCCACACCTCAACAGGGCGCCCTATAAGATAAGATCAGAAAACCATTATTTGTCTCACAATGGGAAAATTCCCAATTTTTGTCACCGATTCTGTTCATAACCTTTATGAACAGAATTTCTAGGCACAGCCGAGTCATCGAGGGGGTACGGTTTGATGGCCTCAGTCTTGCATCTCTGCTTTTTCCAGATGATGTGGTGCTGTTGGCTTCTTCAAGCCGGGATCTCCAACTCTCACTGGAGTGGTTCACAGTCGAGTGTGTAGGGATGAAAATGAGCACCTCCAAATCCGAAACATTGGTCATCAGTCGGAGAAGGATGGAGTCACCCTCTCTGGGTCGAGGATGAGCTCTTGCCCCAAGAGGAGTAGTTTAACTCATTCACTCCCAAAGACGTTTTTAAACGTCTTTTCAGACTTGGTCCAGAATTGGCTGGTACTGAATGAGTTAAGTATCTTGGGGTCTTGTTCACAAGGGAGGGCAGGATAAAGTGGGAGATCCACAGCCGCATCGGTGCAGCGTCTGCTGTGACACACTATCCGTCTGTCATGATGAAGGAGCTGAGCAAAAGGATGAAGCTCTTGATTTACAGGTCGGTCTATGTTCTTACCCTTCGCTGATGGTCACGACCCACAACAACAAGACCCCGGATACAAAGCAGCTGAAATTAGTTTCCTCCACAGTGTGTCCGGATTCTCCCTTAGAGATGAGAACCAAAGTCGCACCTGCAGCAGTGCACTGTTAGCGTTACCCTGCAGCGTTACCCTGCGGAAGACGCTACCCCAAACCAGAATTGTTAGGAGGACATTAACCTTCATTCAGTGGTCACGCCATGTCATTTTATGATCCCCAACATTTACTGAGCCAAGTCACATATTCTAAGTTCGAAAAATTGCACTGCACACCACCAAACAAAATTGTCACAAAAAGAGGATACATACAGGTCTGTCAGTTTCATACTTTTTGCCATCTAATAGAAGATAACGTATTTGCTCTTTCTGTCACTAGAACATGCTGGCATAGACAGATGGACAAAGATGCATTATTTGTTATTAATAAATATTTTTTTTGTTCACCAATTAAGATAAGATAAGATAAGATATCCTTTATTAGTCCCACACTGGGGAAATTTACAATTAGGTGAAATTAGACAATTTCCTTCTCTCAGGGAACACTGGTTGGGCATCAATGCCCGGGAACACGTCAAAGACAGGAAACTTGTTTACTTGTACTGGTACACTACGTCTCCAGACTGTCCAATGTTATAGTATCGCCCTCTGCTGTCTCAACCAAGCCATTACAGTTACATGCTTACCCCAGAAGAATACAAGAGCGACTCTGCCAACATTGGTGAACAGGAACAGTGTTTCATCCATCCATCCATTTTCTCATCCGCTCATCCTCACAAGGGTCGCGGGCTTGCTGGAGCATATTTTAGCTGTCTTCGGGCAGTAGGCGGGGTACACCCTGAACTGGTTGCTAGCCAATCGCAGGGGGAGCAATGTTTTCAATATATAATATTTGGAAAGCACAACTCTCAATCGAGGGCTCCGTCCTTTTAGCAATTACCCACAATGCACTATCGGTGGCCATATTGGAGGGCTGTTATAAACAAGCCATACGTATTCGTGTATGGCTGTTTTAAACAAGCCATACGCATTCGTGTATGGCTTGTTTAAAACAGCCCTCATGGCCAGGTTGACATGACCAGGTTCAATGTCAGGCTTCTGAAGAGCTTGCTGATGATCTGATCATTTGAATAAGGTGTGTTGCAACAGGGAAACTTGGAAAACATGCAGGACAGCGGCCCTCCAGGACCTGTGTTTGACACCCCTGTTCTAGAACATTGCACGTGAACAATGGCTTGAGAAAGGCGAATTAACCAATAGCCCGTGGTCGGCTTGGAAATCATTGAATAGTCCGTTGATAAAAGTGGGAAAACAGGTGGTCAGCTGGAAAGATCGGAAAACATCTGCCACCTGCTGGAGACAAACAGATTCTGAATCATGACACATTCAAAGGTCCCTCGGAAGGACACCGTTCACTAAAGTCCTTGCTAAAACATCAATGATGATTTACTTTTATCTTTCAAAAGACAAAGTTCACTGAGGTCCTTGCCAAAAAAAATCAGGGTTGATTCACTTTTATCTGTCTGTCTGTGAGAAAATAAAATGCATTCGGTCCTCCGCTTGAAGTCAGCTGGGATAGGCTCCAGTACGCACCGCCCCCAAATTCTGTTCAGGATAGGCGGTGTTGAAAATGACTGGGCGGAAAGATAATTGACTAAGGCAGGTAAGAGACAAAGTTGAACCCTTTATTGAAAGTACTGACCCATCTGAAGTCCCTCTCATCTGACATTGTTTTACCAAGAAACTCACTTCTTCTTGCATGGCCACAATTTCGTCAGGGGCGATTCTGCCGAAAATCTGAATTGATATTTATGGTCTGAACTTTAACCATCTGGTCTTCTTTAGGATGGTGTTCTCTCTCATGAATAATATCTCACAAAGAAATTTAATTTTAGGAGCTGATCTTACCTGTACTTGGATAATACCTCCACGAAACAGGCTTCATTCAATTCAATTACAGATTAAAAGCATACATGAGTAACTCCAAACTATCTGATTTGTGTTGTTTTTGTTTTTTCCACCCAGCAGAACTGGACGACTCTTTTCACTCACATGTTCATAATGCAGAGTACACACCCGGTTATCCGGTTTTGGTTATCCAAACATTAGTTCGAACCAAAACCAAAACTAACATTTTGAGAACGTTCCATGCTGGTTACGCAGCCCCAGTAACACTGAACGTCTAGAGAAGGTTATCCGACAATGAAATTTTGGACATTGATTGCCATGCAAGTTTACAAGTGTTACATGCTGTACCGTTGCAGTTCGGGACAACACAGTTCTGTCTCTCAGTCTTTGCATATTTTTCGCAATTCTTCAACCAAATATATTTTTTTTACAAACAAACGTCCGAATTCACTTTGCATCTTTGTTGTTTAAATTAGTGATGCATGCAGTCTGTGACATAGACTTACGGAGCCAGATGTTCACTTGCACATGTACAATGTATTATTCAAATTGCACCACTTCCCAGATACAGTATATGCAATTTTAGCATACAATGAAGTTTTGGCAGATACAATTACCATATTTTCCACACTAAAAGGTGCACTGGATTATGAAGCGCACCTTCAATGAATGGTCTACAGTAGAACTGATTTTTTTCATATATTGGACACATTGGATTATCAGACGCAATCTAGAATGCATCCACTAGATGAAGCTACGCTCCTTCCTTTCAACTTGAGAAGCGTTCATGAGCTGTGTGTGCATCTCGAGTGGAACAGAAGAAGAAAAGGCACGGAGATGGACAAAGACGGACAGTAACTGTATTTACTGTTCAAACCATTAATCAAGTGTGCTTAAAAAAATAAAATAAAATAAACACCACAGCTCTCCTTTTTTCGAAGCTGCAACAAAAATGTATGAAATAAAACAGCGACACAGTTAACTGAACCAACAGCAAGTTCTAACATTGTAAGCATATCTCCAGCTCGGAGCTATTCTTGGGTTGACATATTACCGTAATGACCATACACAAGGAGCACCGGATTTTAAGGTGCGCTTTGAGCTTTTAAGAAAATGGAAGACTTTTCGGGGCGCCTTATAGTGCGGTAAATACCGTCAGCTAAAATGATGTATGAAGGACCAAGTTCTTCCCCTCATGAGTAAGTGGTGTTGGTTTCTCGTCCTCTTCTGCCTCAATTTTCTTTTTGAAAACATCCAACACATCCCAGGACTGAGGAATAACATTGTGATTGAAGCCCAGCTCGACCAGGCAAGACACAAGAACGACAACCGCCAGAGAGATGAACGCAATCAAAGTCCTGAAAGGAAAGTACTGCGTGATGACGCCATCATCTTCCCTCCAGCCCGGGTAGAGCAGCACAGGAGGGATGCCGAGCGCTGGGTCGCCGCTCAGCACACGCAGCAGCAGAGCGACCATGTAGCCACTGATGGCGCCATAGCAATTGGCAGATCTGAGGTGCACCACACAGACCAGCTGCGGGGTCACAACGCAGTAGAGTAGGTCAGTAGCGAGCATCCAGAGAGCAAGGATGCTACTCCTATTAAATGCAAGACTGGCCCCAGCCAGGCCCACCAGCAAAACACAAATCCTGGTGACCCACTGCAGCTCTCTGTCTGATGCCTGTGGGTAAACACACATGATGAAATTGCTCTGTCGAAGTGCAAAACCACTCACCGACATAAACACACACCTGCTTTCTCAAAGTCGTCTTGTATATGTTTTGCGTGAACATGGACGCCGATGACAGCAATGCCGAGTCCATGGAGGACATCACTGCTGCTGCTACAGAGCCGATGCCCAACACGGACACCCAGTTAGGTGTGATGTAGGACAGAGCCAATGGCAGGATATTCCCTGCTTCTCCACGCTCGTAAGGTGGGGGTAGACCATATTCTGTGTGGTTCCAGTCTGAGAGAGGAGGAGGAGGCATACAGATTAATTGAAAAGACATTAGAACTTGTAACACATTTCTTGAACAACTCTGTTGTGATCTGATATCACATTGACAGTCGGATGACAGGAGTTGTGGGGCCTTCTCCACAAATTCACCAATGTGGGTTTTGTTCCTGTGGAGTTTTGTTTGATTGAAATTGAATTCCAGTTCATCAAATCTTTTAAATAATGTTTGGAAGTAATTAATGACAAAAGTTGGATGAAAATGTCAATTATTCAGATAATTTATATGTCATTTATGTTCAGATGAAAAGGTATGGGTCCCAACATTGACCCCAGGAGGACACCATGTGTTACATCAAAAACACAGATTTGTATTATTCTAGTCTCACAAATTAATGCCTACTCAGCACTATCCTTCCAAGTTTTTCCTTCAAATGCCTCCTTAGCGTTGACCACACACATGGATTTGCATTTTGCAAAATGAGCAGCGATAACATTTGCAATCTGTGTCACAGACCGTTTTCCATCGACACAACACAAATTTAAAAGTGGTTTCACAATTACTCAGGATTATCTTTTTGAGAATTCGGACAATTGGACCTTTGATTTTGGTCATTGTCGACAGGTGTGGCCACACAGATTGAACTCTTTGTGGCCGAGCGCATCTTCCGTACCTGCTGAAGCAGCTGTAGCTCCAATGATCACTGATGGGATTCCCATAATAAAAGCAAAAGCTGCAGCAGCAAAGCAGCACACCTGAGCCTTGGATGAGGAGGCCGCCGCGAGGATCCTCTGGTGTAAGGATTGACATGAAAGTCCACCTAAAGCCTACAACATAGAGTACAAAGCATCGAAGTCACATCACTTCAACATGTTACGTCAATAAACAATGACAAATTTTTTTGAAAAATTATTTTGTGCATGCAAATACTTTGGGGTTTTTTTCTCCTTTCTTCCTTCCAAATTTTGCTGCTGTAAATTGCGAATTTCTCCACTGTGAGACAATAAAGGTTTTCTTATCTTACCAAAGGTTTTAAGCAAAAGTAAGAACCCTTTGGAATTATCGGGATTCCTTCATCAACTGACCATGGATTATTGGAGAACGACACAAGACAAAGTAAAATATCTGACCAACATGAGAAAGTCATCAGTCCATTTTCCTGCATCTTCAAGCTTCACCTCTCCTACCCAAGAGTGGACATTTGACTCATTGAGATGGATTGTTTGTGAAAGGTCAGTCACCGCAGGGCTGAGAAACATGAATGGGATACAGAGCCACTAAAACAGAAAAAAACAAAACACTTGTTTAGTTAAAAAAATAAATAAAATTACAGCCAAGACGGCATTGACACTCTCAGATGGAACGACTGCGCGCGCACACACACACACACACACACGGCAATTGCACAATTTTCTTGATAGCTCACCAGACTGACAAAAATGAAGGACAGTTGGATGACGTCAGTGTACGCAACTGCGTACAGGCCTCCGAGAACAGTGTAGATAATGGAGACAGCCGCAGAGATCAGGATGGAGAGTGTGGGTGATAAATCAAGGATGATGCTCATCGTGCCCCCTGGAATGGAAATCACATGCAATCTGCTCATTGTTGCCCCTGAATATTACAAGCAATATAACATGAAAAATAGCATGAAAAATCTGCAGATTTTTCATGCTATTTTTCCATGTTATATAAAGTGTGTGCAGATTTTTAATGCTATTTTTCATGTTATATTGCGTATAGTATAAATGTGTGTGTGTACACACACACACAAATAGGAACACTCAAAAATACAAATGCAATAAAATTCAATGACTAACCTAGACCAGCAAGGATGCAGGCAACCCAAAAAATATCACTGAGCAAAGCAGGAATTAATATTGCCGTGGTGAACAACCGGCCGTAGCGATGCTGAAATGGGTCCAACATGGTCACGTAGAGTTTGGACCTCATTGGTTTTGCAAATAAAATTCCTCCTTCAGAGACAAAAAAAATATCAATATATCAAGTTCGCAACAAAGGCACCACAAGCAATATTGTGGTCTTGTGAGGAGGAAGTAGATTAAAAGTGGCATGATAATACAAAGACAGTAAACGAGCAAGAAGAAAAAAATGGCGGGAACTGCAACAGAGACACTCAATGCTTAACTTTTTACCCAAGGGTGGGTATAAAATATAAGATGTTGCTTTGGACATGGATTCGTAATTCTTCTTGTCAAATATGTGATACAATATGGCATTTTTGAATTGCTGATTCATATTTCAACTCAGTGTCAGAGAAGTGAAAAGTAGCTAAAATGTTTTTATATATATATGATATATATATAAAATGATATATATATATTTTTTATATGTCATTTTATATATATCATATACATCATTACTCAACAATGGAAGACAACAGGGGGGGTTCAACACTCTACGCACAATACCCCATAATGGATAAACGTAAACAATTTCAAATATCGTTTACGTTTTGCAAAAAAATAAAAAAAATTAAAAACAGACACACATATCTATCTCTCTCTCACGATGTCAGGAGTGGCCAACCAGTCAGAGACGAAGAGCCAATTTTTCTACTGTGTAACTGCAAAGAGACACACGCACACACACACACACACACGACCATGCACTCGCGCACATATGCATTCACGCCACAACGAGCAACAGCCTGAGCGCCCAAACATGTAATGTAATGTAATGTAATGAAACACATAAATCTTTTTTTATTTTCACATTTCCTCCTCCCACGGCCGGCGGTCGACTTGGGACCAGTGTGCTGGCTCTTGGTCGATTGCGATCGACGTACAGTATTGGGCACCCCTGCCTAAGAAATGGAGGTAATTCGCTTAGCACTTAGCATTTAGCGCCGTTGTCTGCGCATGAGCGGTGATTCAGTCATCTGATTGGTTGCCCTCTCTGTCAATCAAGTAACGAGATTGATGATAGGTTGACGTTCTATGTATTTAGTGCTGTTGTTTTAATGGCAGCGCCATCCCCGAGGCGTTTTCGACAATTGTCGCGTGAAAGCCCGGGAGCCGCATTGAACCAGCCAAAGAGCCGCGGGTTGGCCATCCTTGCTCTTGAGCAGTGTTTACCAAATAGTGGGGCGCGCCCCCCCCCCTCAAGGGGGGCGCGTTTGACCTCGGGGAACATGCTTTTTAATTTTTTTTCTGTCCTAAAATAACGTGCAGTTGCACTTCCACTACGTTAGGGGGCAGTGGCGCTCTCATTGGCAGTTTGCGCAGGGAGCATTCCCAGGGAGGAAATATGACGAGGCGTATGTAGCGCTACTTATAACAATGTTACTTATAACAATTTTATAGACAAATGATACTATTTATAGTCGTGCAGGGGGTGGTGGGGGAGAGATGTTTTCCTCTTCCTTGGGGGGGGGGGGGGGGGGGGGGCATGACAGAAAATAATTGAGAAGCACTGCTCTTGAGAGAGAGAGAGAGATTTTCAGGGGTGTTCAAATTTACAAAGGCTGTGAATACTTACGTACCCTTTTTGTGGCCGGAAATACAGTTCCCCCAAATTTCCACAATGTCATTATTTGATGTTGTGTATCGAACTTTGAGGAATATTAAGTTCAATCGATTTTGGAATAATGCTGTGACAGGATAAAATGCAGAAAAAGTGAAGTGCTGCCAATACTTTCCAGATGCATTGATAACTGTTTTCCACAATGTGACATTCACCATTTTTTTCCCTTCCATGGCACCGAAGGGTTCACTGTACATGTCAGATACTCACCTAAAATAAAATTCACAAGATATGCAAAAGGTCCATAAGCCCAGACAAGACCACGAGTTGGCAAGTAAACAGCCTCAGCCGTGCCCATAATGTAACCTCCACCAACCCATGTTGCTGGAAGGAAACAAAGACGAGAAAGAACAGTCAACACTGTCTGAAATTCACCCCCCTAAAATAGTCAAGTCAAGTCAACAGTATTTATAGAGCACTTTCAAACAGCCATCGCTGCACACAAAGTGCTGTACATGGAGCAATTTAACACGCACAATAAACAGTAAGACAAATCGGTAATAGAGGCGGTAGAAAGCACCAAACAGTAAAACCAAGAACAAATCTAAGTCATGCTGAGTCGAATGCCAAAGAATACAAGTAAGTTTTGAAGATGGGCAGCGAGGAGGCTTGCCGAATGTTCAGTGGGAGGTCATTCCAGAGAGAGGGACCAGCAACAGAAAAGGCTCGATTCCCTCTGAGCCTCAGTTTAGTTCTTGGTACTTCTAATAAAGTCTGGTCCACAGACCTGAGGCGTCGGGCAGGTGTGTAGGGGCGGATAAATAAAATTAAATAAATAAAATAATGAAATCATACCTGTCATTGTGAACACGCAAACCACAATGTTCATATCGCGTCCTCCGACGATGGCGACTTCGCTCTTTCTGCCCGAGCATTTCTTCTCCACTTGCTTTGACTTGCGCGAGGCCAAGATCCCGGTCAGCAGGATGACCACGTAAAAGACCCCCACAGCTACAAGTCCGGCCACATGCACTGCCATGCTTGCCAAACACTCACTGCCAATGGACACAACGAACGAAATGTTTACAGGTTGACACAATGGGTGTGACAGTTTCAAGACGTCAATTTTACATAGTCAAATCTCACAATTTAAATGATTAGTGTTTGACTTCCCACAGCAGCACTTTGAAGCAACAAAATGTACAATAGCAGTACTCCCCCCCTACAATTTTCAGCAACATGTCTGGGGAGGTAAATCCTCCTTTTGGTTGCCATCCAGCCCCGTTCCGTGTGACAGCACATTTGTACACCAAAAGGCTTCCATCCCTCAGGGCTGGCGCTTGAGGTCGAGGGGCAAAATAGTCGTCGAGTTTGTTATGTGTTCGTAAACACCTGTCCTGTTTACATTTGCTCTCATCGCGCGCAACTAAAGTTTTTTGGGGGGTTTTCTTGTGATAGCGGTAGCGATTCTCAAAGTGTGAAAAGAAAAAAAAGTTGTGCACGATGCCTATTGAATCCTAACAGTCGTGTTGAAAATGGATGGATGGATGTTGGATAAGCTAGCAAGATCAAGGCAACCACGTACGTATGTCAATTTGAAATTCATTAGAATTGACTCAACCCACGGATTAGGGATTAAGTGTTAGGGTTAGGGGGCGCGGTTGGGGGTTCTGAGTTAGGGTTATAATATTGAGGAAAAATCTCCCACAAATGTGATAAAAATTACATCTGAATGATTACTTTAGGCATTTGATGAGGCCTGAGAGCAAGGCTAGAATTTTGACATCAGTATACAGACCTGACAGGAACCCGCGGTTGAGTCTGGCTCGGAGGAACTGCAGCCTTGGTAAAATGGAGTTGAGGAGATATCCGGCACAACTCTCTGCTTGTCCTGCAAGTCAGTCATATGCTTGCTTGAGACTCCAGACAAGGACTTTAGCATTCAATTTTACTAAATACATCCGCACCACCACTCAAAAACCAAAACCAAAACCCCCCCCCCAAAAAAAAAAGACTGCTTAAAATTGTTGACTTTTCTACTGGAAAGTTATTTTTTCTGTTTCACATTCGATTGGACGATATGTTTTTAATTTAAAAAAAATTTTGGTTCAGGGTGAAATGATCCATTTTCAAAATGCAATGCTATTTATCAAAGAACATTTTGCACTTGTATGTTAGATTGATGGAATACAATTTGATTAAAGGACATGAATTTCACATAGTAATGTTTGATATGTATGTGTATATATATATATATATATATATATACACACACACACATACATTACATATAAATACAATATATACATACATATAATTGCACGGAAAGTTTCACTGCATTTCTTGATATTATTTTGCAATGTGACAGTGCTATTAAGAGGTTGATGAGGTCACTTAAGTCCCTTGTGAAGAGCTCGGTCCAAACATCACCACCCGTCGCTACCCAAGCAGAATCAACAGATGGAATATGCGTTTTGTTTGCAATAGTTTTTGTGGAAGCTACATTTCCTTTGACTTTAAACTTCAACGAGTGGAGCTAAACAGCTCGACGCCTCTTTTGTTTCTCTCCTGACAGCTCCCACATTTCTGCTTTTTGTGAAGTGAGGTGGGTTGCCGCATTGTTCATATAATCAAGGTTTTGCTTTTTAGTCGAACCAAAACAAAAAAAGTAATGTCCTGAATGACGTCTTCTCAAAAAAACGACTCGTTGACTCTTGTCTCAAAGCCCCTGAATATTGTACAATGAAGAAATCAACTCACAAGTGCAATCACATTTTGCCGTCAACTGAAGAGATGTTTGGCCTGCCATTTTGGTTTTTCATGTTTGTCTTTCAATACAGAAGAGAACAGGCAAAAATAACCACCTGGTTCAATAGAGTACTCCTAGAACCTGGTACTCATTTAACCACACTGCAGCATCTGAGTTTACTTTCCAATTATTCGATCCATCCATCCGTTTTCACAACCGCTTAATTATTCCAGCTGTCTTTGGGCAAACAATTATTATAAATGGAAACAAATAAAAATTTCCGATTCATATTTGCAGTGCAATTAAATTGTTCAAGTGCATCAATAATGTTTTAGCAAACTAAAATTCAAGTCCTAATATCTAAATAATAAATCAATAAACTGTTCAAATACTGTGTTTCTGAACGATGTCTTCGATATCTTGTTGGACTCCCGGTGTGGCACAAGTCAAAAAAGAGTTTCTGTTGTGACTGGTTGTTATTGATGTACGACTTGGTATGAAGTTACTGTTGTACTACTGTCCTTTGGTCCGTTTATAATGTCACCTTTTAATTCTGTCACACAGAATCAGGAAATAAGTTACTCAGTGTCACGTTTGCCAGTACGTCAGCATTCTTCCGTGTCCTCTGCATCTCTGGAGTTACTTTGTATTTTCATCGATAAAGACTTTTGCTTTTCAACTTCTGTGTCATGTCTACTTTACCCCACGCGTGGTCGTACATTCTGACCAGTCAAGGCCAAGCAGACTCCATCAAGCCTCACACGTCACCTATTGCTCCGTCCCTCAGTCTCGAATCAGGGGGTGATCGTTTCACCGGTCGCTGCTTCGACTTTTCACCATCAACCCCTCGTGTCATTCCTCCTCGATGGGTCACCCAGGGCGTCACAAGCCATACTTTGCCCTCAGCCTCATGCCGGCCACCCCAAGGCTCTTTGTGAAGCGCACTTTTCCTCCATGTCTCTCTCACCTGTCCCGTCCACTTGCCCTAGTTTTTCACGTGTCCCTTCTATTTTTACCGCTACGTTTTCTTTTCAGTTTCTCACTTTTCTGACTGCGAAGATGGCGCCGATTTGGTTTTCTTGGTCACCAGTTACAAATCAAGCCCTTGTCAGTTTTTGTGACGATCCCTCAGTGTCTACCCCAGAAGTGAAAAAGTCTGCAGGAAAGGCCAAGAAAAGCATTTTTCAAAGGAGAATGCAACAGCCTGGTGAAGTTAATGAATCACAGGCGTTACACAGTTATTGCAAGTAAGGGTTACGCCACCAAATATTAAATGTCATTCACTTTTTAGCTCACTTGGAAAGTTTGTGCCTTCAAAGAAAATGTTCTTTGTCCCGAGTTGTTGAAGACATCGAGTTGTAAACACCCCGAATTAAAAGCTGGCCTTTTTTTTTGGATCAGAAACCCAAAAGTCTTCAATATGCTGTCCAACAATAACAAAGGTTTACCGGGACAATAGTTGTGGAGAGAACTGTTGTACAGCGCCTTCCAATATTCTTGTATATCTCCTCCTGCTGCCCCAAACAAGTCATTTCAGTTATTTGGATACTCCAGGCCTAGAAGAATGTTCGAGCAATGCCGTGAACAATGTGTCACATCCATCCATCCATTTTCTGATCCGCTTGATCCTCACTAGGGTCGCGAGGCGTGCTGGAGCCGATCCCAGCTGCCTTAGGGCAATAGGCGATGGACAAACGGAACCGGTTGCCATCTAATCGCAGGGCACACCGAGACAAACAATCATCTGCGCGAACACTCACACCTAGGGGCAATTTCGAATGTTCAATCAGCCTGCCATGCAGGTTTTTGGAATGTTGGAGAAAACCGGCGTGCCTGGAGAAAAGCCAAGCAGGCACGGAGAGAACATGCAAACTCCACACAGGAAGGCCGGAGCTGGAATCAAGCCCGGTACCTCTGCACTGTGAGATCGATGCGCTAACCACTCGATCACCGAGCCGCCCCATGTGTAACATGTACAGTGTTCTAAATAATATTACGGTACATTTTTGGAACACTTAATACCGTCAAACATTTTTAACACTAAAAATGGTAGAAAAAGCCAGTAGGATACTGGCCAACACTTGACACTTTAAGTTTCCAAGTAGCACAGCGGCACCACCAACAGTGGAGTCTCGTCCCCGAACAGTTTTTACTGAGTGCGAAGAGCTTCTGAAGAGGTCAGAGAATATGAATGAAATGACATCTCCAGCACGGGTGTTAGATTCAAGGCTCGTGGGCCACATGTGGCCTGCCACACCATTTTAAGCGGCCCACGAAAGTTAATCAAAGATGGCAACTTTCATGATGCTTGCTAAAATCTGTTTCAAAATTTCAAATGTTCACATGTTGTAATCAAGCATTTTCTTGTGACCAAAGCCCTCGCTAAACAGAGACATTCGTTGAATACAACTTTATTCTTGACTTCTTTAAATAGTTTCAGGCATAAATGCGCTCCAAAGGAAATGGTAAATACTGTATGTGGCCCACAAAGAATTTTCCCGTGGAAGAAAGGCCAAGGTTTTTAGCAGAGCGCATGAATCCAAAGAGTCTTTTCAACAATCAATTTTAAGGCAACTCCCAAACTATCAAGATTC
Organism: Hippocampus guttulatus; assembly: GCF_054856545.1. Taxonomy (NCBI): domain Eukaryota; kingdom Metazoa; phylum Chordata; class Actinopteri; order Syngnathiformes; family Syngnathidae; genus Hippocampus; species Hippocampus guttulatus. Next base: position 20,694,320 of record NC_141264.1, on the reverse strand, counting down.
CAATTGTAATTTTGAAGTCCATATATTAACCCTAAGCCGTTTGTGCTTGACACCCATTCATGAAAAACTTTCTAGCACAGAGACGTCAAACTTATTTTTAGCGCGGGCCACTTTGGAGTCAAGTCTCCCCTCAGAGGGCCATTATGACAGTGAAACCCAATGTTTCATCGTCACATCGTATTATTACCTGTACACAACAAATCAAATTGATGGATTACTAGCTTTGAAATCAGTCAACTATTTGTTTGTTCAATTGTTGTCCAAGTGAGTGTAACCATGGTAAAAATATATATATGTGTGGCAACACCTCAACTTTATTACACATGACAATTTGACATTCAAGTCCAGATTTGAGCATCAATCATGGAAGTTGACACACCATTTGTTTTCGTGGGCCACAAAAAATGACATGCGAGCCAGATCTGGCCCCCAGGCCTTGAGTTTGACACCGGTGTCTTCGGTCATTAATCAGTTATCTTGCACGTTATAATACGTGCTCCATTCATTGTTTTGAAACATGTCCAAATGTACTCGCAAGAGCGTTCAAACGTATTTGTCGGCTCATTGCATTTTCCCCACAGTGCCACGGGGTATTGACTTGCGCATGCATTACGGGGAAGAAAATTGCCAAACGGAAATCATACAACCGGCGGTAAAGGTTGCCGTCAAGCTGAAGGAGTCCGATTAGGCCAATCAAATACTTCTGACAACTATTGCACGTCGAGATTTATCATAATCTCATACCGCAGCACAGCCACGACACTCGTGAGGAGGATGAGCGGCTTGGATGACGGATAGAGGAACGGAGAGGCGACTTGGAGCAATTTTACACCTGCAAAGCTGCAACAAATATAGTCAAGTCCGCAGCCATCGAACCAAAACAATGTCTGCGAAAGGAAGGGAAAGTCGTTTGACGGCCAAGCCTGAGGGGTAAATTTTAGTGCTGATTATTATTATTTTTTAAACATACAGATCAATTACATAAGTACCAACGTCCAGGCTATTCTGCAAACGTTCCGGAATTATCCGGAGAGGGGTAGATCCCACAAACGTTCGACAAGGATAAGAAGATGGAACAAAAAAAAACCCCGTTTATTAACAAAACGCAAAACCCACAAAGTACAAATAAGGACGGCGGACAACACACCAGAATGAAACAAGAGAAACAAAAGGCGCTTGCAAAAAAAAAAGGGCAAGGAAAATACAAATGGAAATTGCTCGTCTCGAAAGAAGATGATCATATCACAACAAATACCAACCGACGAGAACTGAACAAACTAAATGACTACTTTCAAGAAAACGGAGAGCAAGAAACAAGTAACGATGAAAACGAAACAGAACCTGGAGCGTCGAGAAAAGTGGACACGAACAAAGGCTTGAGTTCTTAACCTGGGTTTGGTGAATCGGTCTCAAGGGTTCGACGGAGCCTCTGCCAAGGAGGTTCAGACAATACCTTCCTCGACATGTCAATCAGTAACGACACGCCTGCTTGTCCATCGCTGGCTGCAGATGATCACATTACATTGCTTGTCCAATCAGTGCTGTGGGAAATTTTGTTCTCTCAGTAGTCAACGCGTGACTGTCGTGATAGTACGTCGTAAAATTGAAAAACGGAGACTTGAAATTGTATTTACTTTTTTCAGTTTTTAATAAATGCGTTTTTTTTTTAATGTCTTGAACTTGTAAAAAGTCATACTTTCGTTTTTCGCTAAGAAAGGGTTCGGTGAATGTGCAAATGTACTGGTTGGGTTCGGTCCCTCAAACAGGGTGAATTAAGAACCACCGCCTGAAATAGTCCGTCGATCATGATGAGTAACAGGTGCGCAGCTGGAAAGACTGAAACACCTGGTGGAGACGAACAGAAACTGAATCATGACAGATTCAAAGGTCCCTTGGAAGCACACCGTTCACTGAGGTCCTTGCCAAAACATCAGGGATGATTAACTTTTATCTCTATGTTTGTGAGAATATAAAATTGATGGAGTGCTTGCATGAGCAAGAATTTGTCCAAGACTCTTTTTACCACATTTGAAGTCCAAGGATATATGACTGATGTGCCCCGTGAGTGACTGGCAACCAGATCAGAGTGCACTCGGTCTGAAGTCTGAAGTCAGCTGGGGTAAGCTCCAGCACGCCACCCCACTCACCCAGTCCAGTTCAGGACAAGCAGTGTTGAAAATGGATGGGTGGATAGATAATTGACTCAGGCAGGCGAGACACAAAGTTCAACCCTTTATTGAATGCTATACCGTTGCAGTTCGGAACAACATAGTTCTGTCTCTCAGTCTTTGCGCATTTTTCGCAATTCTCTTCAACCAAATGTATTTTTTACAAATAAATCTCTGAATTGTTGTTGACAGCAGTGATGCAGGCAGGCTGTGATGTAGACTTACGGAGCCAGATGTTCACTTGCACATGTACAATGTTTTAAACAAAATGTATTACTGTATTCAGAATGCACCACTTCACAGATATCTGCAATTTTAGCACGCAATGAAGTTTTGGCAGATGCTATCAAGCTACAATGCTGTATTCAGGACAAAGTTCTTTCCATCATGAGAAAGTGGTGTTGGTGTCTCGTCCTCCTCTGCCTCAATTTTCCTTTTGAAAACGTCCAACACATCCCAGGACTGAGGAATGACATTGTGATTGAAGCCCAACTGGACCAGGCAAGACGCAAGAACGACAACCGCCAGAGAGATGAACGCAATCAAAGTCCTGAAGGGAAAGTACTGCATGATGACGCCATCATCTTCCCTCCAGCCCGGGTAGAGCAGCACAGGAGGGATGCCGAGCGCTGGGTCGCCGCTCAGCACACGCAGCAGCAGAGCGACCATGTAGCCACTGATGGCGCCATAGCAATTGGCAGATCGGAGGTGCACCACACAGACCAGCTGCGGGGTCACAACGCAGTAGAGTAGGTCAGTAGCGAGCATCCAGAGAGCAAGTATGCTGCTCCTATTAAATGCCAGACCGGCCCCAGCCAGGCCCACCAGCAAAACACAAATCCTGGTGACCCACTGTAGCTCTCTGTCTGATGCCTGTGGGTAAACACACATGATGAAATTGCTCTGTCAAAGTGTAAAACCACTCACCGACATAAACACACACCTGCTTTCTCAAAGTCGTCTTGTATATGTTTTGCGTGAACATGGACGCCGATGACAGCAAGGCCGAGTCCATGGAGGACATCACTGCTGCTGCTACAGAGCCGATGCCCAACACGGACACCCAGTTAGGTGTGATGTAGGACAGAGCCAATGGCAGGATATTCCCTGCCTCTCCACGCTCATAAGGTGGGGGTAGACCATATTCTGTCTGGTTCCAGTCTTAGAGAGGAAGAGGCATATAGCATAATTGAAAAGACATTAGAACTTGTTCCACATTTCTTTTACAACTCTGTTGTCATCACATTGACAGTCGGGTGACACGAGTCGTGGGTCACTCTCCACAAATTCACCGATTTGGGTTTTGTTCATGTGGAATTTTGTTTTATTAAAATTGAATTCCAGTTTATCCATCCATCCATTTTCCGAACCGCTTGATCCTCACTAGGGTGGCGGGGGGTGCTGGAGCCTATCCCAGCCATCTCCGGGCAGTAGGCGGGGGACACCCTGAATCAGTTGCCAGCCAATCGCAGGGCACACAGAGACGAACAACCATCCACGCCCACACTCACACCTAGGGACAATTTAGAGCGTCCAATCAGCCTGACATGCATGTTTTTTGGAATGTGGGAGGAAACCGGAGCACCCGGAGAAAACCCACGCAGGCCCGGGGAGAACATGCAAACTCCACACAGGGAGGCCGGAGCTGGAATCGAACCCGGTACCTCTGCACTGCGAAGCCGACGTGCTAACCACTGGATGCCCAATTCCAGTTTATCAAACCTTTTAAATAATTTTGGAAGTGATTAATGACAAAAGCTGTGCTAACATTTCAATGATTCAGATCATTTACATGTCCTTGATGTACAGATGAAAAAGTCTTGGTCCCAACATTGACCCCGGGAGGACACCATGTGTTACATCAAAAACACGGGCTCGTATTCTTCTCGTTTCACAAATTAGTGCCTACTCAGCACTATCCTTCCAAGTTTTTCCTTCAAATGCCAAACTTAGCGGTGACAATATGATAGCATGTCCGATCTGTGTGACGGAGCTTTTTCCAAGAGAGGGATGTCATTTTTACACACACAACAGAAATTTACAAGGAGGTTAACGATCACCCAGGATTATCTTTTTGAGAATTCAACAATTGGACCTTTGGTTTGGTTCATTGTCGCCAGGTGTGGCGACACAGATTGAACTCTTTGTGGCCGAGCGCATCTTCCGTACCTGCTGAAGCAGCTGTAGCTCCAATGATCACTGATGGGATTCCCATAATAAAAGCAAAAGCTGCAGCAGCAAAGCAGGACACCTGAGCCTTGGATGAGGAGGCCGCCGCGAGGATCCTCTGGTGTAAGGATTGACATGAGAGTCCACCTAAAGCCTACAGCATAGAGTACAAAGTCACATCACTTCAACATGCAACAACGTCGATAAACAATGACAATTTTTTTGTCATTATTTTGTGCATGCAAATACTTCATGGTTTTTTTTTACTTTTGGCCCTCCAAATTTTACTGCTGTAGATTGCGAATTTCTCCATTGTCAGACAATGAAGGTTTTCTTATCTTATCCAAGGTTTGAAGCAAAAGTAAGGGAACCCTTTGGAATTATCGGGATTCCTTCATCAATTGACCATGGATTATTGGAGAACGACACAAGACAAAGTAAAATATCTGACCACCATGAGAAAGTCATCAGTCCATTTTCCTGCATCTTCAAACTTCACCTCTCCTATCCAAGAGTGGACGTTTGACTCGTTGAGATGGATTGTTTGTGAAAGGTCAGTCACCGCAGGGCTGAGAAACATGAATGGGATACAGAGCCACTAAAACAAAAACAAAGCACTAGTTTAGTGAAAAATAATTACAGCCAAGACGGCATCGACACTCTCAGATGGAACAACTGCGCGCGCACACACACACACGGCAATTGCACAATTTTATTGATAGCTCACCAGACTGACAAATATGAAGGACAGTTGGATGACATCAGTGTACGCAACTGCGTACAGGCCTCCGAGAACAGTGTAGATAATGGAGACAGCTGCAGAGATCAGGATGGAGAGTATTGGCGATAGATCAAGGATGATGCTCATTGTTGCCCCTGGATATTATACGCAATATAACAAGAAAAATAGCATTAAAAAAAATCTACACACACAAATATATCGATCTATCTATCTATACACACACACACACACACAAATTGGAACACCCAAAAATACAAATGCAATAAAATCCAATGACTAACCTAGACCAGCAAGGGTGCAGGCAACCCAAAAAATATTACTGATCAAAGCAGGAATTAATATTGCCGTCGTGAACAACCGGCCGTAGCGATGCTGAAATGGGTCCAACATGGTCACGTAGCGTTTGGACCTCATTGGTTTTGCAAAGAAAATTCCTCCTTCAAAGACAAAAAAAAAAACCATACCACGGGTGTGAAAGCTCATTCTGTCAATTTCAGGCATACCACTGTCAGAGTTTTTTTACCTGGACAAAGTTAAACAAATGACTCGACACACAGGTAAGGTTGTCTTTCTTATCGGCCGAAGCGGATCTCGAAAGGCGAACAACGGCAGCCATCTCGTTACCTCTCCGTCCCACGTCCGAGACGCACAATTTTCCCGTGGGACGCACAGTTCCAAATAATGTGCGTTTTTGGGACGTCAAAAAAAATAATAATAAAACGACGGTAAATATTTTTTCCAGCAACGGTCGCAGTTTGATAATCACGACCATTGTTGTTTTGATCTCGCGTTCAGTAATCTCGCGTGACAAGATTTCGGTTCTCGCGAGACGAGATTGGCGATATCGGCCTTCACGTCGCGGAAAGCAGACGATTGCCAAATTGTGTCACGTTAAACAAGTGTTGCGAACAAGTGTTGCCAAAGTTTATTGCGGAGACATCACAGAGGAAGAAGCTAAAGTTGGATCCTTTTTTGCGATAATAATCTTGTATACCTGAATTATTTACATTTTTGCAGCATTTGTTTATAATAAATAAACCTATTATCAATGGATATTGTTGTTGTTTGTGTTATTATCATATGCGATTGAATAAGTAGACCATTTCAGAATTCGAAATTTGGGACTCTCTAAATGCTTATCTATAAATACATATAGATATATATCTATATGTATATAGATAGATACATATATATGTATCTATCTATCTATATATATATAGATAGATCCATATAGATATATCTACATATATATATACATATATACGTGTGTGTGTGTGTGTATATATATATATAGGGCGGCCCGGTAGTCCAGTGGTTAGCACGTCGGCTTCACAGTGCAGAGGTACCGGGTTCGATTCCAGCTCCGGCCTCCCTGTGTGGAGTTTGCATGTTCTCCCCGGGCCTGCGTGGGTTTTCTCCGGGTGCTCCGGTTTCCTCCCACATTCCAAAAACATGCATGGCAGGCTGATTGGATGCTCTAAATTGTCCCTAGGTGTGAGTGTGGGCGTGGATGGTTGTTCATCTCTGTGTGCCCTGCGATTGGCTGGCAACTGATTCAGGGTGTCCCCCGCCTACTGCCCGGAGATGGCTGGGATAGGCTCCAGCACCCCCCGCGACCCTAGTGAGGATCAAGCGGTTCGGAAAATGGATGGATGGATATATATATATACACATATATATATATATATATATAGATAGATCGATATAGATATATCTACATATATACGTGTGTGTGTTTGTGTGTGTGTGTATATATATATATATATATATATATATACACACACGCACACACACACACACAAAGAGAGAGAGACATTGTCACGGGTGTTCAACTTGATTTCAAAGGCTGTGAAAACTTATGTATCTTTTTTTGTCCGGAAATACCCCCAAATTTCCACATTATTTGATGTTGTGTGTAGAACTTTGAGGAATATTAAGTTAAATCGATTTTGGAAGAATGCTGTGACAGGACAAAATGCAGAAAAAGTGAAGTGCTGCCAATACTTTCCAGATGCACTGGTAACTGTTTTCCACAATGTGACATTCACTTTTTTTCCCCCTTCCATGGCACTGAAGGGTTCACTGTACGTTTCAGAAACTTACCTAAAATAAAATTCACAAGATATGCAAAAGGCCCAGAAACCCAGACAAGACCACGAGTTGGCAAGTAAACAGCCTCAGCCGTGCCCATAATGTAACCTCCACCAACCCATGTTGCTGGAAGGAAACAAAGACGAGAAAGAACAGTCAACACCGTCCGAAATTCACCCCCCAAAAATAAATAATTAAAATAATGAAATCATACCTGTCATTGTGAACACACAAACCACAATGTTCATATCGCGCCCTCCGACGATGGCGACTTCGCTTTTTCTGCCCGAGCATTTCTTCTCCACTTGCTTTGACTTGCGCGAGGCCAAGATCCCGGTCAGCAGGATGACCACGTAAAAGACCCCCACAGCTACAAGTCCGGCCACATGCACTGCCATGCTTGCCAAACACCCGCTGCCAATGGGCACAATAAACGAAATGTTTACAGGTTGACACAAAGGGTGTGACAGTTTCAAGATGTCAAATTTAGAGAATCAAATATCACAATTTAAATGATTAATTTGTGTTTGACTTCCCACAGCAGCACCTTGAAGCAACATAATGTACAATAGCAGTACTCCCTCCCTAGCCCCCCCCCCCCCCCCCTACAATTTTCAGCAACATGTCTGGGGAGGTAAATCCTCCTTTTGGTTGCCATCCAGCCCCGTTCCGTGTGACAGCACATTTGTACACCAAAAGGCTTCCATCCCTCAGGGCTGGCGCTTGAGGTCGAGGGGCAAAATAGTCGCCGAGTTTGTCATGTGTTCGTAAACACCTGTCCTGTTTACATTTGCTCTCAACGCACAACTAAAGTTTTTTGGGGGGGTTTCTTGTGATAGCGGTAGCGATTCTCAACTAGAGTCAAAAGAAAAAAAAGTTGTGCACAATGCCTATCGAACACATCTGACAGACGTGTTGAAAATGAATGGATTGATGTTGGATAAGCTAGCAAGATCAAGGCAACCACGTACGTATGTCAATTTGAAATTCATTAGAATTGACTCAACCCACGGATTAGGGATTAAGTGTTAGGGTTAGGGGGCGCGGTTGGGGGTTCTGAGTTAGGGTTATAATATTGAGGAAAAATCTCCCAAAAATGTGATAAATATTACATCTGAATGATTGCTTTAGGCATTTGATGAGGCCTGAGAGCAAGGCTAGAATTTTGACATCAGTATACAGACCTGACAGGAACCCGCGGTTGAGTCTGGTTCGGAGGAACTGCAGCCTTGGTAAAATGGAGTTGAGGAGATATCCGGCACAACTCTCTGCTTGTCCTGCAAGTCAGTCATATGCTTGCTTCAGACTCCAGACAAGGACTTTAGCATTCAATTTTACTAAATACATCCGCACCACCACCCAAAAACCAAAACCAAAAAAAAAAAGAAAAAAAAGACTGCTTAAAATTGTTGACTTTTCTACTGGAAGGTTTTTTTTCTGTTTCACATTTGATTGGACTTTTGTTGTTTTTGTTTTTAAGTAAAAAAAAATTTGGTTCAGGGTGAAATGATCCATTTTCAAAATTCAGTGCTATTCATCAAATAGCATTTAGCTCTTATATTTTAGATTGGTGCAATACAATTTAATTAAAGGACTCAAATTTCATACAGTCATATTATTTATATATATAGAGAGAGATATACCTGACCTGTATTTCAAGAATATAGATATATGTGCACGCAAAGTTACACTGCATTTCTTGATATTATTTTCAATGTGACATTGCTATTAAGAGGTTGATGAGGTCACTTCAGTCCCTTCTGGAGAGCTAGGTCCAAACCTCAGCGCCCGTAGCTGTCCAAGCAGAATCAACAGATGGAATATGCGTTTTGTTTGCAATTGTTTTTGTGGAAGCTGTTTACTTCGACTTTAAACTGTGAGGGACTATAACCAGCTCGAAGCCTCTTTTCTTTCTCTCCTGACAGCTCCCACATTCCTACTTTTTGTCAAGTAAGGTGGGTTGCCGCATTGCTCATATAATCAAGGTTTGCTTTTCAGCTGAGCCAAAACAACAACAACAAAAAAGGGAATAAACCGAATGATGTCTTGTTTCTCAAAAAAAACGACCCGTTGGCTCTTGTCTCAAAGCCCCTCAATCTTGTACAATGAAGAAATCAACTCACAAGTGCAATCACATTTCGCTCTCAACTGAAGAGATGTTTAGCCTGCCATTTTGGGGTTTTTTTCATTACAGAAGAGAACAAGCAATACAGTCGCAACCACCTGGTACAATAAAGAGTACTCTTCGAACCTGGTACTCATTTAACCACGTTTCAGCATCTGAGTTGACTTACCAATTATGATATCCTTCCATCCATCCATTTTCTGATCCGCTTGATCATCACAAGGACCGGAGCCTATCCCAGCTGTCTTCGGGCAGTAGGCGGGGAACACCCTGAACCGGTTGCCAGACAATCGCAGGGCATACATTTATGATAAATGGAACCAAATAAATACTTCCAATAAATATTTGCAGTGTAATTTAGTTGTTCAAGTGAATCAATTGTGTTGAAGCAAATGTCGGGGGAAGAGCCGGCCTTTCTCTTCCTCCGCGTGTTCGTTAATTTCGGATAATGAGGATGCTGGTTATCCAAATACAGGCTGGAGACGATGAACAGCACCTCTGAAGGGTTTCTTTTCTTTTCTGCAGTTTACAAATTGATTCAGGCTCCTGAGAGCTTCAGATTTCGTCAAGAGGCCCATAAAAAACACAGACACACATTTATATCGAGATAATATGTTCCTGAGGGGCGGGCAGTCCTTCCCCTTATGTAAAAGTCAGAAACAAAGAAAGGTCAGTGCAGTTCGATCTTGGCATGATGACAAAGTCCAGACTTCCCCTACTGTGCATTAATCCCGAGATAAGAGTTCCTTCTTAGGGGAACTTGACAGCCATCAGGGACTTTCCCAAGGTGGGGACACGAAAGAAGACACTTGGGGGGCTGTTAATCACTCAAGGGGGAAGAAGATATAAACTTACTCACAGAGCAAACAGACTCCGTCAGAATCCGTCGATCCGCACACGTGACCTCCTGCTCCTAACCATCCTTCAGTCTCGAATCAGGGGGTGATGGTTTCTCCGGTCGCTGCTTCGCCTTTTCACCGGCAACCCCTCGTGTCATTCCTCCTCGATGGGTCACCCAGGGCGTCACAAGCCATACTTTGCCCTCAGCCTCATGCCGACCACCCCAAGGCTCTCATGTAAGCGCACTTTTCCTCCATGTCTCTCTCACCTGTGCTGTCGACTTGCCCTAGTTGTTCACGTTTCCCTTATATTTTTACCGCTGTTTTATTTTTACTTTCTCACTTTTCTGATTGTGAAGATAGCACCAATTTGGTTTGCTTGGTTTAGTCCCCAGTTGCAAATCAAGCCCTTGTCAGTTTTTGGCACGATCCCTCAGCGAAATGAAAGAGGCTGCAGTACAGGCCAAGAAAAGCATTTTTAAAAGAAGAATGCAACCGTCTGGTGAAGTTAATGAATCACGGGCGTTATACAGTTATTGCAAGTAAGGGTTACGCCACCAAATATTAAACGTCATTCACTTTTTAGCTCACTTGGAAAGTTTGTGCCTTCAAAGAAAAGTTTTCTGTCCTGAGTTGTTGAAGACATCTAGTTCTAAACACCACAAATTAAAAGCTGGACTTTTGAACTACTGTTTGACATTCATCTTGTGATCAGAAACCCCAAAGTCTTCAGTATACTGTCCAACAAAAATAAAGGTTTACCAGTGCAGTACTTATGGAGAGAATTGTGGGACAGAGCCTTCCGATGTTCTTGTGTCTCCCTCTGCTGTCCCAGCCAAGTCATTGCCATTATCTGGATACTCCAGGCCCAGAAGAATGTTAGAGCAATGCCGTGAACAATGTGTAACATCCATCCATCCATTTTCTGATATACTTTATCCTCACGAGGGTCACGGTGGGTGCTGGGGCCTATCCCAGCAGTCTTCGGGCAGTAGGCGGGGGACACCATGAACCGGTTGCCAGACAATCGCAGGGCACACAGAGACAAACAACCATCTGCGCGAACACTCACACCGAGGGGCAATTTTGAATGTTCAATCAGCCTGTCGTGCATGTATTTGGAATGTGGGAGGAAACCGGAGTACCTGGAGAAAACCCACGCAGGCACGGGGAGAACATGCAAACTCCACACAGAGAGGCCGGAGGTGGAATCGAACCTCCGCATTGTGAGGTCGACGAGCTAACCACTCGATCATTGGGCCGCCCATGTGTAATATGTACAGTGTTTTAAATAATATTACATTTTTGGAACACCGGGAGGAGACCTCGAGGACGACCCAGGACACGCTGGAGAGACTATATCACCCAGCTGGCCTGGGAACGCCTCGGGATCCCCCGGGGAGAGCTGGAAGAAGTAGCTAGGGAGAGGGAAGTCTGGGCTTACCTGCGAAAGCTACAGCCCCCGCGACCCGGCGGTAGAAGATGGATGGATGGATGGATGGAACACTATTAACACCGTCAAACATTTTTGTGGTGAGGAGGCTCCAATGGTGGGGAAAGTTATCGGTCCGGCTTGGCAGACCCAAACGTATTGTGAGGGTTTGTTGGGAGCAACTGGTGGAATCCCCTGACAGAAGGAGTTTCAACTCCCACCTCCGGCAGAGCTTTTCCCATGTCCCAGGGGAGGCGGTGGACATTGAGTCCAAGTGGACCATGTTCCGTGCCTCTATTGTTGAGGCGGCCAATCTGAGTTGTGGCCGTAAGGTGGTTAGTGCCTGTTGTGGCGGCAACCCCCGTACTCGCTGATGAACACCAGCAGTAAGGGATGCCGTCAAGCTGAAGAAGGAGTTTTTAATGGCCTGTGGGATCCCAGAGGAAGCTGATGGGTATCGACTGGCTAAGCGGAACGCAGCTTTGGTGGTCGCCGAGGCAAAAACTTGGGCGGAGGAAGAGTTCGGTGAGGCCATGGAAGCCGACTTCCGGACGGCTTCGAGGAAATTCTGGTCCACCATCCGGCATCTCAGGAGGGGGAAGCAGTGCACCACTAACACTGTGTACAGTGCGGATGGGGCGCCGCGGACCTCGACTCGGGACGTTGTGAGTCGGTGGGCAGAGAACTTTGAAGACCACAACTCCACCAACATGCCTTCCTTGGAGGAAGCAGAGTCTGAGGACTCTGAGGTGGACTCTCCTATCTCGGTGGTTGACGTCACCGATGTGGTTATAAAGCTCCCCTGCAAGGCCGCAGGGGAGGATGAGATCCACCCAGAGTTCCTCAAGGTTCTGGATGTTGTGGGGCTGTCCTGGTTGATACGCCTCTGCAACATCACATGGTCATCGGGGAGAGTGCCACTGTGGTGGTCCCTCTTTTTAAAAAGGGGGGCCTGGAGGGTGTGTTCCGACCACAGAGGGATCACACTCCTCAGGCTCCCTGGTAAGGTCTGTTCAGGGGTGCTGGAGAGGAGGGTCCGTCAGGAGGTCGAGTATCAGAATGAGGAGGAGCAGTGTGGTTTTTGTCACAGCCGTGGAACAGTGGACCAGCGCTGCACCCTTAGCAGGGTCCTCGAGGGTGCGTGGGAACTCGCCCAACCAGTATACATGTGCTTTGTGGACTTGGAGAAGGCATTTGACCGTGTGCCCCGGGGAGTTCTGTGGGGGTGCTTCGGGGGTATGGGGTACCGAACCCCCTGATACGGGTTGCTCGGTCCCTGTACCACCGATGTCAGAGTTTGGTTCGCATTGCCGCAGTAGGTCGGAATAGTTTCCAGTGAGGGTTGGACTCTGCCGTGATGCAGAATTTGTATCGTTCTGTCGTGGTAAAGAAGGAACTGAGCCAAAGGGCGAAGCTCCCAATTTACCGGTCGATCTACGTGCCAACCCTCATCTAAGGTCACGATCTATGGGTCGTGACCGAAACAACAAGATCCCGGATACAAGCGGCCGAAATCATACAACCGGCGGTAAAGGATGCCGTCAAGCTGAAGGAGTCCTATCAAGTCGATCAGATACTTCTCACAGCTATGCACGTCGATATTTATCATAATCTCAACCTCCAGCGCAGCCACGACACTCGTGAGGAGGATAAACGGCTTGGATTGGAGAAGTGATTTTTCACCTGCAAAGCTGCAACAAGATAGGCAAGTCCGGAGACCTCCAACCAAAACAGTGTCTGCGAAAAGAGGGAAAAGTCGTTTGACGGCCAAGACTGAGGGGTAAATTTTAGTGCCGATATTTTTTTTTAAACATACAGATCAATTACATAAGTACCAACATCCAGGTCATTCTGCAACCGTTACCGGAATTGTCTGGAGATGGGTGGATCCCACAACCATTAGCCAAGGACAAGAAGATGGAACAAAAAAAAACATTTATTAACAAAATGCAAGACCCAAAAAAGTACAGATAATGACGTTGTTCAATACACCAGGAAGAAACAAGAGAAACAAAAGGTGCTTGCAAAAGGCAAGGAAAATACAAACGGAAATTGCTCGTCTCGAAAGGAGAAGAGATTCAAATCACGACAAACACCAACCGAGTTAACCTTCCAAACTAAATGACTACTTTCAAGAAAACGGGGAGCAAGAAGCAAGGAACAATGAAAGCGGAACAGAACGTGGAGCATTGAGAAAAGTGAACATGAGCAATCTCGAATTGGAAGTCCTGAAATAGTCTGTTGAGGATGATGGGTAACAGGTGCGCAGCCGGAAAGACTGAATCACCTCTGTCACCTGCTGGAGACTAACAGAAACTGAATCATGACACATTCAAAGGTCCCTTGGAAGGACACCGTTCACTGAGGTCCTTGCCAAAACATCAAGGATGATTAACTTTTATTGTGAGAATATAAAATTGATGGAGTGCTTGCATGTGAGAACATAAAATTGATGAAGCACCTGCATGAGCAAGAATTTTTCCTTGACCCTTTTTTGTAAGTGTAAGCTTATGTTATATTAATGATAATTATCATTTTATATTTCAGCATCATATTATTTCATGTTAAGAATACCTAAATTATATTCTGTTGTTTAATAATTGCTTAGACATGTTTTTATGTTGATAGGTTCTGATTGGCTGTTGAAGTCAGAGAAGCAGGAAGTGATTTTAGTTACGAGAGTTGTTTGGGTGCTCGAACGTGCTGCGACGCAGACATCTTCTCCCCCCCCCCCCCTTTTAATAAAACTGGATTTAAAGGATTCCATCTCTCCTTTTGCTGTTCGTAAAGTAGAGCTATCCACTAAAAACAACGAACCCCTCAACTTACATAAGCAGCGTTGAAAATGGATGGGCGGAGAGGTAATTAATTCAGGCAGGAAAGAGAAAAAGTTCAAATCTATATTTAAAGTACTGACCCATCCGAAGTGCCTCTCGTCTGACATTGTTTTATTAAGACATTGTTTTATTATTAAGGCCAACTGGAACGCTCATCAAACACCTATTTGGAACATTCCACAGCTCAACAGGGCTAACTGGGAATGGGTGGGTGCCATGATTGGTTATAAAAGCTTTTTGCTCAGTTGCAGCCATAAAATTCCAAGTTAATGATTATTTATGAGTTTATGTTGGTTTGTTTTTTCTTCTTTCTACCCACAATCTTGCTGCTGTAGACTGTAAATTTCCCTAGTGTGGGACAAATAAAGGATATCTTAATTTGCTGTCAGCATGTAGGTTTGTCAGTTTGAACATGAAATTACTTTTTATGTGGACAATTTGCTGTCAGCATGTAGGTTTGTCAGTTTGAACATGAAATAACTTATGTAGACAATTAAAAATATCGGCGGTACATGAATTGCAAATCATTGCTCTTATTTGTTGAACAAAATGTCCCAACTTCATTGGAATTGGGTTCGTACATGAGCCGCCCTGCTGCTACACCAAATGAGGGCCAACTACATGGCAATGAGACCGACCCGATTAGGTGCCAAAACCTCTCACCATTTGAACAAAATAGGTGGAAGTGAAGGATGGCATTTGAGTCTTTAAATCTTGAAATGGTCTCACCCCACCTTACCTCTCTGGACTCATCCATCCTTGTGGCCCGGCTCGGTGCCTCAGGTAATTTGGACCAGACACTACCGGAGGTACTCAGGACAAAGCGGATGCGCCGACGGAATAACGGGGGTGTCAAACTCAGGTCCTGGAGGGCCACTGTCCTGCATGTTTTCCAAGTCTCCCTGTTGCAACACACCTGATTCAAATGATCAGATCATCAGCAAGCTCTGTGGAAGCCTGACATTGAACCTGTTCATTTGAATTAGGTGTGTTGCAACAGGGAGACTTGGAAAACATGCAGGACAGTGGCCCTCCAGGACCTAAGTTTGACACCTATGGAATAAAGCCTCGTTTGCAAAAACCCGCCAAATGTTGTGCAATCTCCCGCCCCCTCACTGTCCATTTTTAACTCATCTTAAATCACAATTTGAATTCTATTGCTTTCGACCCAGCATGCGACTCATAATTTTTGTTGTTTTATGGTGCCAACGGTTTTTATGTTCATAATTTATTGTTTTAACTGTTTTTATTGTCGTATGAGTACCCTAATTTATACTCCGTGTACAAGCAGCGGTCCCCAACCTTTTTTGCCCCACGGAACGGTTTAATGTGAGACATTTTCAGGGACCGGCCTTTAAGGTGTGACGGATAAATACAACAAAATAATATATGACCTGCATGAAAACTGTGGTATTTTCAAAACGTAATGATAAACACGAATCATGACACGAGGAACATCCTATCTGGCCGCAACACTCTCTGGTCGCTATGGTAACGTTTAAAGGTGCCTTCAAAATAAGATACGCGCAAATACAAAGTGCATGAAAAATACGCCTCACCATTGACAAAACATATCAAATTCTGACAGCAACATACATGTTGTAGGACTGCAAAGTTTGGGGGAAGGGTAGGGGTGAGGTGTAATCATTCAAACATAGATCAAATGTATTATTATTATTATTATTATTATCGAGTACTCTTGTTTTTTTCAACACCTCGATTACCTGTCTTCCCTATAATTACACACACTACATCTGATATACTCTGTTGGATCGTCTGGGTTTTCCCGCGGCAACGATACGCAGTTGCCCTCTGATTTCAGGCGATTGAGAAGCAGGAGGCCTTCTGCATCCGGGTCAGCGGTGCAAAAGATCCAGTGGTTGTTGGACTTTTCAGCTCTGTGGGTGTCCAAGAAAGTATGAGCGGTCACCTCGTACTCATTGCCATATGTGGTCCTGCCCGGAGGGGGGGGGGGGGGGGGGGGGGGGGACAAGACAGAATCAAAGAAATTGAATGGGTACTAAAAATATTGCAATTGGATGTTGATCAAAGATATTAAACAAATCTAGGCTGTATTATAGTAAGTAGTCATGGCATTCATCAAAAAATATAAATAATAAATAATAATCAATTTTAAAGAGGCTCAGCATTCCGTATACCAGGAAGGGCCACGTAATATACAGAATTTCACCTTGTATATTTGAAACACCTATAGCTTAGCCTTTCAGTCCACTAGCTAAATACTAACGCTAAATAGCAACTGTGTTGCCTTTGCTGAATAAACCTTTCAGCAAGGGACTGAATACAAAAGGTGTAGGAACACATTTAGACAGACAACATAACGGTACTCGGTCATATATTTATCCTCCGTGAAGAATGTCTCGTATTAGTGCTGTATTGATGAGCTGAGCAGACTTGAGACATCGCAATGAACAGTATTATCAGTCTCCCTGTCTTATCCTAGCCCAAAGTGGCAAGGTTGAGCGCACCAGAAAAAAACAGCGCAATGGCCAATCATTTGATTCAGTGTGACAAAAACTGTTGTTAACTGTATGTAAGTATAATGTCACGGAGTCTTATTTTTCCTCATTAAAATGCACACAACAATTTTGTTGTTTTATTTGGTCAAGGCTCTAATGGGTTCATGGCATTTCCAATCATTCAATGGGAAAAGGCTATCCGAGTGTAGTGATACCATGTCGTGAAATCACTAGCATTGATGGAACATTACATTTTATTTAACGCAATGACAGGTAATTGTGAACAAAGCTCATTCTGTCCTTCTGACACACATGATGATTCACCGATATGTCAAACAACCGCAGTGTGGCACCAACTACTGGCAAGAAAGACTTATTTGATGTCAGATTTTTCTTTCGGTGGCTGCTCTCGGCATCATTCACCGTTTCCCGATACCCCGGATAAATCCGGTATCGGGACTCGCCCATTCCCTAATGATAAGCGTGATAAAAAATGGAAGGATGGATAGCCCAGGAAGTGAGCGTGTACCTGCACATGAGGTGGTAAAGACTCTCTTTAAATTCCACTAACAACCCAGGCCTAATTTAGCTGCTCTCTACCATACAAAGCTTGTCTCTTAGTCCAGATGTTTCACTTCAAAATACTTCCTTCACACCGACTGCTATATGACTCTGCTGTTTAAACGGGGCGTTGGTGAAATCCTAGAGCATTTCAAAGCACAATAATCCTCAAGAGGTTTTCACCAAATAACTGCGTGTAGGTTCTCAAGAAAACAAGTGAAGTAAATCTGTGCATGGCGAATAGCAAATATGTGAAGGATTACAGTACCCAAGGACAAAATGTTCCATAACAGCTAGAGCCTGGTTTGTCTTGCAGTGGAGGACCACCACGTTGACGTTGGCCTGTGAGACAAAGAAGCAAAGGTTAATTGTGTTATGATGATGTCAGTTGCAAAGCAGTGGTGGAAAATGCAGAAAAACGCTGGTGTCGTGAGCAGGTGAAATATTTAACCACAGAGACAAAGACACTCACAGGCACGGGCAAACCCTCATGCTCGAGCCTCTCCTGGGGGTCAAAGTGCACCAACTTCCACCAGGATAGGAAGCATTCCCTCTCGTCCAAGTTGACCTCCTGAAGACGAGACCTCAGCGCGCACTTCCGGAAGGTCTGCACGTCACTCGTCAAGTACATCTGAAATTGTAAAAAGCGGCTTTGTTGTTGTCGTCGTATCCAACACAGACAGCACATGTTAAAAAAAAAAAAAAAAAAAAAAAAAAAAAACTCACGCTAACACATTTTTGAAATTTAAATACTTTTCTCAAAAAGCGAACAAATACCAAATTTTAATATTATGTATTGCAGTAGACATTTTAAAATAAAAAAGCATAATTATATATTTTTAGAAATAGGATGACTTTTTTTTTTAATAAAAAGAAAATATATTGCTGGATAATTTTTGAATTCTGTAGGAAAGTGTGTGCATTTTTGGGTGAGGGCATCCACTTACTCCACCTGTGAAGTCACTTGTTGTTTTTAGGGCAAAACTTTGCTCGTAATGCAGAGTTGCTCCTTCGGGAGTGCCATCCACACTGTCGTCAAACAAGCAGCATTACAAGATTCGGCAAATGCAATCCAAGTGTGTATGCACGTATGTGCGCGTACCTGGTAATAATGAATGCCGTGCGCACACAGGGCTGAATGCTTCTCCCAGCACTGACTCCACACGGACCTTTAATGCCAGGAGAAGGAATCTTGGTCATGTGGTCAATGTATGCGTTGATGCCCAGCACTGAACACTCGCCAGTGTCACCGACGTTCAGCAACATCACAACATCTCCAAAGTGCAGTGCGCCATCCGTAGTTACGCTCAGTTCCACCTGTAAACACATGGACATTATCATCAACGCCATTACTGAGTTTGTGGCACTATTGTTATTTAAGTGCATAGACATAGAGGTACCGGACTGAGGATGTTGTGCTTGAGGAAGTCGACTCTTTGGGCAGTCAGCTCCCCCTTTTCTCTTCTGCGCATGTACTTGCTCCTCACATGCTGTCGTAAAAAGACACATAAAAATTGTAATGGCACTTGTCTAGTCAAGAAATATGGATGGATGGATGGATGGATGGATGGACAAGTAGAGGAAAATATTATAGATAGATAGATGTGTGTTGTCTGTACTATAGATAGATAGAAAAAATGGGCTAATAGACTGTGGAGAGAAAAATGAATATCTACATATTTAGATAAGTGGACAGACATGTAGTTATTAAAAATATGTACTCTATTCAACTGAGAGGGAAACGCGTTCGTTGGTTTTCCCCGTAGCGATGCTAAAAGGTGGCTAAACGAAGCTAAAACACCTACAAACCTAAATGTCAAGAGTATCATTTGACCCCATACCTCTTCTAAGTGCTGCTCCTCGTTCCAGTTTCCGATTTTCACGTTCGTGCGGTAGGTTTTAAAGTCGGGCATGGAGGTCATTTTGTTCGCCATGTTTCAAACTCCAAGGCTCATGCGGCGGTTTCTATGACAACGTTCACCCAAAACAAACTCTCAGCGAAGGCCGCTAGAGGACGCCAAAAATCATAAACCAAGCGAAGTGTTTCACGCATGCGTATAAAAACATGTCATCCTTTCTACGTCATCGGCGTGATGTGACGTCAAAAGGTTTTTGTAGACTTGGACGTATTGCTGTTGTATGCCCAAACTGCGAACTATTCAAATATGACTCAGGCGAGTAAGTATTCAGGGGATTATGGAAAAAAAGTTTGCTTGGATTAATAAAATTGATCAACAAAATATTATCTCAGATTTCTACTTGCTCACTCAACTTTACCCCAATAACTGGACAGAAGACGATAAAACAACATTTATGAAAAAGAGGGCAGAAGAAGCTTCTATTAGATCCCAAAAGCTAGCATTGGAACAGAATTCTGTTTACTTCTTGAAATTAGAAAAAACATCATGCTAAAATAAAAATTCACTGCTCAATCCAGTGGCCGATATCTCTGTCACAAATAGGACTCGTATTAAAAATCAACTTGCAGACGATACGGCTTTGTTTCTGCATAATACTGTAGCTCTCAAATTCCTGTTGCTATTGCTGTTATTAATACATTCTCTAAAATCATCCGGTCTCTGTCTAAATATCAACTAGTGTGAGTTACTAGCCATAAAAGATGATGCTGTTGATACAATGTCTAATATCCACAAACTTCTGTTGAATTTGTTTTGACACAAACATTTTTCTACTTTGTTTCTGCACGCAATGAAAATCAGTGAAAACATAATTATTGTCAAGTTTATACTGTAATATGGTTTACGTTGGCATACGCGATATCTTCTTTTGTACATACAGTATTTCATTTGATTTTAATACGTTTTGTAAAATCTCTACCGCGTTTTGAGAAGTTTTATACATTTTATATTTGAATATTCTATGCGTTTTGTATACAGTACAGTACTTTGTTCTTGCCAACATGAGTTGAATTAATCAATAAAGGAGGAAAAAAAAGTGTTGCTGTTGAAATATTGTCCACAATGTAACTGTTGCTTCACTCCAACCTTGAGTAGAACCGCTTTGTTTTGTTTACTTAAGGTGTGTCACGGCCCGATGAAATAAAGCAAGACACATCGGCAATTTTGAAATGTCCGATTGTCAATGTGATGTGATTGGATGAAAATAGCTTTATCTCTGAACTGTATGCTTGTGATGCTGACTGATATTTTGGTGTGAGTTACTGCGAACCCGTTAGGCTTTTGTGATGAAGAACTATTAAAAACGAATTGCGTTGAAGTGGGTTTTATTTAAGCTTCGCTAATATGTACCTTCATATCAGGTCATGGCTTATCCTTCAGTTTTTTTTCTTTCAAATACAATAATCTGATCGCATAGTACTGTGCATCTGGGAAGTATTCACAGCGATTCTCCTTTTCCATATTGTATGTTACATATTTTTTATCTTCAAAACTTTACACACAACAGCAGTTTTTCTTCCTGGCCAGTAGAGGGCAGAGGTTCATAAAAAATGAACAATCTCAGCTCGTAATAGGAAACACCAGGAAATTTCTCGAAGCCAAGTAGTTGCACTGAAGTAGGTCATGTTTGTCTCCATCCAAAGTAATAAAGGCACGATATTTTGCCCCACTTTCATTGTGTTTGTTTAACGACGAACAACTTTTGGTGTTTATGTCCATTTCAATAGGTTTGTATGAATAAACACTTTACTTACCGAATGCCTTTCTTTATATTGCAGTTTCACACCTTTCTTTGTACTAAATCCTACCAAATATAACAACTGGTGCTTTCTTGGAGGAAGTGGTGCATAAAAGGCTTGAGCTCACTTAGAAAAAACAAGTCACGTGGTGAGTTGAATCCACAGTGGTACCTTGACTTACTATAGTTCTGTGACATTTAATTTGCTCTAATAAAATGTTATTTGTTATGTGTGTTTATTTTAAAAACCAAACACAAAAACTATGATATAAAAACAATAAACGAGAATGCCTTTAAGGGGGCGTTGCTTTGTGATCTCAGGAGATGGAGTCGAGTTGTTAGTGTGAGCGTCGAGGCGTTAGTTGTGGTCTAAAGCAGGTCCTTGCGAGTGTTCACATTTGATGGTTTACTCTCCTTGCCCACATGTGAGGGTATTAAAGCACTTCAGAAGCAAAAAAAAATAAAGTAATAAACAAAATAAAAATTGATCAAGCCCAAAAATCATACATTTGGGCATTTCTGTCAAGGCACCGCTGGAAATAATCCTGTGACCAAACAAAATGTGGAAAAAGTGAATTGCAATGAATACTTTCTGGATGCATCGCACTGTAATTTCTATACAGTCTACTGAGATTTTGTCCAAGTCACTCCTCCTATTCCATCAATGACCGTTTGCTTGGCCCCGGATTCCGGCACCGTTCATGTGACTCCGCTTGTAGTTTCTCTCCTCCTCGCTGTCATCCTCCTCTTCATCGCTCCTGTCGTCCCCTTCCAGCTGCAGACGCAAAAACCACGACACAAAGTGAGGGTGTCATTAAAAAACAAACTAACAACAACAACGTAGCACCCAGCTGTACTAAACACACCGTGCTGAAGAGACACTTGAAGAGCATTTTTGATATCAGGAAGGCCCAGTAGATATGCAGCATCTGGAGCACCAGCAGCATGATATTGAAGAAATAGTAGCCAAAGAACGCGGGGTAGCTCTCGAGTGGATACACCCACGTGCAGTGGATCACCCTGCGGACAATCACATTGAATTTGGATTTCCAAATGCTAAACAGCTGATTGGAGTCCACTCAGGTAGCCTCAATTAGTTGTCTGTTACTACCACTCAATGATCTAATTAAATGATAGAATATAATGTTGCACGAGTTGTACAGTTGCTATGAGAGCTGAATGATTTTTGAAAAATAAATAATCTGATTGGGAACCTCGGATTCCTTGCAGATTTTGTCAATAAAGTCTAAATATGTCCAGATAGAACTAATTTTTTTAACTACTTCTCCTCTGTGTGATGTCGGTCTGGCTCTGTGCAGTCTCGCTCAGCAGCAATTGACAATCATTTGCGGGGTCTTTCAAGTGATCAGATCATCTCTCGGTACACATTCCTACTTTTTAACGGTCGCCATTTGATTCTGTTGAGCAATTCAATGTGTATAAACGAGGTGCAAAAAGATAATTTGGACCCGCAAATTGAGATGCGGAACCGCTTATTTCGAACCTTGCTATAATTATACAATATTTTACACTACGTTGACATCCATGTGGACGGACGGCAAAGGAAGAATTTCCTTATGGGGGACAAACAGGACACCGCGATTCATATGATAATAAAATGTTGACTTTTGAATGCATTGAATTGCGCATACTCACCAAAAAGGAAAAATCACGAGTCTGGTCAGCATGAAAAGGATAGTGAAGACTACAAACATGGCATTAGCCATCTTATGCCACTTAGCATAGTTGAGCACTTTTGCACCCTACAAGAAAAAAAAAAAGAAAGAGACGCATTAATTTTGTTTGTTTGTGTACAACTATCAGATGTCCAATGTTGCAAAGTAGCGATATACCACCATAAAATAAATGTTATCCTTTACAGTGCTGTATGTTTATACATTAAATATGACATTGATCCAGAATCTGATATCACATGGAGCGTTCTCATGCTCCCACCACTTCCCAGCATGCTAATATGCTAGCATTAAAAAGTTGAAAGTCAAAACAAAATGACATTTGAAACGCGGTATTTGAAAAACAACACTGATGGACACCAAAGAGGATATCTGAACATGTTATGGTGGGCGAGCGAGCTCACCTCGAGCAGGATGTCGGCCGAGTCGTGGAGCGCCATCACGATGGTGCCCACGCGGATGTAGTTGGAGATCCACGAGAATGCCAGCAGAGTCATCGTAGCGATGTGGTGGATCACCTGCTCTTTAAAGTCCTGCACCGGCGAGAAAGACGGCTAACGGGGCAATGAATTGAGGTTTGAACCCGGCGGCTTATGAGATGAAAAAACGCAAAGCGCCGCTGTTTACAATTTTCGAATGGTAAAAAAAAAAAAAAGTCATTTTTCCTTTCAGAAAACATGTCCTTGGGCTGAACTGGTTTAATCAACACATACGAGGCATTCAAATATGCACACTTGCCTTCCGCTTCACGTCGAACGTGAGGCTGAGGAGCAGCGAAAGGTAGAAGCCCATTTCCAGGAAATAATACCAGTGCTGGGATGGCAGCAATGACTGGACACACGACAGGACATTACGCTTTACATTGAATATCCTTTGCATTAAGCACAATGAATTTTGTCACATGTCAAAACACTTAACCTGTTTAGGGAAGCCTGTCCAAACCTCCTTCAGATTGTAAAACCAGGGTTTCTAAAAACAAGGACAACAGAAAACAGCGGTATGGTAGCACTAACGACAAAGACAAATGTAAGAGGTACAAAAAAAAAAAAACCCAATAAAAGCAACCACTTACATCGTGGAGGGCGACAATGCCGCCAATAAATGCAAAAAAATAGAATACACATCTCCAGCTGTTGAAAAATAAAAACAATAACGACATATGAAAAAAAATAGCATTTGAGGCAAGTTTTGTGACTGATCACACACTCACACACCTGGCCTCACAGAATCTCTTACGAAGACCTGGACGCTGGTGGTTCCGCCTCCTACGGAACCACAGTTGAACTCTTCGCTCGGTCCAGCTTGTCTTCTTGCACAGAGCCCAAACTTCCGCCTGACCCACAAATTCACGCAATCGGTATCTTTGCAAAACACGAATTGTGGTATTTGCATGTTAAAGGAAACCATTTTTCCGCACTGAAGACCACTGATTTGCGTAAACATGACCACTATGACTCTGCGATCTTGCATCAGTTTACCTGAGACGGAACGTGCGCTTTGGCGCAAAAGTAGTTTTCCAAGATGACATTTTGTTCAACAGCGCGACGTAGTCTGTCTTTGACACCACAAACGTCGGCCAGCGGCGCGGCCACCAACCTGCACCCGAAAATGCAAGGGCAGAAAAAAAAAATCTCCAGTCATCAATATTTATCTTTTTTATCTTTGAATATTATCACACAAGTAGAGTGCGGCGTCGTTTTGAATCCATCGATCCAACTTCTAAACACAGTGACTCAACTCCGTGGAAAAAATGCAATCGCGACCCAGAAAAGGAATCTCCCGTTGTGGTGTTCTCAAACAATACTTTTCAGTATTCATCAGTCTTAAAACAGGGCTCCACATAATAGGGGTTTCACTTGTTTTCAATACTTTCTACGGTCTTTTAGTGAGGCACTGACTATGTAGGTCATGATATATTCTACAAATGTGCTTGATTATTTATCCGGATTTGATTTCATTTCGAATTTTGAGGCTCCCATAACTTTTTTTATTTTCCCGCAGTCTCGTCCATCCATTCATCCATTTTTGACATTGCTTGCTCTCTTTTGAGTCCAGGGTGAGCTGGAGCCTATTTCCGACTGACTGTGGGCAAGAGGCAGGTGCACTCTGCACGGGTACCCAGAGAAAACCCACGCAGGCCCGGGGAGAACATGCAAACTCCACACAGGAAGTACGGAGTCGGAATCGAACCCTGGGCCTCTGCACTGCGAGGCTGGCGTGCTAACCAGTCGCACGCCGTGCCGCCCCAAGATTAAATTGTGTTTAATAAATGTAATTGTTCCAAATAAGCGCACATTTAAATGACTGTTTTAAAGAGTATACCTACTTTTGGACCAGCTTGTACCTACTTTTGAACCAGCATGTAGATATTTTGTTGACTAAACATACAGCTGTTTAGCAAAGATGTACCAAAGAATTCGTTGTCTCTGCTCACCTCTCAAAAAGGAACCTGACAACGAGGAGGCAGAGGGCAATAGGAAGCACGCCGTACAGCTGGGAGGCTTTGGCGTAGACGCGGCCGTCGCGGTCCTCCAGGTCCGCCCATGAGACGTTCACGGGCAGCCACAAACGCTCCCACCACAGCCACTCAGTGACCGTGTGTAACATGCTTTTGGGGAGACACACAAACAAGGCCGCGGTCTAGAAAGGCATGTATCGGCGTGCAGCCACAAATCATGAGGAGGGTGGCATTGTGCTCCAGAACCTTTTACCATGTCTAACTGATAAATTCACTCACTTGGATATGGCTACACACGATGTTGCAAATAGGCTGCAGTGTAGCTACTAGATGAATTTGGTAATGTGATTTTGGTTGTTGTTGACCAAACAAATAAAGATTATCAAGAAAAATATTAACCACTGGTTTTATTATGTTATTATGTGATGAGCAATTAAGTATGCCACTCCACAAAACATAATGAACGAGTTTAACAAAGCTCATTTGCTTAACAAAAACCTGACACTGACTCATTTGCATATTGAAGGGTGATTGGAAGTTGAGGCTCCGAACACTCGCAGCTAGCCGACAGCAGGCCGACACTTTGAGCAGAGTGAAAAGGGGAGATGAAGCGTAGTCGAGAAACAACTTGATATATTTTAGGGGGCAAGGAAGACATTAAGACAGTTTGAGGTGGGCACAACATTTATTTGAGGGGGCCAGGCCCCCTCTTGCCCCTGCCTCGACCCGGCCTTGCACATAAAGAGCATGCAACGTCTGTTTAACAATGTTGCTACAGTGCAAAACACGACTTTTTCTCATTATGAAGTAATTTGCCCTTTTAGTTGACATTTAGAAGATTGTTTCCAAACCTTTCAACAGCAACTTTTAATCAGAAATGGCCTTACCTGACGCAAAACATATTCTTGAAACTGATTTTAAAAAAGCTGTGTACATCCGATTCAGGCTTCCAGTCAATTGCAGGGCACAAATGGATAAATAAACATTCATATCTTTAAAAAAACGAATTTAAGTATTATATTTGTAGTAAAAACATGCAAAGTCCACACAAGGATCCAACCGTGGGTCCTTTCAAGAGTGAGCCAGACCACTATTTCATTGTCCTGTATTGAATTTATTTTATGGGACTTACTAACAGTTTGCTTTCTCCCTTCAAGCAATCCAATCCCGTTTTTGTATTATTTCCTACAAAATAATTCGCTGTAAGAGATTACCCTGTACGCCATATTTTAAGGAGGCGGGCGATTTCAAGACCGCAGATAGCAAAGGGCAAATTGATAAACAAAAGGTGGTTGAGAGCAATTCACAGATAGAAAGATTACAAAGAAGTAAAGTCCTCTGTGTCTCGCGGACTCTGCCCATACGTGTAGATAAAACATGCGGACAGTTTGTTCACAAAAAAAGGGACGGATATTTACGTGCGCCATGTCGTCTTTTAAAACCCTTGAAACACGTTGTCGTTATGCGAGAAGCCGTTGAGTCAGTTTGTCAGCATGGCCATGCAGTCATTTGAATAGCTGCGGGCAATGTTTTTCTCGGCGAGTTCGAACAGAGGGAAGGGAAGACATTGGAGAAGGTGTGTGTGCGTGTACTTCAACAGCATACAAAGTCTGATTTAAAAAAAAAACCAAAACAACGAGGACATTGGAGAAGGTGTGTGTGCGTGTACTTCAACAGCATACAAAGTCTGTTTAAAAAAACAAAACAACGACGACAACAACAACAAAAAAAGGAACATTCTGTGAAATGAGAACACATGAAAACCCTTTGGCCAAAGCCCACACTCACCTTGTGGCTTTGCAAGGCAGCTGTATAAGCAGTGTGTCAAAGTCATTTAGTCCGTTTACACACACCCTGTTAGATCCTCTCTGTCTCTCTCTATGAAGACACCTTCACGCAAAACCAATATTTACTCATGTCCCGATCACTCCCGACATTAGTTTGTCGTGAGCGAGAGACACACAGAGAGAGAGACAGAGAAAGTGAGAGAGAGAATGAGCGAGAGAGACAAGGAGAGAGAGAGAGGGAAAGCGAGAGTGCAATGGCTCACCTGGGTGGAAAACTTGTTATAGTGCCCTCCCTCTTTGCCTGTCTTGCTGATCACACTTCCCAGACTTGCTGCAAAGACTTGAATAAGTTAAAAAAATGGGGGGGAAAAAAGAGAGAAAAGAAAGATTTCAATTTAGATTCGTCATCCAAACAAAGTTCAGTTTCTGCCCTCTCACCTGTCGGAATTCCCTCTGTAATGCTGGGAACCCCCCCTTACAAAGGGCCCCATTCTGTCCAAGTGAAGGAGGAGTCAATGCAAGTCTTTTTTTGGAGGAGAAACAGGAACCTTCCCATTAGGAGAGTCACTGTGCATATAAAGAGACGAGCCGGCCTGGTTAGTATCAAAGTTCACGTGCGATTGAAGTGCAGGGAGGCTTCTATTATTGGCAAGCTGAAATAACAAAGGCAAGAATTGAGGGGAAACTTACCTGGTTAACACGTCACACATGCTGGAACATTGTCAAGATAAAAAAAGATACACAAAAGCACCAGTGTGTGTGTGTGCATGTGTATGTTTTAGATAGATAGATAGATAGATAGATAGATAGATAGATAGATAGATAGATAGATAGATAGATAGATAGATAGATAGATAGATAGAGTGCCTCAGCTCAATAATGTTTTGTTTTGAAGGTGCTGCTTAAGACATCCAATATTATTACAACATACCGGAAGGGCACAAAAGAGACTCTTATTTCATCCATGCGTGACATTTATACTGCGGCCAGACTGAACGTGAGGTGAGTGTTTCTGGCACCGCATTTCCAAAAGGTCAGGCAGTGAGGATAAAATATCTCAGGTGAAAATTTGGCATTTTCGCCCATTTGGCCAAATGCGAACTTTTTGTGGTGTTGCATCACCAACAGCCAATTGGCTTTGAGAATGGACTTACTATGTCATATGCAGCAGCAGTACAAGCACAACCACACAGATACAGCAAGGTGAAATAAAAACAATGTGGGACAATATCATTGCGGAGTGTTGGAAAGAGAGGTGTACAACACAGCCAGCTTCCAGAAGCGTCAGGGACCAAGCAAAAAAAAAAAAGCAGGGGTAGAAAATAGGGAGTGAAGAAGTTGACGTTTCTGGTGAGTGAGTGTTGTGACTTGTTTACAGTTGGTGAACTGTCAACTCAGATAGCATCTAGCAGCCAAAGTCACACAACCATCAGTAACCAGAGTGACTAACAATGTTACTTTTTTTTTCTGTCTTTTTTGCCGCAGCAATCCCTATGTAGTTCCCCAACAAACGATGTGATATTTTACGTTCGGCCTCAACCCAGCAAACCATTGGATTACAATCTACAAGGAGTATTTGTATTAAAAATACTTATTGAATATAAAAAATTCAAATGTCTTCATGTGCCTTGTAAAACTTCGTAAACTTTGTAACGCCCCCCCCCACCTCCGTGAAGAATCCAAAACAATTACCTAGCAGATTTCACAAGGGAAAAAAAAACGGACATAAAAAGATGTTTTACTTTTATTATGTCTTATTTTGTATATCAAAACAAACCTCTAAAAATAAACATTTTATTTTCTAAGAGCGTAACTGTGGATTCTAAAGATCCCACGCACATCGGTGACGAGACACAATTGGGCATAAATGAAGAGGGTGGGCTATTTCAGCTGCGTCTGTGGGGTAAAAACCAACAAGAAAAAAAAATGAAGAATATGTTTTAAGTTCCCGTGTTGAGTGGCAAGGAGCGTTTTGGAGCATCACGGTCGCTGTCTTTGAATTGCCTTTCTGTTGTATAAACATGTGACAGTTGGAAAGGATAATAGGGCCAGGTGGGGTGTTATTTAGGAATAAGGGGGTGGGTGAGGCTCCAGGCACAGGCAAGATAATAATCTAGATTGTCCCCCTCATCACTCCCCACATCTCTTTTTGATGCCTCCAACCTCCTCTCATACTACCGTGTTGCGTTTAAGTTCACTGGGGGAAGGAGGTACTCCGTCTCCCACTTTTGTGAAGCTGGTCGAATGGCTCGTCTTGGTGGGGTGCTCCTCGGAGCCAGGGGCTCTTTGTCTGGAGGGCAGGGTAGAGCACCGGGCTTTGCCCCTGGGGCGAGGCTGCTGAGGCGGGGGCCCTTTGAGGGAGAAGAGTTCGCCGGAGCTGGGGGGCTGCTGCGGGGACTCGGTCTTGGGCTGAAGCGAAGGTTCGAGGGGGACTAGCGGCATGAGAGATGCCGGCTGACGAAACCTGCAGAGGCTGCTGGAGTGGCTGGGTCGCGGCAGGCTGTAATATGTCTCCGCCTCTCGGTGGCGTGAAGGCAGGGTGGAGCAGCGGGCCTTGCCACCAGCGCCCGGCTCTCGGGGCGGAGGAGCGATAGGCGCGAAGAGCCTTGCGTCCCTGTGAGAGGGCGCTATTTCTGCCACGGAGCTGCTCAGTGACTGGCAGGAAGCTCTTTTGGATGGAATTTCTTGTTGGACGCTTGACTGTGGAATCTCTGTGTCTTTGATTGATGAGGCGTCTTCATCTGCATGAGAATGTAAGAATTTATGAGAAGACACTGCTCACCGATTTACAGAAGGGGTCCTCAAATTCATTTTTGTCGCGGGCCACTTTTCAGTTGCGTCTTCCCTCGGAGGGCGGTTATGACAGTGAAATCACAAAAATATTTAATCGCATTCTTACTTTTATACGGAACAAAATGATTGCAAAATCTCAACCTCATTTATTACAAATCACAGTTTGACATTTGGGTACATTTCTTAGCAAAGATCATGACATTTGACACGCATGATCTTCTGTTGGGGGGCCACATAAAATGAAGTGGCGGGCCGGATCTGGCCACGGGGCCTTGAGTTTGACACCTGTGTTCTAACAAGAGAAACGTATTTCCAAGAATCCCCTTGGTTTTATGTGGACCACTAAACGCCATAGGATTTATGTATGAAAAGTGTATCACAATATTTGAGTATTTCATATTCGTCGATATCAATACATACTGAATATATTGACTTTTTTTTTTTTACTCTTCAAAATCAGGATCCGGAGGAAAAACCTTAAATAATAGGTTAAAATAACATTTCAGTCACATTTTCTGGTCAATTTCAAGATCAAATAAATGTCTTCTTTTTTTTTTTAATGTGCTTCGCAAACCTGGGCGAATCACAATGTATGTATTTCATATCATTTTATCGATAATTATTGGTTTTGTTACATTTCTCAAATTAGAAAGACAATTACATTCATTCTAGATGAAATTAAGAACAATGAAGACGATTAAAGGCACGGTGGCCGACTGGTTAGCACATCGGCCTCCCTTTTTTTGTTACTAAAACTGGCTGCATACAGTACATATGAAATAAATTTATTATTTAATGGTATTAGAATATCGGTAAATGAATGTCAATAAACTACATTATTAAATCAAACACTTTAAAAACGTGATGCATTTAACATTTCAAACGAACTTTATTACATCACTGAATTCATTTCCTGTCGATAAAAGAAAATTGAGAGATAGCAAATTAGTTATTAATAAATAGATTTTTTTCTTCTTCAAATCCTCGTGATCAAGTTGCACCCGATCCAAAATGTCTCAAGCAAAGTGAGCCGTACACTGTGACAGAAAAAGGCGTCTTCTCTCACCTGTGAGGCCCAGCTGGATGATGAGGGCGTCCAGATCCACAAGCGAGTTGTCTTCCTCATTTGCTGCCGCTTTTTCATTTTCCTCCCCTGGAGGTTTGCTCTTCTTTTCATCTTCTTTGACTTGATGAACTACAGTGCTTACTTTTATTTCCTCCTCCTCTGACTTTTCTGCTTCCTCTTGTCCCTCACTTTCCCCTTCACGTCCTCGCTCTTCATCTCCCGTTCCAACTACATCCTCAAATGACTTCCCGGCATCTGAGTCACTGTCGCTAGTCCGACTGGGCTCCTCTTGCGCTACGTCAACCTCCACCTCCAACACCTTCTCTTCCTCCTCCTCCTCCTCCTCCTCCTCCTCGACCTCTCCCACCTCCTTCTCGACCTGGCACTCCTCCAATGGCGCCTCCACCACAATGTCTATGTTGGCGGGGAAGGGCAAGACGGAGCGATTGCTGGAGAGCGCCTTCGCGTGGGCCTCCTGGTCCTGATTAAGCAGAAACTCCATCAGCATCATGTTCTCCTTCTTAAGCTGCTCCCGAAGTGACCGCGGCACATCGGGGATCAACCAGGCCACTAGCATGCTGAGGAACATGGCGAGGTTCTGAAAGGAATCAAACACTGTCGTCATCTGACTGTTACGGGTACAGTTTTCAACTGACATTCCCAATTTACAACAGCCCTTATGGTGTCTATAAAATGACATGCTTTGGTCAAAATACCTTATTGAAATCAACCTGTTTGGGGGATTTGGTTTGGTTTCGTCTCACGCAAATGAGCCACTGCTCCCTCCACCCAAACTCCACTACGCAGAATGCCAATGCTAAAATGGAATTCATTACCCTGACCATGAGGGGCAGTGACGAGAGTGGCTACTTGTGTTCAAACAAGCCCCTGGTTTAAAAAAGAAAAAAAAACAAGGCCCTATAAAAAAAATAAATAAAAGCTTTGAGTGTACAGTACTTTTGCCCATGGAAGCAGTATTGCATTATCAAGCGCCCAATTACACTCAATTACTGCAGTAGAAACACTGCTAAAGATCCAGTGTAGTACTCCACTGAGTCAAAAATCAAATATTTGCCGTTGATCAGAAGCTAATGCTAATCTGTGCACCCAAAATCACTGCAGCTTTGCCGTTGCTTGAAATTGGCAGATCTTTGCCCATTGAGGCTGACGAGTCATCGGAGAAGAAACTCTGTGTGGGGGTGGGATTATTTAAATGACTTGCAGCATTGGTGAAGGACTCGCTTGTAGATACACTGAGGGCAAGAGGCGTCTCACAAAAGTATTAATTCCCACTTGACTGGTAGGCAGGTAGTCCAGACACCCAGCTATTTGTATGGAAGCAATTAGCCCTATCAGGGACAGCGGTCACTACAGTGGACAGCGTATCATGTTATCAGGTTACACGTTATCATTATTGGTGCATGAAAGCGTTAAAAAGTCCACTGTTCACAATATGTCCTCTTTTAATTTAATGGCATTGACAGTCCATCTATCCATCCCCCGGTCAAACAAATCCAAAACCTTTACCTGGAAGAATATGACAAAGAGCAGTTTTGCAGCCAGAACAGACCAATATTGTTTCGAGAAGGTGTAAGCATCCGGGGCCCACGGTGGATCCCTGTAGTCCTTATACCTAATGAAAACAAAAGTGAGATTTAGCATGGCATCAAGTCAACACCGTGGACATATTACTTTTAAGGTTGGGGTTCAGTCCACTGAGCTCAAGGATTAAAGAGGAAGGAGCAGTAAGGTGAAGGTTTAAAGGAATCCTGGTCACCTGCACATGGATACTGTTGTGTTGGGCGCGGTGCCCGGCGGGAAGTTGGTGACGTTGAAGTAGGATAAGGAGTGCTCCGTGTAGCCGCTCATGGTGCCGTTGCCGCTGTAAATGTACTGGTACACCATGCGAGGGACAAACTCCGACGTGAAGGAGATAACAAACGCCTGTGGAGACAAACCACAAATCGATGAGATGAATCAATGGTACCAGTCACGTTTTTCTTTTTTTTTTTTGTTTAATAGCACTTGTCCTTATTAGGGTGAGCTGGAATGGTTGTTAGCCGAATTCAGAGCACATATCGAGAAAGTCATTTATTGCAGCCAGAAACCAAAATGGATTAATTTTGTTTTTTTCATGACACACAACGAGGCCATATTAGGAGGAGTTAAGAAAAACGTCTTTTCTATCATATTAGCTAAAAGAGTCATTATGACTTATATTGGTAGATGATAATAATCAGTGAAAAAATTCAACCAGCCGACGATTGAAATCCACGAGGGCGGGGAGGGGCCGTTGTGGAGCGTTTGGGTTGGAGTTTACACCCCCCCCCCCCCACCCAAAAAACTCTGAAGAAACGCTGATGAACATTCAATAAATGAGAAATTGGGTAAGTAAATAAATTGGGGGGAAAAAAACCCCACCCGTGAATATGCAAATCCGCGGGTGAGGAACCACGTGTATGCAAATATTGACTGTACCTAGAAACCACTACGTCCGAGGAGATTCAACCAATCAGGGATAGAAGACATCACTTACCAGGTGTCAATCATTTGTTTCACACATTCATCTCTGGGTTTGCAAAAAAATCTGGCGTTAAACTATAAGTTTTAGTTTCAGAGCACTCCACGATGAATAAGATGCTTCTCTGGAGGGCCAAGGTGACACGTCAACTTATAATTCAACACGCATGGACAAAAAACACACGCCCACACTTACATTGGTAATGACAGAAAACTTGCTGATTCCACAGAGAATGTTGTACCATATTCCTGGAGGTGGCATGCACAAGAAAGAAAAGAAAGGAGAAACAAAGTGGCGGGGAGTGGAAGACAATTTATGTGCCGACGTGTGTGTAGAAAATACAGACAGAGACACAAACGGAGGGACGGTAAAGGGGGAAAAAAAGTGATTAAAAGTTCCTGGAAAGTCCGAGAGGCAGTCATGCCATTGTGTACGTACGTGCGCATGCGCGTGTATATTCAGTGTACCTATGTCTTTACACCTAACAGCATCTGGCCGCCGAATCTCGGTCACAAACTTGGCGGCGTCGAGGCGGATCTCGATGACGTTGTTGAGCAGAGCAAACGCGGGCGCCAGCGGGAAGGAAGCCACAAACAGAGATACAAAGCCGTATTGGATGACTGCGGACAGAAAGACAACTCTTTGGAATTGTGTGCCGGTGAAGAGTACGAATGCGGACGAGGAAAAAGACGCTCACTCATCTCCATGTATTCCGGGCTCACGCCCTCAAAGGGCTCCAGAGCAAAGTCTTTGTGGAACTGCTGCTTGGATCTCTTCTCTTCGGCTTCGTCCATCTCATCCTCGGCGCCTCTTTCCTTGCCTTTTTGCTCCTGTATGGTTCTGTACATCTTCCTTAACTTACTAGAGAGGACACCAAACAAACACTATGAGTTGTAATCTTTGATGTAAGTCAGGAATTTAGGCTTTGAGCGGGTGAACCTACGGAATGAGAACCTCAAACACATTGTTTTGAATGAGCTGTTTTCCGAGCATGATCATGCTGAGCTGGATGCACAGCTCAATGAGGCAGCCTGGAGGCGCGCACTGTGTGTTGGGGGGGGGGGGGGTATTAGAAAGCGCGTTCAGAACGATGTCATAATAAACAAAAGAAGCACAGCGAGACGGGACGGCGCACCTCCTCCATGCGGTAGTCGCTAAAGACGTAAACATAGTCTCCGGGCCGACCGGAAAACCTGAATGACGACAACAACACGGGTTCAGCAATAAAGAGGTGGCGCGGTGTCAGATGAGTGAACGGATGTGGAAAAAATACTCGCCTGCCCTTGAAGAAGGCCACGTAAAAAATAGGTGCAAAGGCGTTCATGGATTTGAGAAAGAAAGACTTAAAGATCAACCTTTCCTCAAACTCTTCTTGTGTCTTTGGGAGCTCTGATTGGATGAGACAAACATGATCAGGACTCGTCATTTGGCAGCTTGTTGATGAAGTGCTGCCTTCACAGGTGAAAATACAACACACCTGCGAATTGTTTTAAATTGTGTAAAAACTGAATATCTGCTTTAAGATCTGATGATGCTTACCCAGCTCAGTCAGCCACACTGCAATGGCTCCGTAGACTTCCTCCAACACCAGCACCACCAACATGTTGAGGATGATGCCCGTGGTGGTGACTGTCATCCTCACACTGGCTTTGGCCTCGGGGTCAGGGTTCATGGACCACACGCTTAACATGCAGATGCGATACACGACCACCCCGAACACAGCCGAGAAAGTCACAAAAACCTGGAAACAGACACACACACACACACACACACACACACACACACACACACACACACACACACACACACACACACACAGACACTTGAGGTTGACTGGAATTGCTTGCTTCAATGTAAATGTAATGCCTTAAAATATTGTGACTGACATGACAGACTTACGATTAAAGTTGTAATGTTTTAATCACCGTAGATGAGCAGGTGGAATTACATTTATAATTTTTTTTTTTAAATACCGCTCTTGTATTGGATGTTGTTAAACCCCTTAAGATTTACCATATATTGATCAGAATTATTTGAGATTTAAAAGGGATTTTTATTTTTAACAGGAAACAATAATACAGGTGTACCAGGAGCAGTAGTGTGGACATGTTGATGAGGTAACCAGGCAGGTGATCCTCGATGTCCAGGGACTCTGGCTCGAGCTGTGGAAAATAATCAAAATAAAAATGTTTGTCACGTTTGTTTTTGTTGTTTTTTTTAAATCAGTTTACTTTGGTGGCTTTCGGAGCTGCCCTAAAAAGTATCAGTGACCTATATTTACAAGCTATATTGTTTTATTTGTTCCATGACGCTGCTGGAGAGAATGCAAAGGAGGAAGCAGAGATGTGTACATTTTGTAACTCCCAAATCATCTTCTTAATACTTTTACCTTCCCCTGTCTACTGTCCAACCCCAAAAAGAAGCTCCGTCAAACATCCAACATACACCAAATTTAAAGGCACACTTTCTGTTATTTCCCAAAGTTGACACAACAATCGCCAGCTAAGATGGTCATCAACCAGGCCCAAAACAAGTCGGTCAGCAGCTAACGTAGCACTAGCAAGCAACGTGTTTGGCAGCAATGGAATAAAACTGCATGTACGCATGTGATGATAAAGGGAAGGAAGAGTAGCTTATGGTACACAAAAGTATTATTTGTGTTGATTATTTTTCTCAATCAACACAAATTGTTTGGGTAATTGACATCATTATTTTGACATTTGATAGCCCAAAAAGGGGAATTTAAGGGGAATGACAACACATCATTTGTTTCGTACACACAATTCAGTTATGGTAAAAACAAGAGAGCCACTGTATTTCCCTGACTGGATTTTGCACACACAAGTTGGGTGTTATGTTTTCCACCTGGCAGGTGTATGTATGCCAGCTAAACGTGGACTCCCTCCTGCCTTTCTCTCCCCATCAGTAATCTGGGCTAATCTCAGGCAGGTAAGCAGCTTTGGACTCAACCATTCGCAGAGCGCTGGGGGTGCTTCCTCTGCGCTTTTTATACGTTTAAAACTAAAACGTGCACATGCTGCAGTGAGTGAAAATATAATTGTTCGGGTAGGACCATTTGAAATGTTCGCATGATGACATTTGTGGATATTCGTGCACGACAAGTGCTGCTGAACAAATAAGATTAGGATAAGTGTTAGCTCCCAGGAGTGGTTTAAATCACCTTAACGCAACAAACCCGTCGTCCTCCCCACCCACTTAAACAACAAACCTCTCCCGGCGGTACCTGGTAGGAAAGCATCTGGTCCCTCTCTCCATCCACTCCATCCCCACTTTGAGTCAACTGCAACACAACACGCTTTTGGCGTGATTTTACCGACATTAAGCACCACCGCGAGTCACGACAATCAGATACGGCACCTTCTTTTTCCACTTTGCTTTCATTTTCGCTTTCTTCTCCTGCAATGCTTCTTCATACTCCGGCCTCAGCTCCTCCTACAACACACAGTATTATTGAATTATTGTACATTTATTGTGGAAAAAAATAATTTTATTGTCCTTTGCTTGTTTGAGAAATCAACTAAAATTGGAAATCAGACTTTAGTGGAAAGAAAAAAAATCTGAGATTTTATTTTCAAGCAATATTGCCCAGCTCTTGTGTTCAAATGACGAGAGAGACATGCTCACCTGGACTCGCTCCTTTGGGCAGCAAATGTAGAGGACACACAAACATGCATAAAACAGGTGACAGCTATTACAGGCAAGTGAGTATCAAGCTAGTTTGCTTCATTTAAGAAGGAACCATTCATGACCAGTGATGTCATGCTCCTACATTTTTACATTTGTGTGTGTGTGTGTGTGTGTGGTCACCTCCCAGTTGACCCGTGAGACCGTGAGATTTAACCCTCTCAACTCAACTGACTAAGGATTAGACATTTAGATGATGTGAAGGGTTCAGAGGCAAGACGCGCAGAATGGCGATGTATAAGCAAATAATGACACGCAGCATGTGCCTGACACATATGGTACCTCCTCATCCTCCAAGCTAGTCAGGTCCCAGGTGTGTTTCAGACACATCTGTCTCCGTTTCCAGTGCTCCAGGAAGCAAGCGGCTACAAGATCACACACAAGAAGAAATGTGCACTGCGTCAAGTTTAAATTATATAAATAATTCTTCTGCTTTAATTCTTCTTCGTAATTCACAGTGTCCCATTACTGCCGAGACCTGTGAGACCAGGGACATGTTGTCCCAGGGGCTAACCTTCTGGCATTTTTTTTTTTTTTTTTGCAGTCTCTCTTGCTCCCACCTTTCTCCTCTTTTATACATAACTGCTCACCCCTCCCCTCTCTGCTCGCCAAGGAGGGGAAAAAAAGGCAATTAACTTCAAAGAGTCCGCTTTGCAAAGAGCCAACCATTGTACGCTGCTTAGACGTCCCCTCAAAAAAGACAAAAGAAGAGCTCATTACCCGTGACATGGCAGCTATTGAAACCTTGACTTTTAAAACCATTGTAAAACGTCCACCGGGAAATCGTCCCATGCCTAGTGGCATGATAGTTACCCCATAGAGACATGAAGATGGCGAAGAGAACCGTGGTTCCGTTGTCAAACAGGTAGGATGCTTTAGCCAGCGAGCACACCGTACTCAGCCGCCAGTAGTCGCAAACTCCGTCACACAGCGGACACATGGTGATGTTCAGGTTGTCGTCGCACGTCTCCTGACTACAGAGCCGTTGAAAAAAGTTACTGACATTTTTTGAACGCACATGTTAAGATTTAGGATGTCCCCCTACCTTGGCACATTGGTGTCCACAGTGAAGATGCCATAGAGGAAGACAATGATGCCCAGTACCGACGGAGGGATGAGGAGCTGAGTGTAGACACCCAGCCAGGCAAAGTACAAGCCAATCTGTTCCCCAAAGTACTTCCTTTCAAGTTAGAAGCAACACATGAAGATTTTTTTGTTGTCGTTACATCCTGCCTTGACTATTCTAACGTGCTGCTTTCTGGTCTTCCCAAGTGTACTATTACGATTCTCAAGGTAGTTCAAAATTCTATCCATTTTCTGTAGTGTTGCGGCTCATTAGGGTCACAGACAGGGATGCGCGCTACACCGGAGGCTAAGGGGGGGCTTAAGCCATGTCAGAAATCTGTGTAGCCCCAATTAAGGCCCTCCAACATTTTAGTTGACATTCTAA
Organism: Hippocampus guttulatus; assembly: GCF_054856545.1. Classification (NCBI taxonomy): domain Eukaryota; kingdom Metazoa; phylum Chordata; class Actinopteri; order Syngnathiformes; family Syngnathidae; genus Hippocampus; species Hippocampus guttulatus. The sequence continues at coordinate 20,655,745 of NC_141264.1, read as the reverse complement.
AATATATTTCTGAATTATTTTCTCAGCCCGCTTGCAAGCCCCCCCCCCCCCCCCCTTTGACCCCGGGAGAGAAAAAAAAATCCTGGAGCCGGGCCTGGTTGCAGGTGAGCCGGAATTTATCTTAGCTGAATCGGGACGAGCGATGCAGTGAAACCTGTTCACCAGTCAATCTCTGGGCATATTTCTAAAAACAGAGATTTGAAACTCACATTCACATCAATGGACGATTTAGATTCCTCAATGAACCTAAAGCCTGCCGGATACCGAGAGATGTGGTAGTAGCTGACCGAACTAGGACAATTGCAAAAATAAATGATGATAATTATAATAATAAAGCCAGCAAGCATTTAGAGATTTGGCGTCTCGACCTAGCGCGCCACAATGAAAAACCTGCTAGCCTATATCAGGTTTTGAGTCACCACATACATAATGGTGTACGGTATTATTTTTGATTGAACCACAAAAACATTGTCAAGGAAGACGCAGATTGCCATAAAGAGAGGAAACACGAGGGATACTGTAGAGAACCGAGTGTGGACAATTTGAGAGGCTGTTGGTCACGTATGTTTGATTGCTTGCTCTTTTCACTGACTGCCACCAGGCATTTCGGAGACAGAGACTCTCTGTGCTTTGCTTTGTCGCTACAGGTCAGTAGGAATTAATATTGCGTATGTTTGTAACACACTAAATAACGTCTATATTTGTCGGATATGTGCCCTGCGATTGGCTGATGACCATTCCGGTGTTAACCATGCCTCTTTTTCTTAGTTAACGTTGAATGCAGATCACTTGCCACCCTAATGAGGGCAAGCTCTCTAGAAAAAGAAAGGTTGTATGACAGTGAACGAGCAACCTGATCAGGTCCACAGGCTGGTACTTGTGCATGACTCCGTAGTTTGCCCATTCTTCATGGAGAACCTGTGGCACAACCATGCCGCCACAAATAAATGTCTTTGCAATGCTTACTGTTCAGTGACAAAATAAACCGGGCTCACCTGTCTGTCATTTCGCTGATCTTTACCTCCTCTCCTGGTAAACGGGCCCTGTATTCCAAAAGAAGCCCTTATGTACAACATTTCCAATTAGAGCAATGAAATACACTCAGAGGCGTATTGGTCATTGGGAATTTCAGGAAATGCGTTACATTTCCACATTAGGCCAGTCTATTGTCACGTTGGTCGAACTGCTTGATGACCAACACCCCGCCCTCATCGTTGATTAACTTTCGTAGTGTGCCGTCCGCCATACACACCAGCCACCCCGCTCCTCCCGTCGTCGATTACGTTTAGTCGCGTGACGCCCGCCTCCAACATACCCGTTGACGATTATGTGTTGTAGCGTGACAGCCACAATCAACATTCGTCAAGGAATTGTTTTCGGTGTGTGACGTCATCCAAAACCACCTGATGAAAGAGGATACTCACGTCATGCAAAGGGAAGGCAGATATGTAGACCCCCCGAGCCAATAAGGACATGATGCCTGCAGTAGAGTGACAGCATTCACGGTATGATCACTCATGAGTGATCTAAATAATTAAAACAATAGCCACGAAGGTCAATGCCGTCCTCACCGGTGGTTTGGCAGGAGTGTCTGCAGGTTGTACGTGAAATAATCTCTGCAACCTGCACGCAAACACAGCATGCGGGTTATGAAACACTGTCTGGATTTCCACTCCGTGGTTCATGTGACACCAATTCCAGTTGATTTTGCTTTCAAATGGCACAAATGAGATTGGCAGCGTGAAGCAGAGGTAAAAAATGCATTGAATTGAATATGTTAAGACCGGAAGCAGGCTTCTGTCAAATGTGGACAAAATACCTGAATCACAAAATACCTGAATCAAAAAATACCGGTTGATGACATACTGTCCATACATCTGTGTCTACTAAAACGACACAAATAAACACGTTAAAAAAGACACACTGTATATTTCAACTACAGCGAACGCTAAATATACTGCATTAGAGGTGTAAAGACATTATTAAAACTCATTCAGTACAGGTATCAGCCAATTCTAAACCAAGTCTGAAAAGACACAAAAACGTCTTTGGGAGTGAATGAGTTAAATGTGGTGTAAATATGCTCATTAGAGGGGTAGCGATATTAAATATGATATACATATGCTACATCACACATGTATCAAACTGCCGGTCCAAAAAAATGGCATACAGGTCTTAAACTGGTCACTTGGACCTGCAGCGTACGATGCAGCCCAATTGCAGAATTCTCCACTTACTATTCTGCTGCGTGTCGTATTGTCAAAGACGGTTTCTGTCGACGTGATGTCATACCTGCAAGGAGAACATGCCGAGTCAGACACAAACTTCTGCCAGTTTTTTGTTTTTGTTTTTATGGTCGAAAATACACAAAATGGACACCACATTGTGACACAGTGAGAACGGGAAAATGGAAGACAACGTTCATACGTGACTGTTGGAGCTCTAGAAAAAAAAAAAACGGGAACATTTCTGTGTGGCGATTGCCACTTTGGTAACCGTAAGATGTTACATTGTTCATTGGAAGTAAACTGAGGACCAACTGTAATTTTTGAGTGCGGTGGTACTTACAGGTGAAGCTTGTCTCTGATGAAAGGGTGTTTGAGCGTCTTGAAATGGGCCTGCGTCTGCGAGTCCCGCTGGACGTCGAAGTCAGGGACGTCCGGCTGGAACGGCGTGTTCATTTTCGCCGCCAAGGAGTCCCATATTCCCGCAATGCCCGCTCTTTTTCGTAGCTCACATTTCTGATCAGTTGAAACAAAATAAACAAACAAAAAAAAAAAGCCAACAAAACAAACAAAATATAGCATTTAGACAACGGAATGGGACACAACTCGTCTCTGTGCCTTGATCCAGCCTACTCTGCTTTAATATTTGTGTCAGGAATCATATTATTTTGTTACTTAAATGTACAGATTTTTTTTGTGTTAAAATTGGTGTTTTAAAATGAATAAATTAAATAATTTATTGAAAATAATATGGAAATATTAATGTTTTAGAATAATCGAAAATGTATATTTTTAGATGAACAAAGTAATTGGTTGGTGTATTCATTGCAAATTTAAAAAGTAGTATTTCACTACTCATTAATATATGCAATAATTATAACAATGCTGTAATCAAAAAGATAAGTATTATTCTCCTACTAAAATTAACGATGATAAATAATAGATTTTTTAATTTTTTTTACCTCAGTTACAAATGTGTCCCTTGAGCGCAAAAGTGCTATAAAAAGTGTGTACAAGTGTGAGAAAGCTACCTTCTTGACAGCAACTTTGATCTTCTGAAGTTCGGCCTCTCGACTGAGTATTGCCCACGGGATGTGCAGCCGGATAAAACTGATGCCATTTGCCCTCTGCATATAAACACAAGTTCCCGTGACATTTTCATTTTTAAAGTGGCACGTAAACAAAATGTGCAACAGAACGTTTCTTAAATAGGCATTATCCTGTCCAGTCCTCTTGGTAAGGTACAGAAGTCAACCCGTGAAGCCAATCAGTAAATTTGCTGGCTTCTGACAAGGTGGACCATGTGAAGCTTTAAGCAGTGTGAGATTAACTGTTGATGCCCCTTTGTGTCAAAAGCCATTCTGTCTAATTATTTGAATGCACAAAACCACAAGAACCATCCTGCATAACAAGCCTAAATTATATTTTTACTCATGGAGGCAGCACTTCATCGCCACGCCATCCAATTTGATGTCATATGGAGATCCTGGCATGTGGTGCATGCAGCGGACATCACAATCTGGTAACTGGACACGGGCAGATGACCAGTTTGACGATATAATGGGGATTTAAAAAGTTAAGGATTCAATAAGCGCAAATACTAGCTGCCACCAATATTGAGCTCTTCTTTTCGTTTTTGAGGGGACGCCCAAGCAAGGCACAATATGATTGGCTGCTTGCAGAGGTGAGTAAGATATTTCTTCTACTGGTATTTTATTTTTTTTCCTTGCCTGTGAGCAGAAACATAAGGGGAGGGGTGAGTTTCCCACAGAGGACGAAAGAGGGAACAAGAAAAAAGAGGCACTGCTAACACGGATGCGTTTTTGCACTGATAATAAAAATGGTGCCAGCGGGTACTCGTTAGCCCCAAGGACCACAAGAGTAGTCTGTTCTAAAATAGCTCACCAGCGATGGGACAGCATGTCTTACTCAGAACAAGTAAATAAGGAAATGAATGTCAACATTTGTTTATTGATTTAAATTTGACCTGGTACATATTTCTTCTGGACCAAAGTTTAAATTTTGTTGAATTTCATATCATTTTAATTGGGGTGGGCAGACACTCCAGGCACCCTACAATTTGCAGACAAGTCAATTTTCCATGAGATTTATGCTTTGGTGGGCAATTGGTGATAATCGTTGTACATCAAAAGCAATAAACTGCACCCCTGAATCACAGAAGATTTAATTACAACGATGACCTTCATGCCGGGATGCCAAATATCCATGTGGCACCTGTTCCAGCTGCGTTGCGAGATCACAAAAAATCTGTCCCACATGTTACACTCTCCCTTGGACAAAACAGTAGAAACACTTGCACAATCTCATGAAATCCAAAAGAGCTCCATCAAAAAAAATATATGTACAGTATATAACGTCAGCCGCATTCACACACAAATAATCTTGCACTCCTTACCCAGTCGACTTTCCTTAAAAAAAAAAAAGAACTCTGGTCACTGACAGATGGTCAGCAGTGACGACACGTGTCTACTCATTCAATCAAAGCGAAACCCACCCGCCGGCCATACGGCTCTCTCGCACCAGCACAAACACTTCTGAGTAGTGGATCACTCTCTAATAAGGCCCTATAATCTGGCCTTTGCCTTCACACTTGTGGTCAGCGGGGTCTTAATCCTCAACCAAAACAGCAGCTGATCACACACTCTAGCGCCACGCAACCTGCACACAAAACACACCCACGCAGCGTTGCGGCTAAAATAAGCAGGGCGCTTATCGTGTCGTTCCGCGCAGACGTTATGTTCTCTCTCTAACGAGGAACAGATGAGCGCCATGGTATTCCGCTGGAAATCTTCCAATCGTTTTCCCCAATACGGTGACGAGCCGTAGCTTGGTCGACGTTTTGCTTTGTGGCTGAGCTGCAGAAAGGCCATCACTCAAGCCAAGTGTTACAAAAGATGGCATGGTTGTTACATTTCCAAAATATGTCGGCTTTAACAGAGTACAAATTTGGCCAATAATGCAATTGTGTATATTTGATGAACGTGTTTTAAGTAATACTCTTACACACGTCCTTTGAGAAAAATTACACACCTCTTTATCGCGTTCGATCTGTAGTCCGGCATCGAGCAGCCCCGTTTCAAACTCCTCCCTCATGAGCGCCTTCTCCTCCTCAGACAATTTTGACTCCTCTGCATCTCCCGAAGTAGCTCCTCCTCCCGGCTCTCCAGAGTCCGGGTCCATTTCCCACAAGCCTGGTATGGGGATGGGAATGCTGCCGTTGGACGCGATGGAGAGGCGTCCCCTGGATATCCGCCTTTTTTTAAATTTGTAGCACAGCACATAATCCACCTTCCTCTTGCCGTCGGCAAAAAAGAGCCCTGGGCCGAGGTCGATGCCGGACTCCTACAAAGAGAACCGAGAAAAGAATTTATGAGCCCGGGGCCGGAGTGAAAGGGGACGACGATACGGTTCTTTAATCCGCACCACCGAGCATTTATACTGTCAAGAGTCGTCTTATATTTGATGGTTGAATTATTTATTGAATTATTTAATTAATGATAAACTATGGTAACATGAACACCTAACAGTGTGCATTTTTTTAAAAAACAATTTCTGATTATATAATCTGTTCATTTATTTATTGTCAATAAAAAAAAGGTGAAAAATGTAAACATTCATCGTATTAAATACTAGTAATTTACTCATAATTATATTATAAATGACATTTTAAAATTAGAATGAATTTGTATTTTATTTATACACAATTTTGTATTCAGAGGTGCTTTTTTTTTTTTTAACTACACCTATGAACAGCTTGGTGCATCCATCCATTATAAAAATCAAATGTGGACTTTGCGCGAAAACGTTTTCCCACGGCTTTAGAGATAGAGATGCCGGTACCGGAAGAGGAGGCTGGTCGTCGTCAGGCAGGCCGACAGCCGGGGGGGCTCCGTTGGTGGCGTCAAGCCCAAGTCCGGAGAGCGAGCGGGCCAACGAGACGAGCTTTGCAGAGTGAACGGACGACGACTCACTCATCGCTGTGACGACAGACATGCGGCCTTTTTCGTTTCATCCCTCTGAAGGCGCAAGGGAAAGAAAAGCGTTTAATATTGGGTGGCAGAAGACACTTTTTACCCTGTTGGCAGCATGTTTTGGGTCATTATGTTTTTGCATGACAGAGCTTCTGCCGATTGGTTTGGATGCATTCTTCTGTAAATTGCCATGGGGACAAAATGGTTTTTAAGACTTCAGAATTAATTCTGCTGCGACCAACCGATTCTGTGTTGTTCTGTAAAACTGGTTTTGGGGGACCACTTTTTCTAACTTTCCAGTTGATGTTAAAGAATGAGTTTTGGGAAAGGCCGGTGAACCGTAAATATTAATGGATTTACTTTCGGCATCTACGTCTGCTTAGAATATTTGTTGCAAAGAGCTCAGAGGTTGGGTTGATTTCCAGTATCATGTGACTTTTTAAAGTGACGGATCAAGAATTAAAGCCAAAGCTGTCTCTGTGGGGTTTTTTCCTTTTTTGCCCCGATTGAAGATGTCGGTTTGGATTAAACTGTGAGTGGCGGATGCCGTTGACAACAATCTGCTGGGGTAATTTGATCACTGGGCTTCATTCGTTGGGATTTTTTTGATTGATTTTTTTTTTAAATATATATGACCTTTCTGTTCTTTAATCTTGATGTTCAATGAGGTGTTCGTATCACGTAGTACAAATTCAGAGGCTAAAGTTAATGAATGTATGAATGGTAACATCATGTCTTGAAATAAACATCATCCAGCAATTACATCAGCACAAATGCTCGTGCTATTACAAAAAGAAGCAGTGTGAGCTTTTCAATGGACAGTGAGGAAACTATCTGCGGCGCGGATAGAAACATGAGGTCCGCAGACATATTTAAGTGGGGTTCATGACCTCATTCTGCGTTGAGTGAAAGTACCCGCTTACAGTATGTTGTCTGTGACGGCACCAGACAAGCACAGTAACAACTGGTCATGCACCGATCGCTGGGTCCTTTTCTGTACATTGTTATCTCCATGCAAGATTTGAGTGCGCCACATTCAAAGGGAATGACAGGAGCTTCTTTGATTGGCGGTGAATCCAGCTAGCCGTGTTCACGCCCACCGTGGCGCAAACCACCTGTTTTTAAATGCGTCAGCTTGCGTGTCTGGGAAATTACTAACAGACTTAGACCGCATGCTGCGCCAGTCATGAAAATAGAGCCCATGTTTCAAAATAACCATTACAACAACATTCACACAGATTCCAGCGTGAACGTGTCAAGATGGGTGTCCTGGATCCAGTTATAGGAAATGGCGTTAAAACGACAGTCAGGAAATAGAGGCTGAAGCAAATTAAATATGTAATGTAGTATCATAGCTTAAAGATAGGTGTGGTATACTGGCCCTGGGCCATCGGGCCACTGTTAATGTCGGACCCTGGCCCTTGTTCTGTTGTGTAACAACCTTTATGAAGCTGCTGTTATCATATGTACCATAGTTGTTTAAGTGTTATAACACATCATTTTAATTGGTGTTTACACCCAAGATGTGTGTACACACGCTCATCCCCAACATAAGCTAGTCAAGTGCCTTGAATGTATGGACATGTGAGTGACGCTAATCCCAGTTTACTGCGTGTTAGTAAACAAACTGCTGAGGTGTAGACTGAGAATATGAGGTTCAAAAATGGATGTCGAAGGCTGGGCTGTCATTACCCGCTACAGAGCGCCAAAGGTCGACAAATTTTCAGCCATCTACGTCAGCGATGTGTAGTGACAAGAAGATCAATTGTGGCAGAATGCACATAACTAACCTGCGTATCCACCATTTGGCGTAATTTATGTTTAGTAATGTGAAAGACAATTTTCTGATAGAAAACATGAGCGGTCACTCAATAAAGTTGGGAAAATACTGAGTAATTACACAAGCAATAAATGTGTTTAATAAAAGACAATAAACAGCTAATTTAGCTCTGTTATTGTGAAGAAACTAACTCCAGATTTCTCCCCGCATCTTACTTCTGCATACTTGACACATTTTTATTAATTACTGGTATTTATTTTTATTGGGGGTTGGGGCTGTCAGTTCTAAATGTTTACATTTCTGTCTTGGTTGCCCAGCACAAGATGACAATAAAGCAAGAATAAATTGACATCAATGATCATTGACCATCTATGTCAAATCCCGGTCCAGAAAGTAAAAATTCATGGGAGCTCTTTTCCCTGCCAGTAGATTAGAAGCACCTGTGACTAAAGCCAAACTGTGGCAGGGTTTTTACTTTCTTAACCAGGAATTGAAACATCTGTAAACCAGAAAGTGGGATCCCTTGAATGATGAAGATCATTTACCTGGCTCCTGCAAAGCTTGCTGATGAGATGATCATTTGAATCAGGTGCATTGGAGGCGGGAATTATATGAAAAAACAGGCAGGAGACAGTTCTCATGAGGGCCGGACTAGCGCACCCACGCTGTAGATGTTTGTATTCACGATTTGTTGTGATATAGTTTTAATATACGGCGGTGGATTTGTTTTCACCATTATAGTTGAGCTGGATGATTCATTTTATCGATTTATTCAAGTAGTTCATTGCTTAAGACCGCTGACATGCATTGCAAAGAGAGTGCAGCTGCTTTCCAAAAGCGCAGTCAGCGCATCCAACTTTCAACGCTGCCATCCCCTCTCGCCAGTCTAATTCCCGCTCATAAACAAACGGCATGAGCGGAATCATTTTTATATGGTGTTGTAAAAGTATGGTTGGTGCCTATTACAAAGAAATAAGTTGTTTTCACACTTGTCATGGCAGTTCAGAATGTCAAAATATTGTCTGGATGGTTTACTAAGGGGTGATTACCAGTACACGAATACAGACATTGTTATGCGAGAACAAACCCGGCAGTAGGGCACATGTGCATGTCTGTCAGGCTTACCGACCTGTAAGCTCTGCTGACAGCTCAACAACACAAAGCGGAAAGGTCAACAAATGCACCCTCATTTGAAGGGGCAGAGGTAACAGGGTATAGCTGAGGGGCCAATCCTTGAACAACGCTCCAACACACTACTCATTTTAAACACTATCAAGCCAGAATGCTTTTCCTCACTGAGGTCGCAAGTGTGCTGCGTGCAATCTCAGCTGACTTTGGGCGGGAGGCCTGACTGGTCACCAGACTTTTTCTTTTAAAGCACTATTATGAGTTTACTTTGATAACACCATTCATAACATTGTAAAAAGGTGCTTTGGTTTAAAACAGCCAATGAAAAAAATAAAATTACTGAGGAATTTGAATTAAAAAACAATAGTAATACATGACTAAATGGATCATAAAAATACAATAACATTTGAATTAAAAACAGGGATCATTTTAAGACTGTAAGGTAAATGTGAATCTGAATGAAAAACATTACAAAAAATATGTCACCAAAAGGGAGGGAAATGCACAGGACTGTCACTGGATATGAACTTATACTGTGTCCACACACGTTATAGATGTACACATGTGATTTAATTAAATTAAATTATGGAATTTAAAGTGGGAATAGAAAATAGGCAGTTTTCAATTCAACAGTTGTGCGCATCCAGACGGTCAGATGAAAGGGTGGGGGCGACTTTGGTGAAAACACAACAGTGACATATACTGTTAATAATTCGGAAAAAAAGAAGTGAGGAACCGAGTTAACTTTGTTCGCAACATAAGAAGATCGAGGCCAAATGGGAGCGTCAATATGCTCACAGGACGCACAAGTAGTTCAGTGCTCTCGGGGGGGGGGGCCTTATTCATCACAAACAGAAGAAAGAGACGATTGCATACTCACTATTGCTCGTGGAGGTTCAGCTGGCTGCCCCGTGTAAAAGGATGACAATGTTAAAAATGATCTTGGGAAGACGCGCGAGGTGCGCATTGCTTAGGCCCGAGATTGTGAACAATCCGGACTCGCTCCCGACACCGATTGGGTTTAGCTCTGCGCGCGCACGACAGCCTGCTAATTCCCCCTGAGTCGCAGTGACATACCGGACATTTTGTTGACTTTAAAACCAAACTCTAGAAGACAAAAAGTCACAGAAAATATACAATAGCAGCAACAATAGCAAGCAAAAAAAAAAAAACCTTTAACAGCTGGTTCGAACTCACTAGCTAATGTTGTCAGAGAGTTCACGCAAACATTTGTCAGACTATAAATTTGTAAGACTATAATGAACATGCCAACGTAAACATTTAACGTTTCAAAAACTGATTTTAAAGCGAAACAGCGCCATTTCTGTATTAATCTGAGCCGCCCAGAACACTATGGAGTAACTATTGAAATGTACGAAATGAATAGTCAGACGTTTCGCTGTATTTGAACGCAGAGGTGCATTTTCCCCCCTACAATTTAAAAAAAAAGTTCCCAGGTGTCTTAATAACATGCTTTTATCAAAACACCCCAAGGATTGAGAACGTGAGCAAGGTACTCCGTCATTTAACACAGGGGTTATTTTCCAGACCACCCCCACTTTCGACAAAATCCGCAAAGCTACGACCAAGTAATTATTTTAATGTCTGTCCGTCTATCTATCTATCTATCTATCTATCTATCTATCTATCTATCTATCTATCTATCTATCTATCTATCTATCTATCTATCTATCTATCTATCTATCTATCTATCTATGTGCATGTGAGATGCGGGTATTATTTTGTCCACTTGAGGTCACTAGTCACACATTCGACACAAAAGGTAACCCATGTGTGCCTGTCTTTAGAGCGGGCCTGGCCTGTTTTGTGACTTACAGGTGGTCATTTGAGACTGCCAGTAGGTCAACAAACACGATTGTGTTTATTCTATTTTTGTTCTTCCGTTTGTTTAAAAAAATAAATATATATATATTATTATTATTATTATTAATACTATCTGTTTCCACCCTCCTTGTATCCAAGCAACCTGTTATGGAATACATAACATGGATAACTAGTAAACACACAAGATAACTAGTGTGATAACTAGTAAGCACACAAGACGTGAAAAGCAATTTTTTGTTGCGCATTGGTCACATGCACTCTGAGGACAAAAGTACCTTTCGGGCAGGGGTGAGCTGTGCAGTTTTTTTTAACCTGGATCTTCAATGGTGACTGACTTGACTTAATGTACCTCCTAATAAAAACATTATCATGTCACAATTATAAAAACCATCAACACTACTTAAAAACATCATATCAGAGTTATCAGGGATGATGATTATTAAATGTGTGGAGATCCTGCGGTGGTCAAAGATGGCTCAAAAAGTTTTCATCCGGCCAGCCAATCAGATGACAGAAAAACGCTTCCGAAATATGATTGGTTACAAAAACAGTGCCATCGCCGATATAGCTTAAGTTTTATCAGACAGCACTCCTGATTTGAAGGCCATCGTCAGATTCGACTGGTTGACGTGGCGACACATCTGATTAGAAAAAGACTGTTCGGAATACAGTACATTAAAACATGTGCATGGAACATAAATTCGAATTTAGGTAGAGGTATTTATTGTAAATGTGGGTTAGTGCGTCTGAAAGTCTTTTGGCTAACAAAGGCCTGGCTGGCCCTTGCTATCGACATAGTGTACATTTTACTTGTACAACCTGGGAACATACATATGATTTTCCAAACATTATGAAAAACATTTGACTGGTGTTTTATTGGAAATCGTGCGCGGTTTAATACGGTTACATCGTCATGGATACAACAAAAGCATAGCTAACTAACTTCTGGTGGCTTCTAGGTGCAGTGTTTGGACTGACAGATGCACGCGGTGACAGACAGGATAGTGTGGTGGCCGCGGGTTCCGTTGGCACACAGGACGGGAACACTGACCGGCTCTGTCTCCGTGGCGACGCAACACACACACTCCTGCTCCACCGCGGCCCTCTGCAGGGAGTACATGGACTTACTGCGACATTTACCCTGATAGACACAGAGGATCAGATGGTGAGAGAGTTAGTTTTGGGACCACGTTGATGTTTGAGCGATCGTCAACTTCACGTGTGACTGTGTGTCCCCTGACCTCACAGTAGTGCAATTCAATCTGCTGCTCCGATTGGCAGTCGTCCACTCTGACATAATTCAGTGTTCCCGCCGTTCGCCGACATTCTGACTCAGTACCTTCTCACCAAAACATGTACACACTCCATTTTTAAAACAGACTTAAAAACAAAATTCATAACCAATAATAGCTCTACTCACACATCTCACAGCAGGTTGTTCCAATCTGGCTCACAGTTCCCTGAGAACAAACAGAGGAGTTCTGTCAGTCAAAACAGCCTTGAGGTTTGTGAGTGAATACTTATGGGCAGATGGGTTGCACGAGGCACCCGCACCCCGTTGGCGAGGCACGATTGGCGGTTGAAAGGCGGGCAGGTGGCGGTTCGGATCTGCAGGGCCAGGTCTCCTTCGCCGTCGACGCCGCAAGCGTACTGGTTGCAGCCGTCCTCCTTTGTGGTGTTCACCTGGATGTGAAGTAGAGTTTCGGATAGTATGGTACAGTATGACATTGTAGGGTTAGCAAAACATTACAGAATCGCACACTATTACGGCAGAATATATCATAGTATAGTTTGAATGTATTGTCAAGTGATGTATGTACTTCTGTACGGTGATTCTCAAAATGTGATCCAAAAATAGGCAGGCTCACTATAGTGGTACGCAAAAATTGCTGAATTAACAAACAAATGTTTCAGTGTATTCAACTTTTTTTTAAAATCCAGTACACTACTAACGAGCAAAAATAATTCGGTTAGATACATCTGAAATTGACAGCTCTAATGGCACTGTGCAGAAGGAACTGGTCAGCCATAAAAGTTTGATTGAGTACAGATTCCTACTAGACTGTTTAGCTCATCATTTTAATTATTCCATCACTTATGGCTCTAAGACATTTCGAAAAGAGCTTGGGGAAGAGGGTGGAAACACAGTTGTTTGCTTTTGTTAAATATTAAAGGCTTTTTGTGTGGTTGGAAGTCACCCTCATTGTTGTCGAACACCCGGGTCTCCTCCGTTACTGTAATTTAATGTTGGTTGCGGTACTAGGAGAGCGAAGTATTTATCAAGGCGGTACTTATTGTAATAAAATTTGAGACCGACTCGACTACACCGTGGAGAAAATGGATTATTGTCGACTGTGATGTACGTGTGTACATACATGCAGACTCATTTGCTTCCCATCGGGCATTTGTAAAAAGCATGTCGTGGCGACACAGCGGCCGCAGCAAGCTCCTTCCACTTTCTGCTCTGTGTATCCCTATGGTGAGCACAACACATTCATTTCCGTAGGTACACATAGCAGCAAAATTACCAGGCCTGCGTACAAATGCAATACAGACATAAGACGTACCATGGGACACGGGGTACAGGTTGTCTTCCTGCAAGAGAGTCGATGTTTCTTGATGAGACCGCCCTCCACGACACATTCACATTGTGTACACACGTCCGCCATCAACATCTCGCCGGCCTATGCATATAAATAAAAACAAAACCCCCCAAATTTTGCACCATTTGTATTAAAAATGACTCTTCCCATCATATTTGTACTTTAATAAGACATCCAATTGAACTCATTCACCATTTCAAAAGACAAGAAGGCTTACCCCTATGAGTGTGTGGTTCAGGACGCAGACATCTAAAGGAGCTGTGAAGGGGAATTAGACCATCAGCTCTACTGTCAGGTCAAGCAAATACGGGCTGTATGGATAGGACCTCTGCTGGAAAGCCTCTGAAACTGCGTTTCACAATGGCGCCAAAACACTAGTCCTTCTACGGTGTCATGTTTAGGAAAGCCAACCCACTTAACAGCAGACAGTAGCGCGATGAAAGATTTAAGCAGAGATCAGACAGATGACAGTGAAAGCGGTGTGATAAGTTTCTTAAGACGATACAGAGAACGGTTCGTCACGGACGAAAGTTGATTCGCTGGCCATGGCTAGCTGCTCAATGGCAACGAAAGACAAAGGGTCATTTGTGATGGATTTTTTTTTTTAAAAAGGATTGACCGGTGTATTACCGAGTCAGACAAGGTCATAAAAAATATATATTAAAAAATATGTGGCATGGACATTCATCACTTGCAAATTTGCGCGATTAGCATCTAAGCTTAGTCCCTTCTCCTCAATAGCAGAGTTCACTTTTGGCCTAAAAATATTTTTCATTTAAATACTGTACTTCCTTTAGTTATAACTACATGACTGTATTGGTAAACATGACAGTCCCACACATTCCCACTTACATACAAATTCTGGTTCCAGCAGCCTCCATAGGAACGCAAATCCCATCGTACAAAACTCCGTGTTCGACTCACGCACAGTTAGCTTAGGTCATCGCGTCGTACGTGTGACATTTACCACACTGGCAGCGTGGGCAGCAGTCCCGCGTATCGCAGCGTAGCTCGGAGCCCAGCGGGCAGGAAGGCGTTTCCATCGCAGAGCAGCTGATGTTGGTGGAAGAGATGAACACCTCATCCTTCACCCTCACGCACTTGTTCACCACACATTTGTCACGAGAAGACTGCCATTGCTCCCCAACCTACAAACACGGATCGAATACGTTCGGCTTGGGGGGATTGGTGTCACAGAAAGATTAAACTCAGGTGTGAGTTGTAAACCTGTCTAAGCGTTCCTCCGATCACTGCGTCCCCTCGCATTTCTCCATCCGATTCCACGCAACTAGTTGCTCTGCACTTCCCGCAGCATTCTCCACTGGACAGTGTGTATGTTGAACCCTGTCATGTACAGTATACAATTTCTTTGCTCATGTACAATCTTAATGGTTGCTGACTGATTTTGGTGATGGACAGAATCAAAACTTATAAAATTGAAGACTTAGAAAGGGAATCAAACACATGATTTTATTTGTCTCACCAGCGGGCAGTTCCGTTCGCACACTGGCGTAGAGCACTGAGCAATGTGCAGTGACGTGTCCTTGTCCTGTAGTTGGCTACAGCTGCACTTCTCGCATCCGTCATCCCACTTGCTGCCCACCGCATGGACCACGTCGCCCACAACACACACCTGTTGGATAATCAGATTTGAAAATGTAATTGTCCCCCGCCCCGTCATAAGTACATCATCCATCCATTTTCCAGCCCGGGGGTCGCCGACCTGGTGCCCATGGCCACCAGGTGGCCCTCAAGGACAACATGAGTACCCCGCGGGCCTGTTAAAAAAAAGTAGTTCAGCCGCGGTGGGACAATGTGATTTTCTAGGAATGTTGCAGAAGTGATCATTTGAAAATATAAACCCTGCCTGAGATGTTTAAACAGTTATTGGCAGGTTTTTGTTTTTGTTTTTTTTTTTTTTAAGTACAAAAAGGCAAAATGTAACAAAATGTGACTTACTTTGTCCGGCAAGCAGCTTATCTCAGTGCAGCCACAGTCGTCCGTCTTGGAGGCCGTGATGAAGCCGGCCGGGCAAGTGCGGGTGACGTTTTGGCAGCTACACGAGCACTCAAATATGTCGCAACACTTTGTCTTTTTGACTGTCAGGTGGCGATTTGCGCCGCACACTGGGGTCGGGCTGAGGGCGCAATTCTCCTTCTTGCAAACTGGGTGGTCGAAAAGAGACGAAGCCACGTCGGATTCAAAAGCGCTCTCAAGGTACATGATGGCAGGTGTGTGATCTCAGGAAATGGAGGATAAGACTGTGCCCTACCGCACTCGTGGATGGCTTGACATTCTCCTGGGTTTTTCAGAACCAGTATCTCGCCATCCTCACAGCGGGGCGCCTCGGGAACATCACAGCTCGACAGATCACACACTTAAACGTCAAAGAGGGAGCACATGAGCTCCATAGACAGTAAAGACTTGGAGGTAAAAAGCTTAAAGTGTTCAAGGAGACATATTATCCCCTAACCACAATTTAAAAGAGTCGTAGATGTTTTTATTCAGGTGCAATTTTTTTTCAATCAAGATATCAAAGGGATCAATAATTACAACATGTTTTGCTAGTCTCACTGAACTCAGCTTGTTTTGAGAGGGAAGCCCCCTCTGTCCATTTTTAAATCTAACATTTTTATTGTACGGCTTTTGACTCAGCATGAGACTCAGCTTTGTTGTCGCATTTTATGGTGTTCACTGTTTCTTATGTTATTAATTTATTGTTTTAGCGGTCTTTGTTTTTGTATGTCTGATTATCACTCCATGAACAGCACTTTGTTTGCAGCGATGGTTGTTTTTAAAGTGCCAGAGAGCAAAAAGTTAACTGTCAAAAGTTGAATGGGGGCCCGTGCAAGTCAAGGGGGTTATTTTTAAATAATTTTGTACATACCACATTCATACTCTGGGCAGCATTTGGATCCTCTCTTCTCCTTCAGCACTTCACAGGCTCCGCACACATGGGCTACACACACACAACACAAACATGCGGTTATAGCGGGTGGCCGTCATAAGAAACAGAAAGTTAAATTGAAATATATTTAACTTGCCTTTCACGTCGTTGCACGGGCGTGCAGTGCAGTTGATTTGTTGTCGGGCCAAACACAAGCAAATCAAACAAGGATTGTCATCCGGTACCCAAGTCTGCAGATACTGTGCACATACAACACAAGGACACACAAGCTTGTCTTAAATGATAAACACTAAGTCTGTCTGTCCACCACTACTCTTTACCACTGTTTTAACAGGGTTCCCACTCTTCCACTTACTTTTTATTTATGGAACCTTTAAGGACTTTTGAGTTCTCATTTAGCCATTTTTTGAGGACTTTTTCTCCATTCAGCAGGGGATTCACGGTGGATTTAATGCCCACTCAGCAATATGCGGGCTGAACACATGTTCTTGAATTCTTGAAAAAAAACTTGAATTCATTCTCAAATAAAGTAAGTAAGAACAATTTAAATTTAGAAAATATAAAACTTCAATTTATTTTCGAATAATTTTTTAAAATTGATTTTAGAAGCTTTCCCTGAAAATTAAGGACAATTCAGAACATCATTTTACAAATTCTTTTTTTATCGATTTTTATGAACTTTAAGGACCCGTGGGAACCGTGTTTAAGTGAATTTATTCATTTCATTTTGCATCAGTCTCACACGCACACTTCATCCATCCATTATCCAAGCCGCTTCTCCTCTCGAGGGTCGCGGGCTTGCTGGAGCCTATCCCAGCAGTCAACGGGCAGCAGGTGGGGTCCACCTTGAACTGGTTGCCAGCCAATCGCAGGGCACACAGAGACAAACAACCATTCACACTCAAATTCACATCTAGGGACAATTTAGAGTGTTCCGTCAACCGACCATGCATGTTTTGGAGGATGTGGGAGGAAACTGCAGTACCAAGAGAGAACCCATGCAAACTCCACACAGGAAGGCCGGAGCCCGGAACCAAACCCAGGACCTCTGTACTGTAAGGCGGACATGTTAACCAGTCGCCACCGTACCGCCCCATACACACACTTTTAGCATCTTATTGTGCTTTTCCTGATTCTAACCTCATATGCACGTCCACGACTGTCCACACACTGCTTGCACTTCTCCGGTGAGACACACACTCCCTGATGCAGAACCGTCCCCTCCGGACAAAAACAGCCCTCCATGGGTGTGTCTGTACATGACGACCCGTTACCCGTGGCAACCGACCAGTCACCCCGCAACGGCTGCGCACTGTCACAATCCTCCACGCAGCCCGTGCGGCACGCACTGTACTCCATGGTGGCGGGGCACTGCCAAGCTGAAAGAGATGGAGTTTTGTTGCAAGTGCGAAATGAAGATGAAGAATGCAATCATGGTAGAAATTGTGTGTGAATGCCGAAGAGCTGACATTGACTGAAAGGCTGCAGAATCGGTCGAGTAAGGAATCATGATGTACATTTGTAAAATGAACATATTGTGCAATTGAATGAGTCGAGAATTATAGATGAGTTAAATCAGGACATTTAAATTGAATTTTTTTTCATGGGAATATGGAATTGTGGGAATTTTGTGAAAGTAAAAAAAAAAAAAGAAAAACTGTTGCCCATTTGTCCTGACCGAGCTAAATATTTTGAGACCGGAATCGTTCAAAGCGGTTCACATGCGGAAGGATTTGGTAAAAATGTGAACTTTTGTGCATCCATTCAGGAGATTTGTCATGTAAAAAAAATGTAAATTACTGAATGAGTGGGAATTTGGGGAGCATGAAAAACATTATCACCAATGTCACGATTGAGCTGAACATTGAAAATTGGCACGGTTTGAGTCATAAACGATGAGGACAAAAATGAGAGGACGAGTTAAATTTGGAACGCATCTCCATTGATTTCAAGGCAATCATATTTGGGCACAATGAGAAATTGCAGAAAAAGGGAATGAACATTGAGTTGTCGAAATATTCCGAATGAGCTGAATATTTCGATGTTGGAAGGGATTAAATCAGTTGACAAATGTGGAAGTCTGAAAAGCAGAAAAAAAGTGGTAGAATAAGTATGAGGACCACATTTCAGACTTACGGCAAATATGGGGGCTTCTCCAGTCGACACACACACCCCTCTGCCTGCACAGGCGTGCGTATGTGGAAATGAGCTCGCACACGTCCGCCTCCTCGCATGCCTGCTCCTCGCATTTGGTGAGGAACATCAGGACAGGAATGTGCGCGTGACAGGCCTCAAACACCTGCGAACGCAATGCCTGGCACCCCATGGCCGCCCCGGAGGAGCACACGTCCACCTTCCGCTTGGGCACACACACGCCCCCGTCGCCGGTCGTGGTCCAGTCGGAGATGAAGGTCATCTGGTCGGAAGTGGGACTGCCATCACGTAAGGAAAGAACGTTGACGGATTGCTCCCCGCAGGCGCCTGAGGAGGAAGACGCGGGCAAAAAGACGATGTTCACGTCAACGGCATTTCTAAACCTCGTGTTTCCAAAGCACCTATTTTCCAAAAATCTGTTTCATGAATGGCAAAAGCTGGATGAACAGGTTCAACTGCTATGTAGTGGATTAATAGCATTTAATTGTTCTTCCTGTCACTATATGCTACCGGCATGGATCGATGAACAATCAGAAGAACATGACATGATGCTTCAAGTACGTTACCACAGAGTCCAGCAGTGTTGCCGCTAACGCTGGCATTGAGCAGCGTGATGGTGAACTCGTTCCTCTGTGGTGTGAACGTCAAAAGGTAGCCGTGGTCAGTTTTCAGCTGCATCATCACTCCGCCGAATCGCACCAGCTCCAGACCCGCTTGCCTCCATGGTAGCAAAACCTCCTCTCGCCCAACGAACGCCTGCGCAAATCGACGGACAAACCTTCTCAACAAGGGGCGTCCAAACTTGTTCGTTTTTGTTTAGTCCGAGGCCCACGTACAGAGAAATCAAAAGACGCAAAGGGCCGCACTTTCCCTGCCCAAACGAACATATCGGAAACCCGACTTACCGTCATATCATCCTTCAGTAGGATTTTACGCGACCCGTGCATCACTTCGATGGCTTTCATGCAGACGTGGCTGTATCGTGCCGCGTCCTGACAAGGGCCGTTGTGGAGCGTGACCTCCGAACCATCGCTGACAGTGAGGAGGGTGTAGGAGCACAGGCCCTCTGCATCCAGCCTGAGCGGCAAGCTGTCAAATCGCACGACGTGATTGGTGGAGCTGCCCACGCAAATGCCTGTCAACACCCACATACACAGGGACCAGTTATTTAGATATCAGATATTTAGACCCTATTCAACACCTCGAATGTGGCATATTTATCTCATATTTTTTGTCTATATATTGTCATCCCGTCCAGTGGTTAGCGCGTCGACCTCAAAGTGCCGAGGCGCAGGGTTCGATTCCGGCTCCGGCCTCCCTGTGTAGAGTTTGCATGTTCGCCCCGGGCCTGCGTGGGTTTTCTCCGGGTACTCTGGTTTCCGCCCACATTCCAAAAACATGCAGTGCAGGTTAATGGAACACTCCAAATTGTCTCTAGGTGTGAGTGTGAGCGTGGATGGTGGTTCGTCTGTGTGTCCCCTGCAATTGGCTCGCAACCGGTTCAGGGTGTCCCCAGCCTACTGCCCGAGGAGGGCTGGGATAGACCGTAGCACCCCCCGCCATGCTTGTGAGGATAAAGCGGATCGGAATATGAATGAATGTATGAATATTGTCATCCAATAACAAGCCATAAATGTCTCAAGACCTATGAGGTCAAAGATTGAGACCATATTTAATTACCAATGCTTTCTCTGTAGATCAGCTGTACATCAGATGTTTATGTTATGCGGATGTTCCATTGCAAAAATCTGATACGTATCTGATTTTTAGCTACATTTACGGGAGAACTAATTTGAAGATTTTCAATGCCGTGCATTTTTTTTCTCCTTCTGACATGTGAAATCGTGTCACTTGAGCGCGAGAACTCTTTCATTGTGTCACATGAACCATGTCATGTAAACACCGCCTCATTGTTCGCGTTGTACAGAGTTGAAAATCGGAAGACGCATGATCCGATCTGTGTGCATACACGGGCATTCCCAACGGCAGATGCAGGCCTCTTGGACTTTCACGGGCAGCATGTTGTTTCTGCACGCCGGCGGCTCCAGTCTATCGCAGCTGACTTTGTGGTTCTGCACGGTTACGTCCCCATTGGGATGGCACAGCACTGAATGGCAGCCGTCCTCCAGTAGCCATGAGTCTCCAGGCTGTAGCACACGAGTAACAACAACAACAACAACAACAACAAGACATAATTGTAGAGTTGCACAGTCAATTATTATTATTTATTTTTTATTTTTAATCACGTGACTCACTTTTCTCTCTTTGCCATTGTCATCAACGCACACTCTTGGCGGACCAACTTAGAGCCAAAGCAAATCACAGCCAACAATTACTGTCACAAACACCGATATTATAAAAACGACAACAATGCTGCCATGAATTGAGTTATTTTCAGCTGTATTCAAGTGTGTGCGAGGACAGGCACCTTTGCAGATTCTTTCTGCGTAATCGCGGTCCAAAGTCAGCAGCATCCGTAACTGATCCATACTCTTTAAGTGCAACACGTTCTGGCTGAGAGTCGCCAGCTCCTTCTGGTCGGAGCCTGGGCCCACACCGATGGGGAACACCGAAACACCTGAGGCCCAAGACAACCCAAACGATGACGTATGTAAAAGGAAAGAACGGTTGTTCGAATGCTGGCGATCTCAAATGTTTTGGGTCCAGGGAGCCGTTTTTTTTAACTCATTCAGGACCAGCCAATTCTGGACAAAGTCTGAAAAGACGTTCAAAAACGTCTTTGGGAGTGAATGGGTTTTAAGGACCCCTGCGTGATACCAACACCAATCAAACATAAGGACAACAACTTCCCCTAAATGCCATTAAAAAGTTGCCTGTATTAAAAAAAGTGAAATGTTACAATAAAAAAAAATATATTTTTTTTCAGTTATATTCCTTCAGAAAATAAGTCATAATATGTCAAGAGCAAAGAAGATAAAAGGGTCATAATTTCATAAGAATTTTTTTCCAAGAGGAAGTTGAAATATGATGGTCAAGTAAAAAGGTAAGACAATCATTTTAACAAGTGAATTTCAAAGCTACTTTTTTAACTTCATTCTTGAACTAATACTCCTCTTATTTTCCAAAATGTTTTTATTCTCCGAAAAAAATAGAGCAATATTTGCAAGCAAAAAAAAAAAGAAGACTTTTGCTCTCGAACAATCATGATATTATTCCCGTAAAAATCTTTTTGATCAAAAAAAATCTATACATATAAGGTCTTTTTTTTTTTTTTTTTTTAGAAAACCTGTTTTTCAGTATTGGAAGAAGCTAGAATACCCGTGGAAAATCCATGCAAGCAAAAAAAAAAGACCTTTTACATTGTATAAGGTCTTTTTTTTGTTGTTGTTTTTAGATCAAAAACATTTTTACGAGAATAATGTCATGATTGTTTGTGTAATGACGACCGCTGTATGGAGAAATCATGTTACCTGCCGCCACTGCTTCGTTCGCTGCTTCTTGGACCAGATCAGTTGACTTATCGGTCACGATCATCACCACTACCTTGGCCACGCCTACTCTCCCTCCTTTAATGGCCTCTTGGATGGCATATCGCAGTGCCGAGCCTGAGACCGAGACACAGCGGTAAGCTCCAATGAATCGATGATGTGTACACTTCACTTTTTTTTCCTTTTTTTTTATCAGCTACCGAGTGCAGGTGCCGCAGTTCTCCTTCTGGGAATGTTGTCCACCAAGCGGAGGAGGCGCGACTTGATCTGTTGCTCTCTCCAGCTGAACTCCAAGGTGATGGTGTCGCCGTACTGAATCACGCTCACGTGAGTGCCGTCCGGACCTGCAGGCAGATAAAACGGGACTTAACATCTTGTGGTCACATCCGGCTCACAATCACGTGGTGTGGGTTCAAATTTGGCTGGAATTTGCTTGGATGGGTTTTTCACGGGTATTCTAGCTTCCTCCAATATTCCAAAAACATGTTTTCTAAGTAAACTGAAGACTCAATTGTCCAATGGTGTGAATTTGAGTGTGAATGCTTCGATAGGCTCCAGCACTGCCGCGACGTGATGGAGGACAAGCGCTAAAGGAAAATCGATCCGTTAACAGTGCATCTTGAACGGTCTTTTGTCAACCTACCTACATCCGCTGTGTTGATGAAGGCTTTCACAAAAGTCTTCATGTCGTCCAACTGCTCTCCGGACTTCAGCAGGAAGAGGACGTCCACGGGTGTTTTACAAGGCCCTGTGGGAAGTTTGGGTATCGTCATCTCAATACGGGGATACCGAAGCCTTGCCAATCACGATTTGTAAACTCACGTGCGCGAATTTTTTTCTGCGGAACCTAACTAAAACTATTCAACATAAAACATACCTAATACACTTAGATATTGTAACGGTATCCTAGTATGGGGTTAGTAACAAATGTTGAAACAAAAACATTGTTTTTATTTATTTTTTCAATTGAGATAATTAATCAGAAAGAACAAGTTTAAATTTCAAAGTGAACCAGAATCTTTGAAACGAATAGTTTTTGTGGAAATCATGAAATTGTCAGGGTGAACCCAAACTTTGGAAAGATGGTGCTCTTCATGTTTTTCAAAACATAAGAGTATTTCAATGTCACTAACTCAGAAATAGGCTCATAGGAAAGCAGTAATGCATATTTTTGACGGGTTTGCAAAGCAGACACTTACTGTACATGCTCGTGCTCTCACACTTCAGGTGCATTCGTTTCAAATGTATTTTCTAGGGGAATTTTGTATGATGATTTTGAAATAATGCTTGTGTTTTGAGATCGTGGTGGTTTATTTACAGTTAAAACTATTGGCATTTATATACATTTTTAAGGGGTGGGGGGTCACAGTTTTTTGCTATTCACAGTATCCATATTTACTGTATTTCTACAATCACGACGCTTCACTCTACAGGCAAACAGATGGCAGGTCTACCTGTGGGTGGGAGGCTGGCAAGCGTTGGACGGACCAGGGGCGCCAACGTGGGGAAGCGCGGCGTGACCGTGGTGCGTGTGATGTTGACAACGCGGTGGACCAGTTTATTGAGATGAGTGTAGTCCTCCACCATCATCGGACGTTGCGGCGAGCTGAAGGGGAACAAATCCACCTCCCGCACTTTGGAGCCGACTCCGATGGGGTACACGTGTGTCTGGGTGCTCGTGGACGGCGGGCGCTTCACCGTGTCCGTGGGCGGGTTCTCCGTCACTAGGAAGACCAGCTGCGGTGGGACGGAACCACGTGAAGGCGGGACAGTGACGGTATCCTGAAAGACAGTTGCCACGGCGGCGCCGGTGTTTGTCTTGCTTCCGCCCCTCCAACGAATCTCCCTGAGACGTTGTAGCAGCAACATCCTTTGGTATCTCAGATCCCAGCGGCGGATCTCCACGGTCACCTTGACCGAGTACTGGATCACCGTGATGCGGATGAATTCATTCTTCTCAGACATCTGCGTCACAACTTCCTCCAAGAAGAGGAGGGATTTGTTGAAGTTGGCCTCCCCGACTGAATCGGAGCCTTCAATGATGAAAGTCACTTCCTTGGTTGGCGGTACGGACGAGGGTGGTGTGGTGGTGGTTGGAGACAGTACGGAAGGCACGGTAGAAGTGGTGGTGAGGTGTTTGGTCGGGGCGATTGGCGGTCGAGGAGAGCGAGTCGTGGTGGTCGTACTGGATTTTGGCTCAAGCCCCAAAGTGCAAAGGTAATCGGTCAGTTCTAAAAGGCGATCGGGCAGCTCGGCTGTGCTGCTCAGCACGTAGGCCCTGTTCTCGGGGTTGGCCTTTGTGATATCATTAATCTGCGCCATGTTCACCCCGGGACCGAGGGCTACGGTCAGCGTGGTGATTTTTTTCCTGCGGAGCATGCTGATGAACGGCCGCATGGGCCGAGGGTTGGTGCTGGCCGTCAGGATGACGGCGACGCGGCCGGCGTGCTCTCGTTTGTTCTTGTCATAGATGTTGTAACAGAGATATTTAATGGCCTCGTCCAAGAAGGCAGCTTCACCTCCGGCGTAGTGCAGCTCGTGCACCGTCTTCTTAAACAGCCACTTCTGAACCTACAGGCAAAACAAAAAGTTAAAATGCGAGGGAAAGCGGTCATGTCACAATGATATCAAATGTAAGCAACGAATCGGCACTAATTTGAATGATATTTTAATTGCTTATTTACATATAAGCTCTGTCCCTGAAGTTAGGCTTATTTTGGCTTTTCTTATCTGCCTATTTTGCAAAAATAAGTCAATTAGTGAGCTATTATTAACTCATTCAGTACCAGCCAATTCTGGACCAAGTCTGAAAAGAAGTTTAAAAACGTCTTTGGGAGTGAATGAGTTCATTTGACTGGATAGTGATGGACACAGTGTGGCTAATTTACATAATCACGGCCCAACGTTGAGTTTTACGGTTCAAAATTTGACAGGTAAGCTGGGTGAAGAGCCGCCACTTTCAAGCCGGAATGGGCAACACTGTCTAAAACACTATCACGTCAAAGTCAAAAGGTAAGCAGAGCTGCGTCGAGATTTGTTGCGTTCGCTTCTGATAAACTGCATGTACCGGTACTTGATTGCTCAGTGGCGTTTTCAACTCAGGTGGGGTTGGGGCAGAACTGCTTAAGGGACATTTGTTTTTGCTGATGTATGGGCAGCACGCACGGATCTTAAAAGTGTATGAAGAGTAGTGTATGAAGTGCCGCCCCCATGATTGAAAATTACGATCCCATGTGTTTACATACCTGTAAATCATACGTTTTGACTCCAGAGTAGTAAAGCAACACTGCGGCTCGAGTGTGAGCGGAGCCCAAGCGGAAGCGCTCCACCACTCCCAGTATAAACTCCTTGGTGGTCTGAAACTCGGTTTCGCTCAATGCGGTGGAGCCGTCCAGCAGGAAAACCAGATCCATGGCACGATCGCACGTCCCCTCCGGCATCATGGTGGTCATGGGGATGGTTGTAAAGGCGGCGGAGGCGAGGGCTGGTGCGGCGGTGGTCAAAGTGGGGCAAGCCTCGCAGGTGAGAGTGTTGTTTTCACAGTGACTTTGGGGACAAACAACAAAGAAAGCAAATAAGTCACACTTTATAAATGAATTCATAGTCAAGTTATATTCTGAGCTTTACGTCCCTACACTCCCCTGGATGTTCTTTTTTTCCATTACAAATGAGCACCGAGTAGCCACTCTTACCATATTTTGCAGTGGGCGGGGTCATGGCGGCTGATGATGACTTTGTTGCCGTGGGAGATCCTTTGACCCTCATGGATGCATACCTGACACTGAGTGGGCTCAACACACCGCATGGCCACCTCATCCAACAGCTGGCCTGAGAAAAACATGGTGAACAAGCAAGATACACTTTAAAACAATTCTGAAGTGTCTCGAGAATCGGACTCTGACCTTTTTCCCAACAAAATATGAAATAAACAGTTACAGCCCAATATATATCCGTTGATAACACTCTGGGATAAAATTGGCATTATTCTGTTTTGGGGTCTGTTTCGGTTCATTCAAATGATCAATTTTGCTCATCCTGTTCTACAGAGGCCAATGAGTTTCCACTGGGTAAAATTGCGAAATCAAGTCAATTTTATGAGAAGGGTCCCATATCTGCTAGCGGCGCTGTTAGCGCTCGGTCATCAGTACTTCCACCACTGCTGCTCTGCTTACTTTTTTGTTACACAAGAGAACAGACATGTTTTAGTATTAGTTGTGTCTTTTATATGCCTGTTCATAAAAGTTACAAATGCACAGTGAAGTTAATTTCTGAACACCCTGTACTTCTGTGCTTCCAAACATTCCAGGCCGCCAAGTAAGGTGGAGATACACAGGAGCTTGGAAATTATATTATTTAGCCACACTGTTATGTCACAACGTTTACAATGTTTACAAAAGTAAAATAGCTTGCGACCTGACACATTTTCAGAAAAAGGCAGTTTGTGTGATTCCCTACTTGATGGTTGGGCAGGCACTCGAGTGACCCAACACTTTATATCCAAGCCAATAAGGTGAATTTGACATCATATGTCTCCCTTTAAATGCTAGATTTACAGTATGGGAATATGTAAGGCACCTGGCGGGCAGTAAGCATGACATCCTTCCACACATGTGAGGGAGCACTGGAGTGGATCGGGGTGCTGGCAGGTGACGGGACAGGCAGGGCCGCAAGTGTTGTACCTCCATTGGCATAACTCCTCTCCGGTAGCCGGAATCTTCGGGTTCAACTCCTCACAGCTCATCGCTATGGAGACGAGAGGTTTTACTCGCATTTTTGGCTGCTGCGTTCGTTGGTTTGTTCCGATTACACATCCGAAAAAGCAGCGGTCCGCCAACCACGCGGCCATCCAATACAGGACTGCACAGGGAATCTTGAATTGCTCACGATAGTCAGAAAGACATTTTATTTTGAAAAAACTCTGCAGCTGCCTGTGGTTCTGTACACGTCACGCGGATGGCCTCGCTTATGTGAGATATTTTGGAAGAAGTAAGCCTGGCAATGCTGGCAAAAAAATGACAGGACCGGCTCAGTGAAGAGAAACAAGCACATTTGCTCACAACTACTTTCAAATATGTCGCTCCATTTGAATTAAAACAAATACAGCGGTTTGTGGCGCAAAAAAGGGTCGGGGACCGCTGCCATAAAGGACCACGGGGTTATTCTTCACACTCACGGCAAAGCCCGTTGGATCTCCAGTTGACGGATACACCCTTCTGCGAACAAGCTTGAGCGTAAGCTGCGATGACATCACAAAAGCAAGCGCAGTCGCCTACGGACGGACAAGTGCACGCCGCCCCCACGCACATCTCTACGTATGGCTCCGCGTTCACCTAAGGAGATGCATGAAGGGAAGAAATAACACTTACCATACTCATTGTATGTACAGTATACGATCGAGCAAAAGGTAATACGATCCAAAAATGCATGGAAAATGGAGCCAACTTGTGCGAACCCTCTCTTGGAATCGCTATTTGATATTATTATTATGCATTTTAATGGCGTCAAAACCGCCCACAAAACTCCCCTTCATCCGTTTTTCCAACTGACAATAAATCATCACATCAGGGCGCATGAAAAACTGTCAAGGACCCATGCCTTAAATTGAAAAGAAAGTCGGCCATTTTGAGCAAATTTCATGGCACTTTGAGGAAGTCCAATTGGGGAATTGAGACAAATGAACCCCAATCAAAAGCAGGTTTTTCCAGAAAGATAAGTAAAGCTAAATCGACCAGATTTAGATTTCCGTTTTGCAATTGTTGTTGTTTTTTTTTTTTGGTTTACCTTACCTAGCTAGCTACGTGACATATTCGAAGCACCTCAAATGACATTTTCTCTGCATTGGCTTTCAATTCAGATGACGTGTACTTAATGTTGATGCTATTGACCCTTTGGATTTCTGCTGCTATACTCACCTGAGTATTGCACTCTTTAAAGAGGGGACCAGTGAGCACACGGCACGACTGCTCAACTTTTACCTGTCTGACGATGTCGTCAGCGCATGGAGCGGGTACCTGGAAACACAAATGCGGTGCAACATTCTTGGGTCATAAATATTGAAAGCAGCCACAAATTTTTAAAAATATACTGTATATACTGTATATATTACCAATATTATTATTGTTTTGGCACATCTGAAACTGTCTATAGATTTCAATGAGTTTCTTCTCCCAACCACGTTACAAACATACATTACCTGCGTGACATCGGCACAGCTTGGAGCAACCTTCCAGGAGTTCCCAAAGTGCAGAGAGTCCACCTCCAGCTGATTGTTACTGCTGACTAAGTCGTTATTCACATTCCCGTCAAAGTTACCGCACAGACCACACACCCGACTCTACACATGTAGGAAAATTACAGAAAACAACAACAACAACAAAAAAAGAGTCAAAATGGCGGCTTGAAAAAAATGAGTGGATTAATACACGAGTACCCTGTATTCAGTCGATATGTGGACCAGGAGGTACGTTCCCTTGTCCCAACTTAGGGAAATGTGTTTCCCCAGCAGTAGGGTGTAGAATTGACCTGATCGGATGATCTCCACCTGCGAGCTCTGTGGTACTGGCACCTTCATTTTCACCTGAGCAATGACCAAAACATGTCCATGACATGAAAACATCGCAAAATTGCACCACTAGTGTGAGGAAGTGTGTGTGTGTGTGTGTGTGTGTGTGTGTGTGTGTGTGTGTGTGTGTGGCCGGTTTGCAATATTCATCCTGTCCGTGGAGCCGTTTTATTATATTTCTGACTCAGCAATACATAGGTACTTTTACTTTTGAAATACATATGCAGTGAATCTATGGTTATTTGTGGTTTGCTATTCACAAATTCACTTTGTGTTTTTTTTTTTCTGTGGAACCTTATCTTTACCTATTCACCGAAAAACTCGACCGTTCCCGGTTCGTGTGATCTTGATGTAATGCTATAAGATGACACAAGATGGCAGCAAGGCCAATAGGAAATATTGTTAAGTGATATTTACTGAGAGACAACTAAGCTTTTTCTATGTTGGGGGAGCTCGTGTTGTCTCGGTTGTTGGTGGAAGCTATGGAGCGTCTTCGCCGCATGTGTTGTGCATGCGCACGCTGGATATTATTATGATTATTATTCTTAAAAATATTTCCTTTCAAGCAGAAAAAGTCCAAAGTTTTAAAATACCTCGCCTTTTTGCATCAGAATCAATCCTCCTTGGTAGTAGACTGACACCGACTTGGCACAGCGATGTCCCACAATGCCACAGGCTTCATTCTCCACCAGCACTCTAAATGTCCCCTCTTCTCCATTGCACATGTCCTGTGTGCAATGAAGATAAAAAGAATGGACAAAGAGGTCTAAAAACACTCAAGGCATTAAAAGTAGAAGTTATTTCTTTTGAAGCGGTCTTACCTGGACTAGGACATACTGACAGAGACCAGGAAAGGTGTACTTTAGGCCATCGAAAGTGATGTAGTGGGCCTCCCCCACGGTGCGGCACACGCCGTCACAAAACTTGTCGGTGCAGTGCCACTTCCTGTTCTTGCACATGCTGCAAAATAAAATTAGGTCATGCAACCGCCAAGAAGTACTCCATTTCAATAATTGCTTTACCAGGTGTTGCAATCCACCGGTATGCTTTGTCCCAAAGCATAGGGCTTGTTGTTATGGTAACATGGGCACTGGTCCGGCACAATGCAGTCTCCATGATGGCGTACCTGAAATATCAATCAGCGAAAACCAGTTTCATATCCTTTGGTCGTACAAACTCCCTCAATCAATATTTTAGAAACAGAGTCAAAACGTTATTGGTTGTTCAAACTTAAGAAAAAAAAAAGCAATACACTAATGAAATTAACAAATCCATCCATTCCCAAATTTCTAAACTACTTTATGTGCCAAATAGATTCAATAAGGATAAGACATATGATTAGCAAGGAGAATATCTATTGCATGCGTGAAGCTACCGCAACCTACTGTGCCGGGTGGGCAGATGCAGCCGGGGATGCAGGCAAGTGAGACACAGGGGTGGTCTGCATTCTGGCAGTTTCTGGCACATTCCAGGCCTTTTTCCCCGGCGCCACACCTTGCTCGGACCAGTTGAGGGGGACATCTTGCAGAGCGCTTCTCTGCAAGTAGCGGCGCCAACAAGGGTATCACATTTACTTTGTTGCTGAGCTTTCGTTGTCGGTGCACACCGAGTTAGTTTGCTGAGCGGTGTAAGAAAACATGTCACGCGGCACAAGAAGGCACGCTCATTGTGAAACTTACTGCTTTTCATTTGATTGTTTTACAGTTATGGACTCCATGTAACTCTACAGTGAACCAGTAATAGTCATTTTTCCAACAGAAGTGAGAATGTAAACCAGTGCTCATTATATGTTAGCATTAAGCGAGTCGACAAATACAGTTGGAATTCTATGGTTTGGTTGCAAGGATGCTTTTCGGAGAAATTTGCCATTGAGGGTCTCCTTTTCGTTTCCTTAAAGTGATGTTATACGATAGTCTCTTATTTTTTTGAAAAGAAGTGAAAAGGACAGTGCGTTTTAGTAAGTTTAAATCTGTTTGAAGCCTTTGTCAGGTTGTGAAAATGACTTTTTTTTTTGGTTGTTTTTTATTTTTTGTATGTGTTCTCTACATCGCGGAGTTTCACCTAGATGGGTTTGGAACCTATTACCCCACCAACGGGGACTGACTCTTATTAAAATATGTGTTGGAGTTCACCTCTGGAGGGTGCCAGGTCATCGTCGTAGAAGAGATCGGACAGCAAAGTGCTCGTTTCTGCAGAGCTGCAGCGCATGGTTCCATTCTCACAGTAACTGTAAATACAAACATTTAAAAAAAAAATCACCCTTGGCCAGATTTAAAAAAAGAAACATTCTATGAAAATAATGCTGCCCACATTTCTCGATAAATATAATCTGATCATGATTTCACCTTTCTAACCCGAGGACCTGCTATGGTTTTCAGTGATGTGGAACTACACTGCGTGATGTGGAGATTACATGATCAAGACTCGGGTTATTATATTTTTTAAGACAGAATTGCTGGCGTAGCTCTTATTATTTGATGTCATGAGATCAGTAATTCCCAGCCACCGTGCCCCAGTCCATTCATGTGCTATGAGAGACCATCAGGCGACAAATAGTAACGTTATGTAGCGATATGAAGTGACAGGCACAACAATTAAATACACTTCACCCAGATGGCAGAAGGTACAATTATTGACCTGTTAGTATTAATAAAAAAGAGTCATGTCTGTGTCACGGCTAAACAGTCCCGGATTTCAGAGTGTAATATGTGAGTAAATTGAGATGAGATCATTATTTCAGTATATACTGTATATCTTTGTGTGACATTTTTGTTTGGTGGTGTGACGCCAGATTTTTCTCGTGTTAAATATGTGCCTTGACTGACTAAAAGTGCATTAGATAACATCGTATCCAGAGTGGCTAATTGCACTTTACGCCCACAGACCAGATGCTGCTGTGATCGGCGTAGACGTCATTAGGCTGGTACAGCTGTCCATCATGCAGGCACGTGCACTGGTCTGCCGTCACACACTCTCCAGAGTCGCTCAGGTACTTTCCAGCGGGGCAAAAACAACCCTCCTCGCACACTCTCTCCCCTCCGCATCCACCCTCCGCTCCGGACAGGGAAATGCAGGTGCGGTCGCACAAGCTCCCGCAGGCCTCGTACACTTGGCCTCTGGTGCACTCCATCTCTGAGGATTGAAATCACTCATTTGTGTAGCGATGTTTCTTTCATGTATTTAATTAATTAACTCCTAAGACCTGAACTCTTGCAAGGCATGCATTTTTATTTTCTCTTTGATATTTAGGCTAATTGGGACCTGATGAGTGTAAAAACAAAGAATTATCTTTTTACTTGATGAAACGTCCTCGTAAGTGGACGCCAGGCCCTTATAGTCCAAAATTTAACATTATAGTCTTGAAAACCAAAGACGTCATGTCCCACACATGTGGACGCCAGGTCCCAGGAGGGGACCTAGAAATTTTCGCCTTTTAAGAGAACAGCAAGTTGCGCAGACAATACTGAAATAGTGAACGGTTATGCAGGTGAGTCGTGTTTTTACGGCAGAGCGAGGGAGAACGCCAGTGGAGGAGCACCCCTTTGGCGACGCAGGCGGCCGCGTAAGCGGCCAGAGCAGAGCAGAGGCACTTCTCGCCATCCACACACGAACAAACGTCATAACGGCAAAACTGCTGGAAAGGAGCCGGATTGACCAGGAAGTGGCACGGGCCGAACACGTCTGACGTCATCATTGAGCAGCCTTCTTCTGCAAAACGAACTGAAGAAAAAGAACAGGGCAGATTGTAGTTTCGGAATACGGTGAACCACTAGCCAACACGTTTATTTCTGTGGCATTTGTCCGGGAATATTTACTAAAAATGTGCCGAGCTGCGGGTTTGGGGTTAGGGTGATTTTTACACTCTTTTTGTAATGCGTGAGAATTCCACAAGAGGACGCCAAAGCCCTGTCGAATCGTAACGTCGTTACCAGGGTAAAGCAATTATGTCGAAGATACATGACGATCTTTGTATGTTGGTGAGAAGATTAATTTTGCCTGGGTTGTTATGTATGGATATGTAAGTATGGCGAATCTTCACCGTGTGTCCATTTAGGGTTTACTACAATGTGTGGCAGGGCTTGGTCCATAAAGCCTGAAAATACATGTAGTGAGGGTTCACTGTCGTCTTGACGTGTGGTTGAGTCATACTGTATGTGTGTGCGTTTGTGTGTTTCCACCTCTTTTGGGGTTGATGGCACAGGGATCTGTCGCAACTGTGTGGGCGGACTTGCAGTCGCCGTTGATTCTCCAAGATTGACCAAATGCCAGCGGGCCCGCCTCAACCAGCCCAGATGCGGACAAGAAGTCATCGCCTTGGTTACCGTTGTAGTTGCCACACAGGCCGCAAGTCCGCCCTGCCCAGCGTGTGCCCAGCTACAAAAACGTGGTGGTTAACATTTCAAAACTACCAAGCTTCTTGACACGAATTAACTAAAACATTCTGTTTGTATGCACCTTTAATAGCACCCGGCCCTGCCCATCCCAGTCAAGACGCAGGTTATCGCCATACTTCAGGAGCACAGATGACTGCACAGATCTCTGGATATGCAAGCGACCTGGAATCCAGAATCATCAATGTTTGAAGTATGTCCATTTACTTTAATTACAAAGCCATGTGACATTTTTATAATGAATGTAAGGATTTGGCCATGATTATTGTGTTTACTTCACAATAATTACTTCCTGTTGAGGCCACGTGCAATAGAGGATAATTGTTTGTTTTGAGTGTTTGTATAACGTGTCTCACAAGTCATTCGCCACAATAAAAACGACAAGGCAAAAAGTTCACCATCATTCATCAGAACTGGTCGTCTAGCTTTCTTCTTCTTGGTACTACGGAATCATTATGGGTGCGGTGTGATGTGTTGGTCATCCGGACTACACCACACACGATGAGAGCAGTAGGAAAAAGCATCTTCATTGTGTGGATTTAAAAACATTCAGTTAAAATTTTAAAAATGGGTATGTGTGTACGCTGCTTAGGAATGCAACCATTGTCACAGTCATTGCACTGATTTGAGTACTTAAAGCCTTGGCAGAGGTCTGTGCTCTCTGAGTTCTTTTACCCCACCAAGTACACTCTTGCATGTCACAGTGTTTGAGTGACAAAAGGCAGCTGCTCCCCATCAAAATGTCGTACCATGGTGCATTGGGGTTTGGATGTCCATGCCGTTGACAGAAACCATTCCTCCGTGCTTCAGCTTCACTGTCATGTCTTCCAGAGAAGGCAGACTGAGGGTCACAGAACGTGTACACACAGCCTCTTGATCATCTGCGCACTGAAAGAAAGGTCAATAATCAGCTGTCAGACATACAGAGAGTGACAGTAAGAAAATGCTGAGTTATTATCCTGCCAAAAATGCTGTGCGTGTCCTTACGTAATGTGATACTGTCTATCTTAGCCATCATGTTTGGAACGCTATGTCGGGATGTTTTGGAGGATTTTGAATTGAATTACCACAAGGGTGAGACATCCTGAAGACCATTTTGTAATACATACGGTGAACCCCCATTATTATCAGGGGTCCCATTGTGAATAATAAAATATTGGAAGTGTTAATGCTTTTTACTTGTTATCATGTCCAGAAAAGAGCAAGACAGGTTTCTTGTGGTTACAAAGTATTAACATACATTACGTTTCTAAGATATGCAAACATATGTGTGTGTGTGCGTGTGTGTGTGTGTGTGTGTGTGCATTACCTGCACATTTTCAATAATGACAGAGAAGTCCTGCTCGTCACAGTCTGTGGCCAGCAGGTACTGACACGGGCTGCTGAAGGTGAAGAATTTGTTGTCAAAGGTCTTGAAGTGGGACTGACCCACCACCAGGCATTCACCTACACACCGGATGAAGGCGCAGGAGCCAAGCCAATTATTAGGCATAAAGGGGACTCACAAAACAAGAAGTACCACATTTATGAACAAGCGGAGAGCAAAATATTCTCTCAGTGCAATGCCATCCATATAATAAATGGATTGTTTCTTAATACAATTTAACCCACCGGTGTCAAAGTCAAGGCAAGTGGGCCAGATCCAGCCCGTCACATCATTTTATGTGGCCCGCGAAAGCAAATCATGTGTCAACTTCCATGACCCTTGCTTAAATCTGTCCTGAAATCTCAAATTCTCATATGTAATAAATAACTGTGACATTTTGCAATAACTTGGTGACCCGGTTTATATTCACTTGAATAGTAATTGAACAAATAGTTGACTGATTTCAAGACGAGTGAGCCATTACTTTTTTTTGTGTGTGTGTACAAGGAATAATACGATGTGATGATTAAACATGTATTCGGTTTCACTGTCGTAACGACCCTCCAAGGGAAGATGTAATTCCAAAGTGGCCTGTGACAAAAATGAGTTTGTCCCCCCTGATTTAACCCTTTCAGGGACAGTGGTTACTGTAGTGGACTGTTTATCATGTTATCAGGTTACAGGGTGCATTAAAGGGTTAAATTGATTCATATATTGCCACTTGAGAGCAACCCCCCCCCCCAAAAAAACATAAAAAAGTAGAATTGCATCACTCGAATCATGCAGTGTACATTCACCCTAATTGAGCTATGATTCATGTCGCTCACCGGGGCAACCTTCATTGGTGCATTCCCATGACCCATGTCGACACACACTGTGGGGGGGAAAAAAAACAAAAAACAATATGTGGCTATTAAATCCCACATTCTGCAGATGTGTGCATCCACTCACCAGGTGTTGCAGTCCTGAGAGATTGTCGAACCCGGCGGGAAGTGTCGTCCCATGTGTACACAGGAACACTGAGACACCTCCACGCAACGGTTTCCATCCAGCACTTTACCCACTGAGAAGCACACACAGATTCAAACACACTAAGACTAGAAGCCAAAGGAGTGGAAACCAGTAGCCAGGGGATTTACCAGGGCATGTGCAACCATCCACACACTCTTCTTTGCAGACCTCCTGAATGTTGAGACTATGGCAGGTTGTGGAGCAGGACTTGGTGCATTCGCTGTAGTGCATTCCAATGGGACATTTGGGGACTGTTCTCACACAGATACACATACAAAAACACATACACAATTGTTTTCAGTGGTGGGAAGTAAAAAAGTGCAAACATTTTGTTCTTAGGTAAATTTTTCCGGTATCTGTACTTCTTCACCTTTTTAATTTGACCGTGCACATTTGAAAACAGACACAAAATAAAAAAGATGAAAAAAAACACAATCTTACTGATTGAGGTCTTACAAGTAAAAAAAAAAAAAAGAACTAAGAAGGAATGTGACCCTGTCACCTCAAGAATGAATTGTGGCAATTTTGTTGTCTTGTGCCGGCCTAAAAACCACTAGCTTTTGTCGATCAAATGATTATCAATGTAATCTGGGGGGGGCAATCATACCGACAGATATATCTTTTTTAGGTGTTATCATTAGTTTAGTTTTGTTTTTCACTAGGTTCACAACATCAGTAAATCCAACACATTTTTTGATTGCATAAAATTCAAGAACACACTTGTTTGTTATTAACATATGACATGTGAAGTGATTTTTTTTTTACCTTCTTGTCAATATGAGTTAGGGCCCAACCAATATAGATTTTTTTTTTAATGCTGATGCCGATTTTTGGTCAAAATAAAATACAGGTTACTGATTAATCAGCTGATTAATTACAAAAAAACTACATAAAGCATAAAATAACCCCCCCAACCCCAATGCATTTCAATGGGGGTCAATTAGTACGGATTTTCACAATTTACAGGCCACCCTGTTCCCTATTCCCTGGAACCGTAACCGTTTTGCCGACTTACAGCATTCACTCTCCTGCTGCCACCCGCGTAAAAGCATCCCGTGGGCATGACACGTGCGGGCGTACTCCAGAAGGACTGGACAGTAACAGTCTTCGCTGTCGCCCTGGCCGCAGTGGCACGCCTCCTCCTGGCACAGGGACAGGAAGGCCTCGGCTGGTACCAAGTGGGCGCAGTGCAGGAACACGGCAGATGTTTGGAGCACGCTGCAGCTCGACAGAATCTATGGAAACAAGATATACTATCAGTACTTATTCTTTATGAGTATCTTTTAAATTGGTTATTGACAAAAAAAATGCTCTCCATTTGTGTTACTTTTTTTTTGGCAATGTGTGAAAATCTACGCCACTGATTGCCAAGTGTTAGTTTACTCTCTTTACGGGGGTGTGCTTCTCTCTTCAGACTTTGGGCCGCCTGAGAACAAGTAGTTGCTCACCTCGTTGCAACGCTCATGATGGCCACACCCAAAAAATTCTTCATGATGGATCCGGGATAGCTTGCCACTTTGTAGCTCACCTCAGTGGTCATATTTTTCATGACAGTGAGAGGTTGTGCTTTGATTATTTTTTTTTCGTCAGTGAGTAATTCTGACGTCAAAGAGTCAAGAGAGTGATTAGAAACATCTGAACATGGATGTTCAGATGTTTCTAATCACTCTTTTGCCCTTCCAATGTGTGTGTGTGTGTAACTGACCTCTGAAGTGTCTTTGGAGCTGTTGCAAGACAGACTGGGAATAGACACGCGTCTGCAGGCTTGACCTGCGCCTTTCACCGCCCACGAATTTGCAAAGTCATAGCTGTCCTCTGTGAGGAATCCTGAAATGACGCACAGCACGGAAAAAAAAGTTGACAGCTTCCTCATTAATCTCAAGCTGTCGCTGCTCTTTTTGTTGAGATTTTTTTTTCTTTAATCCGTTATCTTTTCCTGTATGGAATAACTTCTCTTCCTGTTTCTGATCCCCGGTGACTCAGAACCATTTCCGAAATTCCATGGAAAAAAAAAAGGTACGTGCATGAGTGGCCTTCCACTCCAAGCGAGCATAGATGTACCTTCTTGAGCGGTGTACTCATCGGCCACCGCCGCATTGAAGTTACCACAGAGGCCACAGGTGTGGTTGGTGTGGTGTTTGGTGAGTGTCAGGGCGACGTTGGCTGCGTTGTCGATGGTCACCGTGAAGCCAAACTCCTCGCTCCATAGCTTGTAGAAGCCCAGCTCCTGGCCGGCAAACACAGCGTGTGATGCGTACGGCAGTGAAAGTCTGCAAGGTGACACACAAACAGTCTGTAAGTGAGCTTCCTTGGTTGCAGGTTTATCATGGCATTCAAGTAACCAAAATCATTAATCAATTAATGAATCAAGGATGGGATTGGCTTGGGATTGAACTGTCCTTGAATTGTTTCATACCCCATGCATCAAAAACTGGATCAAATCACTTTTTTTGTGGAGATAAGATAAGAAAACCTTTATTAGTCTCACAATGGAGAAATTCCCAATTCACAGCAGCAAAGTTATGAAAGGAAGAAGTAGAACAACAAAATATAGGAGCTGCTGGATGCACACTCGTAATGACTAGCATGCCACATTTAAAGGAAATGAGAGGAATCGCTTTGATTGGCCATCACTAAAGTCGGCTGTGAGCACTCCCACAGTGGCGCAGCCCTCCTTCCCTCTTTTTTTGAGTTTTCCTTGCCGTCCTGGGGGTTCATGTGAGGGGATGTCA
Source organism: Hippocampus guttulatus (assembly GCF_054856545.1). NCBI lineage: Eukaryota > Metazoa > Chordata > Actinopteri > Syngnathiformes > Syngnathidae > Hippocampus > Hippocampus guttulatus. Next base: position 20,617,599 of record NC_141264.1, on the reverse strand, counting down.
TTAATTTTTGTAAACTATGGGCATGTAAAGCCCTTTATGACTTTTCTGTGATTCAGGGCAATATCAATAAATTTGATCTGACTTGACTTGCAGATCCGACGGCCTGAACTCGCCTGTGAAATGACCATCACACCGGTCAAACCTACCTCTGCTTACGCCATGATTTAAACAGAGCCTTTGGTCTTAATCGAAATCTATCAGGATTTTATTTATTTATTTATTTTTGCGGCCAACCAATCCATGCGAGTAAAAGACCGTATTACCTGGTTTCTCCCTGTGATAATCTTCCATCGACAGACAAATGCAGCTCAAAGACGTCCCCAAGAAATAGCGTGACTCCAGTTCTTTTGCCCCCAACAAAATCACCTGCAGGTGAATCACAGCGCACCTTGTTTTACTCCTGCCACACCAACGTGACGCACACTGACGCAAAGTGCCATTGCAATTCATTTGCTCGACACTGTCAAGGTGGTATTCATTCAACAAGAAATAATGTTAATAATCAGAGAAGAACCGAATGAGCTGTCTGTGCATATTTTGTCCATAAATGCTCAACATCGATTTATTTGTTTGAAAGTGCTCTATAAATACAGCTGACTTGACTTGATGGGCTCACCCACCCAACAGCGTGAAGGAGCGACGTCTGCAGTCCCCAGCCAGCAGGTAGCTGCAGTCGCCGGGAAAATCGTACAAAACCCCATCAAAGGTGTGAACGTGGTGTCGTCCGAAGAGGCTGCATCTCCCCGTCATACCTGCCGTGCATGCTGCACACCCACACACATTCACAACAGCACAAATCTTACCAAAAAGGACATTTTAGAGTTTAACAAGGAGAAAATATCTTTGTATGAAGTGCTTGGCCTCATACGTGATTGGGTCCTTGGGGAGGCCTCAACATGGCGGAAAATTTACCAATTGGATCAAAAAATGGACTGACCCGCTAATTGAGTCAATAGACCCAACTTTCTGGGTTGTTTTGTTCAAAATATTTTGAAATACAGTATAAATATAGAATTAAATTAAATATATGACTAACATTGATTCAACGGAAATCCTTATTATTTGTCTGGATTCAGTGGGTCGGTTTGACCCGGAAAAAAGGAGGTTAATTTATTAATTTATCCACATCGCTGAAAAATTAGGCATTTCCAAATTACATTAAAAACTAATTTTAATTTTTAAAAAACCAAGTTAACGATGAACTGAAAAATTCTATTAATCTTTTGTAGCCTTGTGGTTGCAGGTAAGATGAAGCCCACCGCAGCCGACTAGGGGCATGTTATGGAGGTAAACCCCGGACCGGTCGCCAGTCATTTGCAGGACACAAATAGACAAACAAACATTGACATGCACATTCGCACAAATGGACAATTCAGAGTCAGGGTGAATTAACAATGGATTTGTTTTTCACCCACCTGTCAGATGTAGCAGAAGCCAAATTCCTCTCAAACACCGACCTGCGCACAACTGAAACACAAATACAACGACATGCTTCATCCCGTGATCCTCTTAAATTGACTTCTTAAAACTTGAGTACTGTACCTCCATGGTTCCACACTTGGCTAATCCACAAATCTTGCGAGAAAAAAAAAAGTAAAAAATCTCTTGCAATCGCCCAAAATGCTGCAATCCCAGGCTTTACATGGCGGATTGGTGTTTCGCTCTGACACGTAACAGGCTCAACTGAGAATGGGGTCAAAAACTTAAAAAATGCCTCACTCAAAAGTTCATTTATATCAAGGAAAGCCCTTCCCACTCTGTTATCGTGGCCTTAACATCCTTCCCCCCTACATCAGGTTATGTCAAGAAGGCCAGAATATCACTCGGTACATGTAGAGCGACACCATCAGACCGCCCCAGTGAGACAATACCAGGATGTGCCCACTGATGGTCTGGCTGAGTGATTAGCCTGCCGGTACAAACCTGCGTCAGTGCCAACCCAAACAATTGTGCTACAAAACACACTGTCGGGGGAAGATATCTGACGCAAGAACTGAGAGTTTGGTAGCCGCACATGACAAACATGTGACGAATTGATGCCAAAACTTGCATGAAAACAATGGGAACTAGTTCAAAAAAAACTATTTTTTTTGGAAAAAAAAAAATCACCTATCAGCTGGGGAAAGAATCAAGAGCCGAAGACAAAGGAAGACAAAAACATTTCCTGGTCACCCAAACATTTCCGCAGCATTTTTGGATTGATTGAAAAGCATGTACAGAAAATATTGTTGTTATGGTTGTACAAACAATCTAAATATAAACTGTCCACAAAATGCTAGCTTGTGGCAATACAGTAAACACCTTTAGCTCCCTACTGAACAACTGGGTAAGCAAATTAAGAGCTCCTAAATGATTCGGTAGAGGTCAATGGACAGGGATATCGACTTTTGAGTGAGATTTAATTTGCTTTCAGGCTGGGAATAAACTACATTCTCAACACCTTACAGTGCATTGTGGGTAATTGATGAGAATGGAGTACTAAATGTCATGGTGTTTGACTGCTTAGCACGTCCGCCTCACAGTGCAGAGGTGAAGGGTTGAATTACCGGCTCAGACGTTCCTGTGTGGAGTTTGCATGTTCTCCTTGTGCCTGCGTGGGTTTTCTCCGGGTACTCCGGTTTCCTCCCACATTCCACAAACATGCATGACAGACTGATTGAACACTCTAAATTGTCCCTGAGTGTGATTGTGAGCGTGAATGGTTGTTCGTCTCTGTGTGCCCTGCGATTGACTGGCAACCACTTCAGGGTGTACTGCCCAAAGACAGCTGGGATAGGCTCCGGCATCCCCGTGACCCTTGTCAGGGTATGCGGATTAGAAGATGAATGGATGGATATTGTCAGGACACCAGTCAGTGCAGTTTCAAGCAAAGGTGCATGCCGTTTGCCGAGAGAGAGAATTTGATCAACAAATGAGTATTTTGTCCTCCCATTGTCACTATTCTGTGGCTTAACTATTCTATTATTATGTGTCATATTGTGGCCATTAAATAAAAAGTGCACCTTTGGCATCAAGGGAATCGTGCTCAAGCACCCCCCCCCCCCGCCCCCAAACTCCCCGGTTCACGTGCTGTATAGCTCTCCTAGTCAGCGACCCGTGCAAGCGATTTATTGACGTCGGGAGAATGACGTCATCACGCCGCACTACCGATTTAAATCAGGAACGAGTCTGACAATAACGTCATCGCACCGGACTCTTTTGAAGGGCGACGGGATACATTGACAACCACCTAAAAAAAACACTAACTGTGGGGATTTAGTGCGGTACTGTGCACATATCCTGCCTTTTACGCTTGGCTGGTTTTTGCAGCCGGCGCGGGGGGGACCGAACACGACGAGCGCGCACCAGCAGCGCCACGCGTGGAGAAGAGCTTCACTGGACGACCACACTGCTTCGAATCGTCTCCTGCATTCACGAGGTTCGTCGTCGTCGTCGTCATGGCGGCGCTATCCGGCGGAGAGATGTGCATCAAATATCTGATGTTCGCCTTCAACCTGGTCTTCTGGGTGAGTGTGTTGAAAAACTAGAATCTATGTGGTGGTGCGTTTTGAGGACTTTGTGGCGTGGGTCGCGAGTGGAAATATCCCGTTGTAAACCCTCGTATTGTCGCAGGGTGTCCCAAGTGGGTTGCGGTTGCTATTGTTATTATTCTTCTTATTATTATTTCAGGATTTTCACCGGATTGCCATTATAGTCCCGGCGCGTGTGGAAGCCCAGCGGGGCTGCTGTTGTTGGTTGTAAATCCTCCCCAGTGGCCAAGTGACCCATTTCCACGGAGCACCCTGACGGTTGGCACGTACTGCATTCAAAACTGATTTTAGAGGCGGGGAGCGGGGGTTATTGATTGAATCAGCCTGTCATTTATTGATTAGAAATTGTTGTGCACGGTCACGTGGCGAGGAGTAGTGCGCATGGCCGAGAGAGAGAGAGAGAGAGAGAGAGAGAGAGAGAGAGAGAGAGAGAGAGAGAGAGAGAGTCTGTGTGTGTGTGTGTGTGTGTGTGTGTGTGTGTGTGTGTGTGTGTGTGTGTGTGTGTGTGTGTGCGCGTGCGTGTGTGTGTGTGACTACTTAGGCTCTCATGCACGCTATTTATGTCTCGCTGTCCCAGTAAGCCTGCGGGGTGTGTCCCATGTGGGGGTGTTTGTTTATTTTGAACTGTATATGTTAAACGGTGCGTGTGAGTGTGTGTGTGTTGGGGGGGGGGGGGGTAGAAGGGGTTTCACAAGAATGTTTTGGCCTTATATGGTGATTTTCAGATTTGCAGCTATTGATAGAAAGGCCCACAACATGGTTTGTATGTGTGTGAAAGCGGAAATAATCCACTGTGGAAATAAACGTTGCTAAAAATATTCAGCTGTGGTCGAAAACACTTGATTTCAGCTGTTCAATTCTAAAAGTGAAACTCATTTTATACTCTCAGCTTGAGCCATAAATATCAATATCGATCGATCTGTCATCTATCAATCAATTATACATTTTCCAGTGGATGGAACATTATACACAGAGGGATATATTTAAATTTTGTTATTAGTTTTGATGAATATAGCTTGCATCCATTCCAAGATGGAGAATTTTATTTTTTAATTTTAAGTATTTGCCTCATACTGCGGTCATTGTTTTTCAAAATAATGATAACATATAAAAAACACACAACTACTCAATGGATTGATATTAGTGTGTTTCATCAACGGGAGTCACAGAACATCAAAGTGGCCCATACTTTGATTTTTCTATATGTGGCCCTCGGAAGAAAAGTTTTGGACACCACTGCTTGAAGAGCAGTAAGAACACACCGGCTATCCTTTTTCCTCATGTGGGGTTTCTCACACACACACAAAAAAAAGGTTAAGACGTTAAAAGTGAGTACGTACCCCAGTTAAGGCATCTATTCACCTGCTTGATTATTTGATTACAGAGGTGTAGCGCGTGTTTGAGACAGCGGGTGAGTAAATAAGACATTGAAGGTCTGCATGTTATAACAGGGCCCTCTGTGTTGCTATCTTGGCTGCCTGCCTGCAGCTTCTCACACAGGAGTCGTCACAGGCGCAATCTATGCAAGCGCGGAAACAAACAGAGGAAGGAACATGGGCAGGCTTTAGATTGGGAGGCCAGTTTGTTGAGTAGGCCCTGATGTTCTCGCCACTCCCCAAGTGTGCATTCAGGCATCGAAAGGCGTGGCGTTTTCAGAACGCTTTCACTTTCAAACGCCTCGCTTGAGTTTTTTCGGTCCACGCTAACACTGCTTCCTCCCGGGAATATCAACTTTGTCAACTAACCCGTCAGCATGGCTGTCGTTGGGGGGATCAAGTGCATCAAGTATCTCATGTTTATATTCAACTTGTTCTTCTGGGTAGGTGTACTTCATTTTTTTTAATTTCCTGTTGTCTGTGACTCTGGATGAGTTTAAGCGGGAGTTAGACACAAAGCGGGGGCGTTCTTCAACGTTCCCGTCTTTGTGTGTCAAAATGAAGAAGAAGCATCCGGTACAGATCAGCGTGATTCCATTTATGGCATGTACTCACTGTCAGTGAATGTTATGTTCGACAGTCATGTTCAAGCATGTGAGCTCAAAACAAAATGGCTTCGTGCATAGATGACTATCCGCTGGAGGAATTGCGGCGAAACCGTACACACAACACACACACACATCTGTTATATTAGGTATGCCAACACAACTAAGCGCCAATACAATAAGTTTATTAAATGCCTCATCAAAAAACAACAATGCTTTGTTTTGATTGACACTGTCCGTCATGGAGGTATGTTTATTTTTGAAGTTGTAGTTTGCAGTGGTGTAAAACAAACACATTTTCTGATGCGATTCCCAATCACGATCGTCAGGTGTGCTGCGGCAAACTGTCAAATTGCACTCAATTTCTTCAAAAAGTTGGATTTGTTCACAACTTGCAAATAAATCACGGTATCTTTACAGAGGCCAGCACATACGGTTTCAGTGACAGGTAGAACACGTAAATAATCTTCTATTAAATGGCAGAAGGTATCATTAAGTAGCTTTGACTCAGTTCCACGAAACATCCAGATTTCGCAACATTGGTAAATTTATGAGTAAATTGAAAAGCTTTTTTTTTTCTAACATATTCCCAGATTGGCATTCACAAATTCACCAATGGACTTTTTTTTGGGGGGGGGGGGGGGGGGACTGTCCCCCGTTTATCACTGAATCGCTGAAAACCCAATTTGCTGTGTCTGTGCTCAGTCAGTGCTATGAAGGCATTACTTTGGCATTGTCTTCATGCCAAGGCAATATGTTTAAGTAAGTTGTTTCATTTAGACTCAAGTAGAACATCTTGTGGGCGGCCCGGTAGTCCAGTGGTTAGCACGTCGGCTTCACAGTGCAGAGGTACCGGGTTCAATTCCAGGTCCGGCCTCCCTGTGTGGAGTTTGCATGTTCTCCCCGGGCCTGCGTGGGTTTTCTCCGGGTGCTCCGGTTTCCTCCCACATTCCAAAAAACATGCATGGCAGGCTGATTGGACGCTCTAAATTGTCCCTAGGTGTGAGTGTGGGCGTGAATGGTTGTTCGTCTCTGTGTGCCCTGCGATTGGCTGGCAACTGATTCAGGGTGTCCCCGCCTACTGCCCGAAGACGGCTGGGATAGGCTCCAGCACCCCCCGCGACCCTAGTGAGGATCAAGCGGTTCGGAAAATGGATGGATGGATGGATAGAACATCTTGTGTGCCAAGAACTATGTTGATGATACTTGAGGAGTTCCATTTACAGAAAAGTAGCCATCATCTTGTCACATCTCTTGGCAATTATAAAGCTCTTTAAGGTTTTTTTTTTTTTTGCTATTGGCGTCTCAATATGCAGTAAATTGATGGGGGGATATGTCTATACTTTTTGTGAAGGTTTTGGGGGTTGTGGTCCATGAGATTTCCCAATGTAAAAGGTCAATACCTGGGGAAGCACTGAATTAGATAAAGCATGTGTATCAAATGAAGTGTCCCATGCCTACAATTATGCCAAATGAGCTAAAATCTCAAATGTTTTTTCTTCAGCTTGCAGGCACTGCTGTCTTTGCCATCGGCCTGTGGTTGCGATTAGACCCCAAGACCAAAGGCTTGTTTGAAGGACAGGACTCTCCATATGTGTTTTACACCGGTAAGAGGCTTTTCAGCGCAAGTGCTCTGTTTCAAACAAGAATTACTATTCAGTTCACTCTGAGTGTATTGCGCTAAATGAAGAGTCGGTACTTTATTTGCCTCGCTCACATCCACTACAAGTGATGTCGGAATCTTTAAATCAGGGAAGTGATGTCGGAATCTTTAAATCAGGGCTGGCCATTAAGTTGATCGTGAGCTATGAGTACCTCGCGAAGGGAGTCTCGGTAGCTCTCATGGCATGAACACTTTATCTTTCACTTTACAGAAACACTTTATCACAAAGCCACTAAATTACACTCATCATTAACTGGAGCTGTAGCTGGAAACAAATACCTCTCACCTCTAAGTCAACAACTAACTTAACTGAACATTTGTGCAATGCATCCGACACGTGCAACACTGTTAGCTAACGGTCACCCCGTGCTAATACCACAAGTTTGTTTTGCTTTTGACTGATTATATTGCATCAGTGTTGTCCACAACCTAGCTGCCAAATCATTAACAGAGAAACTCTGTGTGGTCATTAAAGTGTAAAGTTCAGGAGGGCTTGCGTAAAGACATATTTTCAGAAATAGGCAGCAGGTTTACTTGGTTTAGCTTCATACTGATGGGTGGAAGATCAGAGACTCAGAAGCATGTAAACATGTACATGATATGCGTTTCCTGACCTTTAAAAAAAAAACTAGATCATGTAAATGTGTACCAGCATACATTGGGCTGATTTGAGTCCAAAGTTAATTTTAGTCTGTTTTTTTGTTTTGTTTTGTTGGTGTGTGTGTGTATAGGTGTGTACATCCTGATTGGAGCTGGAGCGCTAATGATGGTCGTAGGATTTCTTGGCTGTTGCGGTGCCATCCAGGAGTCTCCCTGCATGCTGGGACTGGTCTGTATCAGCACATTAGTGCACAAGTTCACGTCATTAGTCTGGAAATAATTACTTATTAACAACGAATAATGCATCTTTGTTCCACTGTGCACATAATAATGAAATGCTCTTCCACTACGTAAATTTGTGAGTAACGCAACAGCCACGCAAGTCGGAGAACACCTGATCCAAAAGGATCTCAAAAGCTAATGAAGGTCAGGTGGGAGAGCAAACGGGAATACCAAATGTCTTGTTCATGCGGCTTCGTCATTTTATTCAGTTATGCAAAACATCAACCGTATCTTTCCAATTGTGTTACCGGTACCTTGGAAATACCCGTTTTCATCAGCGTTTACTGAAGGGGTCCAAGGCCATCCAGCAGGCTTAAATGTTACTGTTGTTGACTTCCTGTGTGGCTTAGTCGTCGCCTCCCCTCTGGCCTTAATCGTCTTGTACTAAATCTCCCAGTCGGAGGGGTCTATGTAAATCAAGTTCAATCGCGCTCAGATGACTTGACTTGTTTGTGGGTGCCAAAAGACATGCGCGCACAGCATTCTAACTCCCTTTATCCTTGCCATAGTTTTTCTTCTTCCTGCTGATCATCTTTGCCATTGAAGTGGCTGCTGGCATCTGGGGATTTTCCAACCAGAGCAAGGTAACGAACGCACTTGCCTTAAGCGCGATAGTCGCGATAGACACAAACAAGTTCTGGCAGAAGGCAAAAAGCAAATCTTTTTTCTCTGCTTGCGTGACAGGTGGTGGATGACATTACCACATTCTACCACCAGACCTACAACAACTACAAGGAGACAAAGGATGAGCGTCTCCGAGAGACTCTGCGTGTGATTCAAACTGGCGTGAGCTTTTTTTTTTTTTTTTCCATTGATATCATTATCCTCGATGATCTTGTGGTGCTCATCAATCAATTACAGCTGAAGTTAGTCCAGTTTGAGGACAGAGTGCTGTCTCAAATGAGCCGCTGTTCACCCCGCGTGCTGTGGAGTTGGGTGTCAATGCTAACATATAGCAATGTCGGCGCTTTGCCCAACAAAAACTCAGTTTAGGGGCAATCATTTGTCAATTAGACGTAGGTATGTCACAATTGGGCAAGATTCAAATTTAAAGTTCCGAAAATATTTAAGTGGATGTATAATTTGATCTCAGTTCCAGTTGGTGCACGGGTCTGTCAATGTGGCGCAAACATATCACTAAACAAATCCAAGTCTGTTGGTGACAGATTGTGCTCCCTAAACTGAATTTGCATTCTGTCATGAAATGTTGGCTGTCTCTCCCTCATTCATTTTCAAACGGCCCTTTACACCAAAGCAATATACAACAGACCGACAAGAGTCGGGCGGGGGAGATGAAGTCAGGGAGGTAAATTTACGTCTTTGGAGGGTGTAATAAAACCAGAAAACAAAGGCAGGGCGACATCCGTGTGCAAGGGAATTCCGCCGTGTCGTGAATTTCTGGGGTGTCTCCGCGTGAAAGAGGCTGAAATGATGGTTTGGGAGCTAATCAGACAGGCATAGCGTGAAGCTTGAAAGCAGAGGGTAATCTCGTTTCAGTCGGCCGTAAATACAAACCCAACAGAATGCAGTACAATGATTTTCAAATCATCTCCAAATTATTTACAATTGAATACACAAAGACAAGATATGTAATGTTCAAACCGGTAAACTTAATTGCTTTTAGCAAACAATCTTGAACTTAAAATTTGATGACTGCAATGTCACGTTTACCACTGTGTTACATCACCTTTTATTTTCAATAAATGTTTGAGAACAGAGGGCACCAATAGTTGAAGCTTTCTCGGAGGAATTATTTCGCATTCTCACTTGATGTACAGTTTCAGTTGTCCCACACTCTGTCGTCTCTGTTGTCGTATTTTAGGCTTCATAATGCGCTACACATTTTCAATGGGAGACAGGTCTGGACTGCAGGCAGGCCAGTCAAGTACCCGCACTGTTTTACTCCAATGCCACGCTGTTAACATGTTCAGAATGTGGTTGGGCATTTTCTTGCCGAAATAAGCGGGGGTGTCCATATGCTTCTCCTGTAGCATTCATGTTGGCTTCACAGATGTGTTAGTTACCCGTGCCATTGGGACGAACACAGCCGCATATCATCACGGCTGCTGGCTTCTGAACATTGCTTCCGTAACTTTCCAGATGGTTATTTTCCTCTTTTGCCCGGAGGACACAATGTCCACAACTTCCCAAAACAAGTTGAAATGTGGACTCGTCAGACCACAGGCCACGATTGCACTTTGCATCGGTCCATCTCAGATGAGCTCGGGCAGGGAGGAGACGGTGACGCTTACAGATGTTGTTGATAAAAGTCTTTTGCTTTGCGTGGCAGAGTTGCAGTTAGCGATGTAAGCGCCGAACTGTATTTACGAACAGTGTTTTTCTGAACTGTTTGACGATTTTCTCACACGGTTGTTCACATAGAGGTGAACCTCGCCGCATCTTTTACACTCAATTACGGCACTCACCCGTTCCCAGTCAACTTTCTCAGGCTTTTCTGCTACCTGTCCCGGCTTTTTTTGGAAATGTGTTCCGGCTGTAAAATTCTTAAGTTAATGATTATTTGCTCGAAACAATACAGTTTTTCAGTTTGAACATTTCATATCTGGTCTTTGTTGTCTATTCAATAAAATGTTTGCAAACGTTTAATGCTATCAATCCCATTATGAACAGGCATCATTTGTTTGCATGCAGTCAAAAATACCATCGTTGCCTGGCAACAAGAGGCACAGAGGGAAAAAAACGACAACTGTCATTGAAGTGATTTGTGTTGTATTATTCCAGCTGAATTGTTGCGGTCCAACTGCTGCTGTCTTTGATGATGCCAAAGACACGTGTCCTCAAGGAGACCTACTTGAGAAGCTCATCACCAAGGTACGATCGCAACGGCGCGCTTTAGTCAAGAGATGCAAAATGGGACGGTTTGCTTTTGAGTGATGAGCCGGCACATTTGTCGACGAGTTCAAAAAGTGTTCAAATATGGACATAAAATATGGAAAATTGTCTTTAATAATTAGCATGTTGAAATTCAATTGTGTGGGGGTTTTTTTTTTGTTTTTTTTTAATAAATTCATTACATCAACTAACCACGAGTCAACAGCAAATTTTAATCAGAGATTGCTTTATGTGTCCCTAAACGTATTTTTGATGCTTATGCTTAGACTTGCAATCAAGTCTTTACTTTTTTTTCCAGCACATCAGGTTTTGGAGATATTCTCATTTGTCAAAGTTTGACCTATAAAAGCTTGCGCAATATGAATTTAACCATGCATAGTTAATTATAGCTATCATGTTTCAAAAAAAAAAAATCCACTGTTGCTGATTCTAAACCCTAATTCATGAACATTACTCTATTAAATATTATTATTATGAAAACCTGATGTGCTAGAGAAAAAAAAACAAGGGCAGATTCTGAATCAGTGCAAAAATTCATCTTCCACCTGTGATTAAAAAAAAACATTGACCAATTTCATCACTGAGATAAATAAAAATGCATTTTAAATTATTCCGATCTAATTTTAGGTTAAAAAAATTTTCAAAATGAATGCAATAATTATTCCACGATCCTAAAAATGCTTAGTGGGCCAGACAGACTGAAAAACCAAGTGATTTTGCTCACGCCAGGCTTCATTTATCGAAGCACGCAATGGCGTAATGACATGTCAAAAACACATAATGATGGTGTGGGCCGACAGCTTTCCGTCGCAGACGCATTCCTTTAGCCTTCTTGCTGTGGTTTCTATGACAACAATGATTTTACTAGAATGCTTGTACGCCCTCCAAGTCCATTCGCTCAAGGTCTGGGGGGGAGCCCAAACGAATCTCTGTGCTCATTTTCCTGTGTTGCAGAGCTGCCCCGATGCCATCGAAGAAGTGTTTGACTCCAAGCTGCACATCATAGGAGGAGTGGGCATCACTATCGGGGTCATTATGGTAATGTATGATTGTCCCGGTCATGCCACGAAAAGAGAATGTCGAAAACTCAGTTTATCTCTCTTGGCAGGTGTTTGGGATGATCTTTAGCATGCTCCTGTGCTGTGCCATCAGGAAATCTCGGGAGGTGGTGTGACACCCGCCAGCGCCTTATGGAGTCCTCGTTAATGTTGCATGATGTCATTCCCAGATCACCACCCCCCACCCCCAACCGTCAGTAGAAACATTGCTCGTTCAATTGGGGGTTGGGGGCATATCCTACGTCTTTGTGGTTGTCAGGCCCAGCTATAAAATGGGTGCCATCTGTGCTAGAGTGAGAAATGTCCCACAGTGAGATCACGTGATTGAATTTAGTGCTTGTGCAAACGATCTGAAAGAAGATCAGCTCGTTATTTATCGATCACTTCTCTTCTGAGGCCTCTCACCGACTGACAAGAACGAGTTGTGGACCGCGGCCGAATAAGTCCCAACGCCACTTAGGCAGAATGCATCATCTGCCAAAGGAATGGGTGAATTGCTTTGAAACCAACAGGATTCTCAGCTGTCAACTATTTTTTTCTTACTTAGAATCGAGTGTTATCCTTTGTGACATTTTGTTGGCTCACCTCTTTCTATAAATGCCTATTTTGGTCATGTTTTGTCTTTTCAATCCTCTTTCTATAAGAACATGTTATGTATTTTCAAGATACTTTTTCATCTTATTGAAATTGGTTGATTCATATCGTACAAACGGATGATTCAAGAGTCAAATAAACAAAAAATGGAGTTGAGACTTTTTTTAATCTCATATTGTAACTCAGCACACACGTTTTATTCCTAGACTGACTTTTCTCAAAGAAATCGGCCTGAGGGGATGGCTCTGTCACATGAAAGTGACGTAACAATCTGGCTCGCTGACGGGCGCCGCGTGACGTCGTGGCACGACCCTGCCAATGGACACATTTTAGGAAATAGCGAACAATTTTGCTTGTGTAATACACATGCTCAGGGAAGGGGTACTGCAGAAACAAGAAATTTTGTAAGACAAGAAATGAAAAAGTCAATTTTCCGCAATACAGCATACCTTGGCTGAAGACAACACCGACTTTTCCATACGGGTTGTGACTCAGTTGATTTCTTCTTTTGTGTTGTGCAACATTTGAGGCAGATGACGGCAAAGAAAGCTTATTTTGCGCTTATCTTCCACTCAATTTCAAAAACTCATGACTCCGCTTTATATAATCTCGCTAAGAGTAATAGACCTGGTGTGGATGTGATTAGAGAACGGGAAAGTACACGGTGATTTGGTTGTTGACAGTCAGTTCATAAAATATGTATGAAAACAATAAGTTATGAATGAGATATTTCAATTAAGTATAAATATTTATTTGTGGGGGTTGAACCATAAAATTGGTTGCAATCGTAGATCTTTTACACATGTATTCAAAATGCATTGCTTGAAGAAACAGACAATGTGGTAAACATGATCCCGTGCAATGTCCCGCAGCTCACACTTAACTCATTCACTCCCAATGACGTTTTTAAACGTCTTTTCAGACTTGGTCTAGAATTGGCTGGTACTGAATGAGTTAAGTAGAAAAGGGAAGAAAAAAAAACCCACTGTATTTGAAGTCCCAAATAGAGTGAAGTCCCAAATAATAAGGTCAAAAACCCTCAGTCTTCATCCTCGGAGGAATTGTTGGGTTTTGGTGATTTTGGGTGCAATTTGGTGGGGATGTACAGCACAGTGTCCACTCGAAGGAGGCTTTTGACACACTGCAGCACAGCCAATATGAGATGGTATTTACAGGAAACAGACTCAAGTCCTGATAAACGATACATACCTGATTTAGTGTCCACTTGAGAACTTTTCTCACCGCGATTTGCTTGGCTAATCTCTGGCTCGAACAACGATCCGTCTGACTGGAAAGGGTTCCGACAAAGGTTCCAGACTCTTGACTGAATCTGTAAGAAATCCCTTGGCTTGTGGGAGTGAATACGTCGGGGAAGGTGGAGTAACGCGTCCGCCAAAAGCTGGCAAACAACAGCCACGTCTTTTGAAACGGCCTCAGAGCGGCCATGTTGTAGGAGGGCGTGGTGTAACAGAAGCTCAAAAGTGCCGCCAGCGGGTATGACGCAACCGGGTGAAATGGAGGAGGGATCTTTAACACTTGCACCCAGGGGCTCCCATGTTGTACGCAGCGTACGGACGGCATCCTGAACGGCACCCGCATATTGATCCGTTTGCCCTTCACCCAAGCCGCAGATGATGACACTGCATGGCTGCGTTCCTTTGGAATCGGGAAAACCCACGTGAACATATCTGTGGGAGGAGCAAAGGTAGAATTGTGATCATCAAACCGCATCGGCAGCATCGATATTACGCTGCCATTAAATGCAGTCTCACCGATGCGCTCCCAGAAGCATCGGTCGACAAAATGCCAAAGAAGCAATATGTCCTGGACGAATCCCCCGATAGTCCGAGATGGCCGTGACCCCACTCAAGTGGAGGAAGAGCGCCAGTTCGTCTTCGTCGACGCACTCCACGACACACATCTCCGCCTGCGTCGCCAAAGTCAGGACGGCTTCAGACTGTTTGACGGCAGACAGCAGCAGGGAGACTCCAAGAGTCTTCAGGGTGGCGAAAATATGCTCCAGTGAGCTTTCCGCCCAGGCGCTAAAGTGCATGATGCTCTTGCCGTGTGGTCCCCTCCCAATCTCCAGCATGTCACCCGCGTTTAGCCATTTGGGTTGCGGGGACATGGTAAAAACCACCGCCTTGACCGGATGCTGGTGATTGCCGTGGTAGTGTGTGGCAAAGTCCCTGTGGATGATTTGCCCCTCAATCAAACGTGAACAAGTTACAGGAAAGCCAGACAGCGGCGTGTGCAGCGCATGGAAATTGTCATTTAGAAACTGGAGTGACGAGGAAGATGTATTGGATTTACAGCCATTTGAGTTTACGACCGAGCTCCTCTGAAAACTCCCGATCTTGTCTGATGGAGAACATTCGTCATTTTTACGGCTCCAGTGACGGAGCATTTTGCAAACGAGCTCGCCCATGAAGTCACAGTGGGCGCAACCCAAACGAGTACGAAAGAAAGACGCTAACAACGTTTCGACCTGAGCCCCATCCGAGTTGGATGAGGATTGGGCGCTTGCAGTTAAAACCTCCGCTGACAGGTTGAGTCCGTAAGGAGTCACCGAGAGAGCGATCAGATCATCCAGCTTCTCCAACGCAAAAGCCAGCATTTGGTCGGCCAGGCGCCTGGCAGCGGCCGATTCGGCTGCTTCCCTTGAGTTATACACGTGCGATGCATTTGGATCCTTAGAGGCTGCGGTGTAAATGGTGCGTAATAACGATGCCACAAGAAGGATAAATGATTTGGATCCATCCCCTGTTTTCCCGCTGTGCTTCCAGACGCACTCAACCATCATCCTAAAAATGAGAGAGAAGCAAATGGAGGGTGTCTGCGAAATCTCTTTGCAATTTGAATTCCCATTCCCTGGACAAAATGTTCACCGTATATGACTTCCCTGGACTTCTTCCTATCGGGTTTTTTCAAAGATGCATTTTGTACAAAGATAAAGAACATCAACCACTTGAAGAAAAAAAAAATCATTGACGCCATGTCCACAATTGAAAAGGTTCCGCAACTGTGAACATGACAAGAATTTGAGGAGTATCTTGCTGATTTTAGTGCGACTCATAGTGCCCATGTGGCAGTTTACTTGAATGTTTATTGTTTTCTTTTCTGAAAAATGTTCAGTTAGCAGAGCATTTAAAAATGTCTGCCCCGTTCAGGAACATGTTGCAGTGTCTGTGGTTGGACTAACAAGACAAAGGTCATACATACATATTGAAGTCTGTGTTGTTCTTGTTTTTTTAAAATTATTATTATAAAACAATAGCTCTGCGATATTTTTACAATAACCAAGTGTGCCATCTTCACAGATTTGCATTTATTGTTCTTTTGTGCTTTTTTAAAAACCAGGACAGTTCAAGAAACAGGATTCTAATTTCTGCTATGCTTGATCAACAGATGGGATTGTTGAGGTTTATGATCTATGCATTTTGTAGCAGACCAAAATAATACATATTGTGTTGAAAACAATATTTTCTTGGAACCAACCATTAAACAACTGAAAATGTTGCTGTTTCCTTGAAACAGCAACATTTCGTGCTTGTAGGGGACTTTAAGTCAGCCTAAATATTTTCTGAAGGTCGGACATTGCCTGAAGGCATTGAATGCTCGTAAAGGTGAGTGTCAAAACAATTGACATTGTCCCAAAAGCATTTTATATATCACACCAGATCCTGATGAAGTCACGCATCGTATAATCTGACTGCAGGAAGATGAGTCCTTCGAGTTACCTGGCAAGCGGGTGGTCAAGTCGTAGCGCCGTAAGAATGCGTGTCCCGCTGCGGCTCAACATTGAATGTCCATTGTCTCGGGTGAAAAGCACCTGTCCTCCCTCAGGGCCGAAGGTGCGCAGGATGACAGCCTCCAGCGCACACACAGTCTGCAGGACATGTTTCTGGTGAAGGCGCTGAAATGGCGGCATTCCAAATCACTAGAAAAGAGGAATGCCTGAAGGTCATTTGCAAAACAAATACATTATGTCCATACGGCTTAGGCCTGCCTGTGTGGACTTTGCATGCCCTCCTCAGTTACTCCAGCCTCCTCCCAAATTCCAGAAATATAAATGAGACTCTTTTAAGACTCAAACCTTTCTATAAGTGTGAATGTGACTGTGTAGGCTTTTTTTGTCTACAAGTGTCCTGAAAATGACGGCGAATGGTTTATCCAAACTGTGTGCAGTGCTGATCCGTTCCAAAGCATATTCAAGCCAAGGACAAGCACTATAGAAAATGGTTGGATGGAAACTGATTACGCTTTATTTTTCTCAGCTTCATGACTTTGCACAGAAAAAGTTGTTTTCCACATGCAACAGCATGTTGCTAACATTGCGCTACATGATTTTCTTCCATGTAATGTAAAAAAAGGGGTGGTGGTGGGGGGGTTACCACAACTTATACAGCAAGTTGGATCGTTTTACCAGACAAAATTCATTCGTCGGAATTCTTAAAATAAAGCTATTTGTACATTTTGTGTCATCCTCCCGTGACATGCGGGTTATACTTAAGATAAACTTTTGAAATGCACTCACTGGACATTACGTGAGCTATACTTGCTGCAACAGTTAATCGTATTAATGAAAACCGTCACTCAACCCAAACTTGGATAACATTTAGATCGACGTACACACCGTTAGCCTTTGGTAGCTATCTCATTCCTAATCTGACGACAAGTGGCGATTCACGTCTTCTCAATTTGTTCCTTTGTCTGCCTGATCGAGTCAAAGATCGACACTTTCTGTCTATCTCGACGCCACACACAAACGAGAATATTTGAGGAAATAAACAGAACAACAACTTACCGTTGAAGGATCCAAAACAACGACGCTTCCATCTGTATCCAGGAGACGGAGATTCTTCTCTTGTAAATACATATACGCAATGTTGATCAGAGGACGGTACTGCCGCTTAGCGTCTGGCGGTATGGATTGCATTTACAGTACTTAAATTTGATCGTGGTTCTTCCTGACATACGACATTACGACATTTCGTGGTTACGAACGGATCTGTGACAACGGTTTATCCACACACACACACACACACACACACACACACACACACACACACACACACACACACACACACACACACACACACACACCGCACACGCACACACACACTCACACACACACACACACGCACACGCACACACGCACACACACACACACGCACACACACACACACACACATGTACACAGGTACACAAACGTATATAGAGTTTTTAGTATTCCACAGTTTAAATACATTTTTTTAAATGATCAAATCAGTATTAGATTATATTAAACATGTTAAATTGATTTTTGTTCGTAAATTAGAGTTCACATTTTAAATAGACATGTATTATTTTCCACATTTAAAATATATTTTCAAAATTTGTGGGTAACGAACTATAAGCCGGCATTTTAATTGATAAGCTTTGTTAGTTGATAATAAACACTATTGCACATTTTAAATAGAGGGAAAGACTGATTTGTTTTAGTGGACTTTTAGTAAAGATGTTCTGCATTTTAAATAGCAAGCCTATGTATATGCTTACACGTATAGGTAATTGGTCATCTGAATACAACACTCGACTAATGTTTGATTAAGATATTAATCAAGTACATTCAAGTGGGACGGTACAAAATACATTTCAGTGACATCTATTTCAATTTTGATTCCTAGTTAATAATGCCGCTAGATTTGTTTTAATACTTTGGAAGGAATCCCTCAATGTATTCCCAAGATAACACAAAAAGGCCTACGAAGTGTTTTTGAAGCCGCAGTGACCTTAACCTTTGTCAAAAATGATTGAATTCATCCTTGAATCCACTTTGTGTGTCACCTTCCCCGCCCGACCTTCTCTCTCTGTCTTACTCTCCCTTCTGTACAGCATCTCTCGCTCATTTCTGGTGTTTCAAGGTGAAAGGGTCCTGGGTCCGTAACCTGATCCCTCTCTGTTGCTGCAGAAACCACATCCGAAGTTTCTAAATCAGGCAGCTATTGTCTATACATAGGCGATCTCAGGGCATCTATGCAGTGAGACGCTCGCACACAAACACGCGCATGGTCATGCGCTTAATCTGAATGTTAATGCACACTGCTGCTGAACTTTCAGTATGCTAACAAGCTTTTAAAAAGCAGTGTCATTACACTGATAAATATTCGGAAGTGGTCCGATGAGGGTTGAACAGTGTGGATGAGGCAGAGAAAAATAGCCACTTTTCCACAAGACTCCCATTAAAACTTTGAGATGCAACATGGCCAACGTTTACTTAAAAACTATCACGTCTCGTTCCTCATTGTGGCTCGTAAAACTTTCCAAGTGGCACAAAAACATAAAGGACGTCACATCACTGACTCTCTCACTTACCACATGCTTGTCCTCTGCCTGTCCTATCCAGTTCTGCCACCCTCTCTCCTCCTCCTCTTCCTCTCTGGATGTGGGGGGGAAAAGGGAGCACTTATGAGTTTGGACATCGCTGCTGTTTGGACAGTCGGGAAATTGGTAGGTCTGTTTTTGACTCTCTTTGATGCTGAATACTTTCAAAAATTTCCCAAATTTGGCCTGTATTTAATAAAAACATTTGGGTGCATTATCGGCCTGACTGGGTCTTTTTTTAGGAATTTGGGATGGTTGATAGGCATTTTTTTTTCAAATACTACAAATTTGGAAAAACAAAAAACAAAAGATTTATTGACTAATCGTTGGCCCAATTAATGTAACATATTAGCAACATTTGGAGTATGACGATTTTATATATATTGAACATAATTCTTTGATCCCGGATGAAAGAAACAGATCGTGTATTACTGTAGTGACAGTGCAACATTTTCCAGCTGTCTACTATATATTTAAGTCCGTATTTTTTATAATACAAAGGATAAACTGTGAAACACATTGGACTAGATGTTAGAACATCTGACATTCACAGTCAAGAGGTTCTGCATTCGAATCTCAACTATGCATTTTCTCTCTGTTTGTATGTCGGTTTTCTTCGTTTCGCCTTCCTCTTATGTTCCCCAAAACATGCCTGTGAGATTCAATGAAGACTCTAAATTGTCTGTAGTTGTGAATTTGAGTGTGAATGGTTGTTTGTCTAAATGCCAATCTGTCTAAGTGTTGTTTGTCTCTTGATCAGTACAAAGTGGAGTTCACCTTTCAACCAAATTCAGTTGGTATAACCTGCAGCTCACCTGCAACCCTTATGAGGATAAGTTCTGTAGTTCATCTAGTTAAAATAAAACCACCAACAACAGGAGTATGATTCTGCTGAATAAAAGCTGTTTGTCGGGTACGACGGTGACCTTGGCGCATAGCAGTCACCTCTGGAGCATTGCACACACATGTCATCACGGGCGATGCAACCCCTCTGCACCCCGTGTCACAGCTCGGTCAGTCTCAATCGAACAATGTACGTTCTGATATGCTGTTGATGCCTGAACAGCAGAAAAAAGGAGATGTCATCTGATACCGATGAGAAAATAGTGTCAATTGATCAGCTGCATTTAGCCTAGAGTTTATTTTGTGAGAGGCAAGACGAATATTAGCGGCCTATTTAATTGAATACAATTTTAGGCCCCAAAAAGTCACAAATCAGAACAAATCAGTCATAAAATAGGGATCTCCTCCATTTGTTGGACGCTGTGGGCGTGCGCACTCAATGCTCTGAAAACTCCCTTTCAGCTGTCACTCCAAAATGTGCCTATGTGAGCAACACACACAATTTCAGTTAGTGTGAGTCACAAAATGCCGCTGTGTTAATAAAACAGGTAACTTTCCCTGAAGTGTATCTGTCACACACACACACAGACACACACACCATACCTGTCAACCTTTCGGAGCGCCAACCTGTATAAACTACCAAAAAAATCCTTATAAAGAGCAAAAAATCCTTATAACATACCAAAGCATTTTATATGTCAAAATAAAATAACGGCAACCCCCCCGCCCCCACGAAATTTTCAATGATATTTATGGTAGATCTCCATAATACAATGTCTGGTTAATGTCTAATCATCATTCTACTTAGTGGCATTACTGTGTTCAGAGTTGTATTCCTGCGTTACATTTTTCACCAACTCCAAATGCTGACCCATCGGCTCGAAGTTACAGCATCCATTCATATTTACTTTGGAAATGAAAGCATTCGAGTAGACTAGCACCATTCTGGGCAAAAGCAAACGGAATTACCTGTTAGGGGGGAAAAAAACGGAAATTGTCAGAATCCGTATGATTTGTGCGATACGGCCATATAGTAAGATTCACCACAAAATCCGTATGAACTATGGCTAAACCGTATGATTTGACAGGTATGCACACACACACACACACAATACAAACTGATTTAATGGAGGACGATACCAGTTTGAAGAGCTTGCAGGCTTCTTAAATCATATTAAATCAGCTAGCTAGCTCATAAGCTTTCTGGCTATTTATCGAACGGAATAAAGAGTTACATTTCACTCAAGTGCCTCTGTGTTGTGTTGGCCTGGCCGGTGGGAGTTGGACGACCCTAATGTGGCTACCAGCTAGCTGAAATAGGGAGCGGTACTTCATTGCATCACTTAAATCATTGTACAGTGTCTCTAAGAACTGTTATCCTTTAGCTATACCATAATTCAAAATCATTAAAACTTGTCTGTGAGGCGAATATTTTGGTGCTGATCCTACTTTGGATAGCCTTGACAGAGGCTCTATTGAGTTTTGTTTTCTTGACACTTAATTGTTCCCCTTTTTTCCAAGGATATAATTGCCAGCCCAACATGACGGGAATGCGCCAAGCTGTTCCACTCTCTCCAATGAGAGTCACCCAATGGTCAAACGCCACAGAAAACCAAACGCACCCTGCAGGGCAAAGTCCTGACAAGTTCATGAGTGAGCCTCACCGAATCCACAGTGAGTTAAAGCAGTATCTGTGGTCCAACTTACATTGTGCTGAGACATGATATACATATTGTGCAGAATTCCTTAGCCATCAAAAAACATTTTCAGAGTCCTTTGGGAAATTTCAATTCGGTAGAGTCTCACAATCTCATGATTCAATCAAATAATACAAGAGCTGTACCGAATTTTGCCTTTACAAAGATCATAACTTCTCACTTTTGATTCAGGCTATCAGAGAGATATTAATTTCACATAGTGTTGATTGAATGTAGTTGTGGTTTGCAGCGGAGTACAACTGTACTGCGTCATGCTAAGATGGGAATCTTTCTTGTGTTAATGTTGTGGCCAGCGATCGTAGATAGTCCGACATGGTCAATTGCTTTTTGCATGTGTTTTAAAAATTGTGTTTTCATACTGTATATTTATATGTATTGAAAGAGTGTGGTAGAGGTTAAATTATTCTCTCTCTATTTTGCGATTTATGCTCTGTCTATTTTGTAAATTTCACTCATCGCATGTGGGTACGAAAATGTATCACCCGTGATAAATAAACAGGGATTCACAATATTATGTCCCAATCAGGCAAAATTCTGAATAACTTGCTCACAGACACATAAGTTTTATTTTGGTCACGTTATGTAACGCTTGATGGGACTCAACGACTTGTCTAAAAGCATTTAGAAAGTAAATTGTCCCCTGTTAATATGAATAAAAATACATTCACTGGTTTATCCTACCGACCCACAGGTGAAGTCAAAATTCAAATTAAATGAGTTCGGCTTTTTTTTTTTTGCGTGTGTATATTCTTTTGCAGCGTCATCGTGGGTCGTGGCAGCCTTTTGGATTGTGAGTTTGTGTGTCCTGCTCTCCTTCGGCGTGTGCGCCTGGAAAAAATGTCTGAGAAAGGACAAGGACAAGAAAAAAGGAAAAGAGAAGAGCAAAGCCGGAGATTTTGACACGGAAAATGATGGTCGTTCCAAAGAGGTACACTTCCTGCAATTTTTCGCTGCTGTCCGGATGTATAAACCTGAGACACCTTATAGCTGCGCACGTTAGCATGTTCATTGTGTGTGTGTGTGTGTGTGTGTGTGTGTGTGTGTGTGTGTGTGTGTACAGCCACTAAAAGTTGAAATCAAGAAAGAAACAGAGTTGTCAGACATTCAGCCAAAGGAGGATGAAAAGTTAGGCAGACTGCATTTCACACTGGACTACAACTTCACTGATAACATGGTGAGGTGGCTGCCAAATACCAAATGTCATCTCACAACAACTTTTTTTTAATGTTTAATATTCTCTGCTCTCCCGCTAGCTCGTGGTGGGCATTTTGCAGGCCGCCGGGCTTCCTGCCATGGATGTGGGTGGTAGCTCAGACCCGTATGTTAAAGTCTATCTACTGCCAGACAAAAAGAAAAAATTTGAAACCAAAGTTCACAGAAAGACTCTGGAACCCAACTTCAACGAGACGTTCACATTTAAGGTGATTTTTTTTCCCCGTTTTTTTTCCATGCTGAAATGTACAGTGGAAATTAGTTACAGGTCCCCAAAAAAATCTGCTCAAGGATGCTGATCGACATCAGATTCATATACAAATAGCCCCCCCCCCAAAAGAAATAACATCAATTGAATTCCCATTACAATTTCACTTGTCTTACCCAGATATGCAAAAATAAAAAGAACAAAAACAATTGATCCATACACATCATGTGAGGCAGACGTGCTCACCACTGTGCTCAATAAGTTCATGCTGTACTGTATGAAAAAAGGGTTTCTCCCATATTCCTGTTCTTTCATCATCATTAGTACTGTTGTGTAGCGGTATCATCACAAAAAATGTCAAAGAGGAAGCAATACATACGTAGTCTAACATTGTGTATGCATGTGCGGCCATAAAGGTAGCGTACACGGAGCTGGGCGGCAAGACGCTGGTGATGACGCTTTATGACTTTGATCGCTTCTCCAAGCACGATGCCATCGGGGTGGTGAAGATCCCGATGAGCAGCGTGGACTTCAGCCAGTCGCTGCAGGAGTGGCGGGATCTGCAGAAGGCGGAAAAAGAGGAGGTGGGTGATAAGACATGGCGCTCTAGACTCGATTGTGTGAACCCGACATCATCAAATGAGATCCAATACAGGAGCTAAATAAAAATGTCTACCATCGCAAAGACATGGCTCTGTTTTGAATGATACTTCCACAGAATTAGCTGCACATAAATGTAAAAGAAATATGTTGAACTGAATAAAGGAACACTCACATGTCATTAGCGATGTAAGAATATTAAAAACTTTTCTTTTTTTTTACAGATTATCAGGTCAAAATCTCACAATTATTGTTTTATTTCAGTATTGCTTCAAGAAGTTTAACTTTAAAAATCACAGATCTGAAGGCATTGAAACATTTTATTTGAAATACATCCATGATCTAGACAGCTTAAGCTCACGACTGTCGTGGGCAGTTGGCGGGGCACATCTGAACTAGTTGTCAGCCAATCGCACATAGACGAACAACCATTCGCGCTCACAATCACACACAGGGACAATTTGAAGTGTCCAAGCAACCAACCATGCATGTTTTTGGAGTGTGGGAAGAAACCTGAGTACCCGCAGAAAACCCACACAGGCTGCTACTTACACAGATTATCACCATTTTAAGTGCGTAAGACATTATTCACCAGGCTATAACTCCAAAATTTAAAATGTCTGTAGCTTCAAGCTTCTGAAGAACATTTTGTCAATTCACGAGCTGAATTCCTGCTCAAGTCTCGAATCTTTGTCTCCTCTTGAAGGCTGAAGTCAAAGATACTTTCACTTTGGGGATAATTTCCCTTTTTCATGTATTGAGTCTTAGTTGATTGTGTACCATACGTGACAATGAGGAGTTTGCTGTTATCCGGAATCAAAGTACATTTTTTTCTGTGCGTCAGAGTGAGCGGCTCGGAGATATTTGTTTGTCCTTGAGGTATGTTCCGACAGCAGGGAAATTGACCGTCGTGATTCTGGAGGCCAAAAACTTGAAGAAAATGGATGTAGGTGGATTATCAGGTGAGTCAAATGACAAGGTATATTTCTCTAATCTGAAGAGATGTCAATTTTTAAGTGAGAGTGAGACTTTTTAGTTCTTCAGTTGAGGAGCCACCACTCTTGCTAAATGCTAAATGAACGTTGACTGTTCCCATTCTCTCCATCAGACCCTTACGTGAAGCTCCACTTGATGCTGTATGGGAAAAGACTCAAGAAAAAGAAAACCACCATCAAGAAGAACACTTTGAACCCTTACTATAATGAGTCATTCAGCTTTGAAGTGTCGTGTGAACAGATAGAGGTACATACAGGCACACCGACTGCATTATTTTCCCTTGCATGAGACGCAATATGGTCAGCCTCTTTCGTCATCTCTGAGCCAAATATTGAGAGACAACTCTTGCATTGCATTTGTACACCCATAACAAAGCTGGAAACAGCGCCGTCTTCTTGACTATGATCCCGCTTTAGCTCCTTGTGTCACAACGGGGTCAATGTATTCTATTCAATCCATCATGTGTCGCTGACGGTTTGAAAATCCAAATCTTACCAAGCAAGGATGAAATCCCCTTTTTCTACGGCCAGGCCTAGAACGATCTACTTTGATAACATGCTCTGCAAATATTAAATGCCGTTAGCAAAAAAAAAAAAAAAACACTTGGCAGTTTAACCCCAGCCATCTGTTAAAAATACATCACGAAATCAGCGGCATGAGCGCCCTTTCATTGCAGCTTGCATCTTTAATTATCTTTATCATGGCAAAACCAATGTACAAATTCATTTTCCGTGTGTGTGTGTGTGTGTGTGTGTGTGTGTGTGTGTGTGTGTGTGTGTGTATTAAACCACATCTCCAGAAGGTGCAGGTAGCAGTGACCGTGTTGGACTATGACAAAATTGGAAAAAATGACGCCATCGGGAAAGTGCTGCTGGGCGGGAGTGTCGCTGGAACCGAGCAACATCATTGGTCGGACATGCTCGCCAACCCGAGGCGGCCAATCGCACAGTGGCACAGCCTTCAACCGCAGGATGACATTAATGCCCTGATTGCAAAGAAATGAACATCTGTGGGACATGAAACGACTACCCTGATGTTATCTCAGCTTTCTCCACTCTAATTATCTAACTTGGGCATCAAAGGTGTTCAATTTTGAAAATTTGTGGGCTGCAGGTATAACTACAATATAACCTAAAAGCTTTGAACAAAACCCATTCAAAGATATTGTTCAAACGTTTATTAATTCAAAATTTGACCTGGAAATAGAAATGATCATTTCTGGTGTGAAACGGTTACAATTGTATAACATGGATGAAATATAGAACCATTTAAAATGTATTTTTAAATTTGACATTCTTACACCCTTAAACAAAGTGATCACTGTGCAGTCAAATCAATTAACACTAAAACGTGTCGCCCTTTCAATGTAGATATGCCTGAAGCATACATACGGTGTACCTTCCATTCTTGTCTTTTATTGATGTCACTTGATTACACTGAATAACCACGACAAACGCTTTCGTCACACTTTTCCATTTTGCTATCAGCTGCACCCTTCAGTATGAGAATCGAAGGGTAAAGGAAAAGCAAAACCTGAGTGGATTTCATTTTTTAGAGGGGCTAGGGTAATATTTAGAGGTAGTTACTTTTTCCCAGGAAATTTGGGACATTTGAAATTTGAGGTTCCACTGTGTTAGATTCCTTAAGAACAGCAAAGCTTTTAAAAATATTTACACATCCCTTTCCATTTTTATCTTTATCTAATGATGATCCACCAAACTATCTACAAACCTGAAAACCTTTGTGTGTGTATTTTCCTCAATCTGCTCTATTCAACCATGTACATAGTATGTCTGCTACTGGATGCGATTGTGAAATAACAGGTGAAAGGCAATTTGAATTTTTCTTCATTAGCTGTTAAATATGCACACCGAAGGGATTATAAAATTTTTCTATTTTGAAAATATGCATCACATTATTTTCAATGCAATAAAAGTATTTACCACACCTATGACTGCCATAAAATTCTGGTCGGTAGATAGATAGTATTGTATTAGGTTTTAAAAAGTTGGTAAAAATGAAATGTGTTAATTTCCGGGGGAAATTAATACTTCGTAATCCACTTTTCATATGAAGTCGAGCGGCAGTGTTGCGTCTTCCTGTCATGCTGTTGTCGTCACAACGCATCCTTGGAGATTTAAATCCAACATTAAACGCCTACCTATGAGAAATGAAAATACACCAAATAAATCAGTTCGTTGTGCTAATGTAGAAGAACCTGAGAACTTTAGCTTATTTTGACTTGTCACCAGTTGAGTGGGCTGCGTGACGTCACCAGGTAGTTCGCAGGCACTTCCCCTCCTACTTGCGAGCCACTTCATGTTTTTAAGGGGGAGTTGGCGGCCACCTTGGTCCAAATATACTCCCGAGACCAGTGACATGCACCTGATTCTGAGATGAGCTTCGAGTGAAACGGATTGTTGTCATGTTATCTTTCTCCCACCTGCTCCTCCTCCTTCTTGTGGAGGGTGAGTGAGCCATCTCTTCATCACGAACTTTCA
This sequence comes from Hippocampus guttulatus, assembly GCF_054856545.1. NCBI lineage: Eukaryota > Metazoa > Chordata > Actinopteri > Syngnathiformes > Syngnathidae > Hippocampus > Hippocampus guttulatus. The sequence continues at coordinate 20,590,594 of NC_141264.1, read as the reverse complement.
AAACCTGTGGTGTATGTATGTATTTATTTGTCATGTATTCATTCAACTACACAACGTTCCCTCTGTTTACAATGACCGCGAAAAACGGGGTGTCGAAGTTCCGAGCAGCGAGCAATAAACTACTGTAGTTTAAGCATCAGCCGAAGACTATGTTGTCATTTGCCGAATACGGCACACTTAGTCACCCCTGCCGTTTTTCATTTAATTGTATGAATAACATACGACATTTTAAAATACTTGTTTTTCTGTTTTCTTATCATCGTCTGGTATGTTTAGGAGCCCAGAATCGACCTTCAGATTCAGAAGCAAAGCTACAAAGGTAAATGAATAGCAAAATGGGGCAACACATCTGCCTCACAGTCAAGGGGTTCTGGGTTTCTTTCTGTGTGTAGTTTTTTTATGTGGGTTTTTTTTCTCATTTTGGTTACATTTTTATGTTTCGTCAATGAAACATCAGTAATAACATTGTGTCATACACTGCAGATCTACACGACTGTACTGCTCACTACACACAACATAGTGTGAGATTGCTGCCCTAAGGTTTTATATTTGTATGGCACATTTAAGACACAAGGCAATTCAAGAATACACCAGGCAGCGTCAAGACAAAACAAAAGCAAAGCAGTGCACTCTCAATAAAACATTACAGTCGAATGTGGTTTTTAAAAGCGATGCATTCAAACAAACATTGTTTGAAGGCGAGCACAAAAGTAAAGATTTCATGAGACAGGTGAGGAAAAGTTCTGCTTCAGAGTGAGCGCAAATGGAATTTACAAAAAGGCAGAAGCAGATCGAAAGATCTTGATTTCAGTCCAAAAACTGGGCTCTCTATGTTCATTTCCAACTCATTGGGACATAAATGAACAGACTTATTGACTCAGATATTGGCACCCAATGTGTACCTTATGACGTGTTCCGACTGACTTTAAATGTTCCAAATCCAATGATGATTTCGAGCCTGTGTGATGGACAGTATCCTTTGTCTGTAGTAAAGAGGAGTGAAAAGTATGTTTGCCGCTAGTGTGTGCATTTGTGCGTGCAGACGGGCTAATGCACTTCGAAGGAAACGGGATCTCCTGTGGGATGAGTTTGGTACACTACACCGAAGAGAACCAGAACAGGTCAGGGCACCCACATGCTGCAAATCCCCCCCCCCCCCCCAAAAACCCCCCCACACACCTAAATGGCATACAAGGTTGTCTTTGTACACAATATGACACAGGTTTTCAAGTTCTCAGTGAGACACTGTCAATTTTAGAGCGATGTCAATTTCTGTCGAAGTTCATCATCATTGAATTGTAAATGTCACGATGCTGTGTAAATATATAGCTGTCATTTCATGCCTATCTGTATTTCAACTGTTTATAAAAGCCCATTTTGGAACAAATTAGCTTTCGCAATATGAACCGTGATGCACACATCACACTGCTGTACTTCAGTTTGGCTCTGTTTTATATATCAGTCCCTAGCAAATAAACAACAAAAAATCATTTTTTAAAAAAAAAACGAAATTGTGGTATTATATAACAAAGCTTCTGTCGCATTTTCATTGAACACTTTGGCCCACTGTATGACCGTATTTTAATAATGGTCAAAATGAAGTATTTTGTGAAATGGTACTTGATGTAAAAAAAATTCCAGTCACTGATTTAAATCGTTAACCAGACATACAGACCGCTGCACAACTATACTGCCAGAGACTCCTCATCTGGTAAGCACCCTGCTGGTTTGAAAGATCAAGATGTTAATGACGAAGATGTCATAGGAAGGAAGCTGGCCATGCATTGTTTTTTCTTTTTTTTCTCCTTCCGCAGAGGATTGTGGCTGCCTTAATGGGGGCTGGTGTCAAGATGATGGGGTGTGTGACTGTACCCAGTTCCAGGCGCTGGGAAACCGCTGCCAAATTGGTGAGTAAGATAAATTCAAAAATAACACATATCATCAGTAAAATAATTATTCGGTGGTTAAATCTGAACTCCACAAATAAAAATAAAGACAACTGGACTGTTGGTTGGAGGCATTTCACAGTTATTCCATATTCTGCAGTTGACTGAAGAAGTGGGTAATTATGCTTGTATATGTTATTGTACGCAGGCCATACTCCCTGGTTATTTAGTTAGTATTCATGAAAGATGTATGCACTGCATCATAATTTCCGCAGATCCTTTGCTCTCTATCCCACACAGACAGCAGGAAAATTGTCATGAAGACATTTTTAATCTAAATTAGCATACAATCACATGTAAGGAGATATGGCACCAGGCAATATCAAAGTGCTTTTTTTCTTTTCGCCGAAGCCCATTTCAGTATTACGATTATATCATTAGATATGGCGAGTAGCTCAAGCAGTTGAGCACGTTTAGATGGGGTAATTGGATCTTTTATCAACTCATTTACTGATTAATCGTAGATGTAAAATATGGCCTTTGCTAAAAAGATAAGATGATTCACTTTATCCACCATCGGACCCCCCTAAATGTCAGCATCGTCAGCTTCATCAAACCGTGAAGAGCGTTTAAGGTGGTGGTGGGGGCTGGGGGAATCCTCCTTAAATACAAGATGATGATGACATCCAATAATAAAAGTGAGGAGGTTTTCAAATTTCTTTTTTATTCATTGAATTTATGTCTCCAAAACCTAAAACTGATCCGTCAGTACCCAACCAGGGTCAAGACAGAGACGGGATCTGCAGGTCATGGGGTCAGCACCACTATGAGACCTTTGATGGGATCTACTTCTACTTTCCTGGGACGTGTTCCTACATCCTGGCACAGGACTGTCACTCTGCGACACCGCAGTATACTGTGTGGGTAAGAGCAAGCACACTGAACGTCTCAAAAAAACAAAACAAAAAAAAAGGCATCACAAATTTAAACGCATTTACTTTTTGACCCTAGCAGTGGGGGATTTGTATTTCAAGGTATGTCTTTAACGTAGACATTTGATGGGTTATTTCTCACTCACACTAGAGACCCAGCTATTTAGATATCATTAGAAAGTCACATTTCTGTATTATGCTTTGAGGCACAGTGTCTCCGGCCTTTAGGGCTGATTTGTGTATATTTCGAGTCATGAGTGAAGAGGGGGCACTATCAATATAGTTAAAGATTTGGGCATTTCTGCCTTCCTCATTAACTGGTCCTTTTGGCGTGTCTCCAGGTGCACAACAGCCGAATGTGCGACGGAAGTGTGTATTCGTGTCCAAGAGCTCTCAGCCTGCTATTCCCAAATGAGGAAGAGATCCACATATCTGCATACCATGTCCACCAGGGAGGACGCAGGTATGTGATGTGCAGAGATGATCGTGTCGTTAATAGCCAATTTTGTGGAGGATTTTCAAAGCTGGAAAAGCCATTCTTTGTGTAATTGCAGGCTCAGTCTGCCTCACAGTATAGGTGGCGTTTTTATCGAGCGGCTGGCCGATTACCTGCTGGTGAAGAGTGTTTTTGGATTTTCTCTGGCATGGGATGGAGGCTCGGGGGTCTACCTGAAGATGAGCGAGGAGCACCAGGGTGCCCCCTGTGGCTTATGTGGGAATTTCAACAACATCGCGGGTGATGACCTCACCACCGCCCGCGGTAAGTGTCGCTTCCTCGTTCTCTTATCCCTTCTGTCGGCACAGATATTCTCAATGAATATTAGGGTCCGAGTATGTAAACGCTGTCTTTGAATTATTTTATCCGAAGCTTCATCCTGATGCTAAATTGCTGAGCTTTGGTTAGTTCTAACATCTAACAAATCCTCTTTTTGAGTGCCTTCAATATATGACAGCTCGAAAGGAAGCAACTGTGTGTAACCTGGAATTCACTGAAGTTGTCCGCAATCGGAAACATTGTGAAGCTCATTTTAGTTTGGCGCGGCATGGTATTAAATCTGACGAAAAGTATTCACCATGAAACTTGGAGGGCGAGTGCTTTGTCGTCATTGCCTGTCCCTATGCAACTTGTGTCACGAGTGTGTATTTTCAGGCGTACGAACCGATGAGCCTGCAGTGTTTGCTAACAGCTGGGCAATTGACCTGCCTCATGAAAGAGCCTGTCCTTCAGTGGACCTCGACTTCATTGGACCGTGTGACTCCGAATCAGACATGGACGTGAGAACCCTACTGTCACACTGCCCTGAAAGTCTTTACAGATACAGATCACAGCGTGTAATATCAAACTACTCAAGTACACCAGTACAGTCATTGCCGTTGCATTGATCCCTGTCTCTGTGTGCCCTGTGATCGCCCAAAGTTACGTCCTACATGTATGAGTGCTAGTAGTCGAACATTGTGATACTACCGCGTCTGTGAATATCAAGGAAGCGTCACGGGTTGAGTTTTGACTTCCAAATAGTTGGTGCGTCTTTCGTCTCCATTGCCGTGCCATTCCTGCCTGCAGGATGCCATTGAGAAATGCAGCGCTCTCCTGTTCTTCCCGTTTCTGTCCTGTCACGAGAATATTGATCCCAATCCATTTGTGGCCAGCTGCGTCGCTGACCTCTGTGTGTAAGTCACGTCTCCTGTTGACACCCCACTGTTCTTTTCATGTTTTTAGTATGCTAGCTCGGCTACAGTCCCACATCACTTGAAGTGTATTTCTACCATAGAGCTGATGATGAGGAGACATTTTGCAGGGCCTTGGTGGAGTACACCCGGGCCTGCTCTCATGTGGGATACCCAGTGAGGGAGTGGAGGGATAGCTTTCCCTCTTGCAGTAAGTTCTCAGTACAACTTCCCACTTTTGAACAGCGGAACGGTTAGACATAAACAGGTTATTAACATCTTCATGTCAGTCTGCATGTTTGTGCTTACGGCTCTTATAATGTGTGGTGTATTGTCAAATAAGGACCAATAGAGCGCATCACACATGCAACAAAATGATAGAGAGTCCCCTCCCTCGCTTTCTAATTGGCTATTGTTCCATTTAAGTCAAAGAGTCCGTGTCTCGCTCCAACTCAGTGTTGATTGCATTCGTAGATATTATGCAAGTTTATCATTTACGACCAGACTGTTTTACGAGTGGAGAAGAATAATCAGTCTAAACGGCCCCCCCCACACCACAGGATAGTCACTCAGGATAATGTTATAGAGACATCCATCAATCAAGTCTTTGATCTGAAGTGAGTAAAAATGCTCATGTTCGTCCTAAATTTCAGCATGTGTGTTGTCTGTGTGAAACTCTCTTTCTCTGTAGATGATGGCTGTGAGGATAGCTTCGTGTACAGAGATTGTATCAGTTGCTGCCCTCCCACCTGCACCTTTGAAAAAGAGTGCCTCGGAACCAACCTGCATTGCCTGGACGGCTGCTACTGTCCTGATGGTAGTGAAGACAAGGAACTTAGTAATTTGTGTTAACTGCTAGTTTGCTTTAAAACCAGTGATTCTGATATGTGGAGAAATTAAATGGTCGTATACTGTATACAGGGAAAAGTACAGTCATGAATTTCTATGGGCTTCTTTAGCTGCATTTCCTTTTCGGGTGGAAATGCACAAAACCACACAGACATTCATGATTACTGTAAAAGTAAAAAAGAAAAATATTGTGGAATATTTTCATACACAACCAAGTAAATCCATCTCATTTCCCAATCTGTGTTTGTAAGTGGGCCATATTTCACCAGGTTAAAAAAAAAAAAATCACCCGGATTGCCCATAACAGTCAGGCTAATATGTCTGTCGGATGCCCCCATTTGTAATTGATCGGTATAATTTGGCATCTTGGTTTTGAAGTGCTGCTGACGAAGACTTTTACAATCTTTTTGTTATTCTCCCCGCTCAACAAGTAGCTCCCCTCATCATCGTGATGGTAACAAACATCGTCCTCTGTATTCGCACCACAGTAGAAAGGGGTGCGAATAACATTGGCTCATTTGAATTAGACAGCCTTGAAAATGGTCAAATGTATTTCCTCGCAGTTTAAGTTATTTTGCCAACCAAGCATAATTTGGTGGGGCGCTGCTCTGCTCGCCACTAATTCCAAATCTGATCATGTTATGATTTTTTTCCCATGAGGGCTCATTCTTCAAAACAGCACATGCATAGCCGCTTCCCAATGCCCGTGCGTTTACCATGGTTCGTCGTACGTGCACGGACATGTGCTCAGACAAGGTTGCAGTGTTTGGTGAGTGTTGACGTGTATTCCGTTCAGAAAGATTAATTTCCCCGATGTGCTGTTTAACGACTTCAATACTTTTTTTAGTATTTGCATGGGAGGCGTATGGAACTGCACGGAAAGCAACTGCACCGGTGAGACTTTCTGACCTTTTTGCTGAGAAAGCAGTGAAGCAGTCTTTTATATATTTTTTTTTACTCGTTTGGTCCATCCCACCCTCAGCGGAGTGTTCGGTGATGGGCGACGTGTTTGTGACCACTTTCGACGGGAGGATGTTTCTCCAGCCGGGTGCGTGCCAGTACGTGCTCGCAAAAAGCCGCGGCAGCAGCAGATTTACTGTCACGCTGCAGTACACGACCTGCAATGAGGTGCCAAGGAGATGAAGTCGACACAGCCATATGAGGAGCCGTCAGGGACTTAATTCAGGATTCCTCACTTTCATAAGCAGTCATCCTGAATTATGATCCCGATGGCTCCTCGTGCAATACATTCACGTACACACTAATCTTTAACCTGTCTTGTCATGTGTACAGAAGCAGGTGTGTATTCAATCAGTGACTCTGGTGCTCGAGGAGGATGTCAGTCGTCAGATCACTCTGACCAGGGAAGGAGGAGTGATGATCGGCGTCAACTCAGCACCCATCCTTCCTTATATTGATGGTGGCTATTGACAAATTCACTTTTAACTTTCCTGTTACCTTCATGATTTTGATAAATATGGTACCTGGGTATTTATTATTTTATTTTGGGTGTTTTTGATTACACAAAAGAGTCAAGGGGAATTTTAAAAAAATTCTGCGTAATTGCTTCAGTTCAGCATCACTGGAGTGTTTATGAGTTTGAACTGCCACAGAAATTCAATCAGATTCAAGTCTGGATTTTGACTAGGCCACTCCAAAGCCTTCATTTGTTTTACAAGAACCTAATTTTTCTCAAAAAAATTTTTCAATATAAAAATCCAAATTAGTTGGCTTCATACAAATTATTCAACATGCGTCCATATGTTTTCATTCAGCATTCAATCTATCCAGAAATTGCTTCCTCCATGTTTTCATGTATTATTCAAATGACACCCATATACACTAACTGAAGACACGAAACCAGCACATGCTGTGCAAACACCCAGAGACATACAAATAAACTGAACGAGCATCATCACCGGGCAGTGATGGAAGTTAACACGAATACAGTACATAAATCATAAAAATATTAAATGTTACATAGTGTTTAGCAGGCCTAAGTTGATTCTTCCCACCCATTGATTTAAATAAGATCAAGCGCCACATTAGTCTACTGGCTGCCAGCCTCTGGAATTACTTTTGCAAATTTAATGTTTTCTCTAACGTACTATATTTGCATCATATTTAATGCCGTATGCTTTCTCTGTTGTTGAGATTTACAGCGGGTAAATTTGTGCAGAATGTGTAGTCAGCATTTGTGCACTTGCCATGATATAGATCCCATTTGCGGCACTCTCCAGGGGAAAAGAAAAATATAAATTGAATCCATTGAACTATGAAGAGTAAATCCATCTATATTCAAACAAAAAGATAAATAACTTTTTGGACTCCGTATTTAAAGTGCGTCAATTTGAGCCACAACACAACAGAAACGTTTTAAATCAAATTAGCATCTTAACAGCTGTTTACATGCTTTTTTTTTTTCATCTGGGTATGCAGATACAATGGATGTGCGCAAGCTGACATCTGTGTTCACTCAACTGAAGGCACGGTTGGGTCTGAGGCTGCATTATGACGGCAGAGGTGGCCGAGTCCATCTGCAGCTCGACAGCCGCTGGCGCGGATTGACGCTCGGCCTTTGCGGGACCTTAAATGGAAATCTTCGGGATGACTTTCTGTCAGTTTGCTCTTGTTGCTTCCAATCCAGGTTTGCCAATGAAGTCTGATTTGATAACATTTTGTATCTTTTGTTTCATTTGTGTCCAGGTCCCCTGCTGGTATGATTGAGGGTACGCCGCAGCTTCATGCAAACGCTTGGAAAGTGTCTTCAGCTTGCGTTGCGCCGCTTAACCTGCCCGTTGTTGACCCGTGCGAGATCAATTTACAGAATGGTAATTCAATTAATAAACCCTTTCATGCACCCTGTAACCTCATAATATGATAAACTGTCCACTGTAGTAAGGTTAAAGTGAGATTGCAGTGGAAACTTGGCAAACCTGACAAATTACATTAGAGAATTTTGAAGACATATTTTTTTTTGCCATGCGTGATCCTTTAACATTGTCCAACATTGTACGCGTTACAGATAATGCGTTGTGTGTGCCTATCTTTTTTAGTATTCTATGCCTCCCAGTGTGAGGTGCTCCTGGGTAGTGTGTTCACCCCGTGTCACGGCTACATTGGTCCAAACGTTTACCGGCAGCAATGTCGCTACCAGGCCTGCCGCTGCGGGAGCTCTTGTCTGTGCACCGCTCTGGCCCACTACGCCCTGCTCTGCTCCAAGATTGGAGTTGACATTAATTTCCGAGCGCACGTCTCCGAATGCGGTAAGATGTGAGAGCCGCCGGAGTGAGTTTAAGCGCTGTCAAGATTCCAAAACAATATCTTTGCATAATTGTCGAAAATAAATTATGGGAAAGGGTTGATTACAGAAAGTAGGTCATGTCTTTTCCTCTCGTTTGTTGTATGCATGTAGGAGTGGTGTGTCTCGGAGGGATGCTGTACCACTCGTGCGTGTCGTCCTGCGGGCGGTCCTGTCGTGCTCTGTCCAGCATGGAGCTCTGCAACCCCGATGACTGCGCTGAGGGGTGTGGCTGTCCTGACGGCAGTTACTATGACGACGTGCGCCAGCGATGTGTGCGACTGTAAGACTTGTCCAGTCTTCTGCGGAAATAGGATGTGAACACACCCCTGTCTAACTAGCATTTTGTCGTCTTTTTTTTCAAGGGGAAGTCAAGTCAAGTTGTTTGCGCCCCCAATAATCTAAACACGGTATTCTGATTAATATTGCGATTGTGGCAAAGGAATTAAAGCAGGAAAAAAGATGGATAGAAATAGATGGGTTTTGCTTCCTAACTCATTTCCCACAAATCGCATGTGGATTTAAGCAAATAAAGAAATTCATACACAAATAAATAAATAAATAAATAAGAGATGGTTAAACAGAGATGGATTTTGCTCCCTATCCCATATTTTGCAAATTTAATATTCATCATTCATTCCATGTTTAGACAAGTAGGGGAGCTTCGAACATATTATTGTCAAGAACATTTTTGACTTCACTTCCCTTTTACATCACAAATCATTTAGAACACGGGTTTCAAACTCAAGGCCAGGGGGCCAGATCCTGCCTGCCACATCTTTTTTTGTGGCCCACCAAGGAAAATCATGTGCATCGACTTCACGTTGTTGACTGTTGAATTGGCGTTATTTAACCATGCATCCTTGCAGGTGTCTTGTAAATGTGTCCGACTACAAGGGCATCGCTTGTGCCCAGTCCCCTTTGTGTCAACCCTGACAACCAATTTGATTTCGTCTTGGCTTTGGCTGAGCCATTCCCAAACTTTCAGTTTCTTGACCCACAAAGTCCACTGACTTTGACTGAAGTGAAAATTCCAGCTGAAAAGAAAGGTGGATCTTGGATTCCGTGTGCTTATTGAACAAGAATGTTTGCACAACCAATCATAAACAACAGTCCTGAGCGAATAACTAATGTTTTTTTGGCAGGGCGCAGTGCCACTGCTACACCCTGGCCGGTGTGTCTCAACCAGGCGAGGTCATCTTCAGCGCCACTGGACCCTGGTGAGTCATATCTTTCTTGCTCAAAAATGTAGCAAATCATTTTGGCTGCCCTCCCGCTTGCAACATCCACATCACGTTAGAGAAACAAACACTGTGAACACTCACTCTTTGGGGTGTCGGGAGGAGACATTGCACCGGGAAATTTTGCGAACTGTAAAAATACCAAATATGCATCTCCTTTTTGCAAGTTTATCATGCATTTAAGCCAATGATACATAGAGACCCTTATTATTTTAAATGCTCTATCTCGCATTGATGATGGGCTACTGCTAGCCATTACCAGCTGATCAGTCATCAACATGTACAACTGTCAAAAATGGTCCAGACTTTTCTCTACATTGTCTTATTGCCCTGCTTCTTCTGGCGTCAACTGCACTTGGAGCCTTGTCTGACCTCTGTCGCAATCATGTTGCTATTCACTGTCAAGTCACCGCTAGCTACTCGGCCGCTGTAGGGCGCATCAGAAAGAACAAGGTTGTGAAATGCAAAGAGTTGTGTTTTTCAGCATTTTTCAAAAGGTAATTTCACTAGTCGACTAATCAGTGTTTTGAACTGACAATTGTCAAAAAATACATCAGTAAATATAAAAGTTCAACTACTCAGCCTTTGAAGATGTTAGGAAGGGTTCGAATACTTTTTTGGGGCAATTTGGATGTCATTTTAGGGCATGACAGAGCACAAAAATATGCAGATAGGCATAAATAAATGCATTTTTCAGCAATTTTTAAAAAATGTTCTCATCGACAGCAACATTTATTAGCCGTTGATATCATAAATGTCAATTTAGTGACTCATCAGGGGTTCACTGTAAAATCTCAAAGGATTTGCAAATAAGACAAAATGCAGTTGGGCTAACCTTTCTTTTTGCCCTCATTTTCTACCAGCCTGTGCAGGAATGGGAAGCTGGAGTGTGTGCCAGAGGAAAAAGGTAACCCCTCCCTCCATAGCACTCCCCCTTCCTTCAGTTCTTGTTTCTTCTCACAACAAAGTGCTGTTTCAGGCTGTGTCTCCCTTGCTGAAATCAAGCTTATTATGTTCACAGTCTTGTAACTCCTTTCCCAGGACGACCTGTTTTGGTTGGTGAGGAGGGCAGAGGCATTGATTTACCTGCATCTCTCTCTGCGCTTAGAGCCAGACAGCCCAGAGATTGGGCAGTGCCCCGCGGGTCAACTGTACCACAGTTGTGCCGAGCAGAGAAGCGGAGTGGCCTGCATGCCGACTTGCCGCAACCTCATGTTGAATGTCACCTGCTCGCCCAACACGCCTTGCATCCCGGGCTGCATCTGCCCTCCTGGGTAATACGTGCCCAACCTTCCCAACATTATTATTGTTCATTTCTGTCATAGAGGTCCCGAAATTGCCTTGCAGGTATACTTACAAATAATAATAATTAAAACAACAACAAGAGACATCAGTGCAATTTCAGCTCTTTTGGCAAATCTCTGACAAAATGATCTCATTAATGAGATTAATTTTCAAATGTATGCAAGTGGATGTGAGCACAAAAGGACGAAAATCCGGAGGCTGTCCGTGAGATGGAGATGTAATTAGCGGGTAGTCATCTCCAATGATTAAAGGCACGGTGTACTTAATCAAGAGAGAGCCTGCCGCGTATGCTTTCATCTTCAAGATCTTCACACTAATATTAGGATCACGTTCCACATCGCTTGCTTTCTTCTTTATGGTTTGTGTCTGTGTCTCATCGACAATCTGATTCTGAATGTATATTTGTATGCTCGGTATATTCTATTTTAAGGCTGGTGCTGCACCGTGGGGAGTGTTACTATCCGGAGAACTGCCCTTGTGTCTGGCTTGGTCTGGAGTACCTCCCTGGAGAAACTGTGGAAACGTCCTGTTATAAATGGTATGTCAAAGTCCCTCTAGGAATGACTTGTTGTTATTCTCCTGACGAATGAGAGGGGATTTTAGGTGTCTTTAGGAATGCCAGAAAGCTCACCCATTTTTGCAAACAAATTTATCCTAGTGCAAATGTGCAAATATACTGAAGGAGTTTGAACATGACAGCCGAAAGATCACTTCGTGACTCCCACTGGAAGGTCCGAAAAATAATCATCCCTCATACCATTTATAGTGCACCAATTATCTTAACCTTGAGTGGACATGTCTACAATGAGAGGGTGCACCAATAAGTTGTGGTACTCTTGAGAGGTCGAATGCAAAACAATATGTTTGAGTTAGCATTGACGCTCATTTGGAACAAACGACAAAAAAATAAATACCGGTAAATAAAACAGTCCGGAACGTTGAACTTGCTCTCTGCTTTCTTTTTTTTTTTACATGCACCTGCTGTTCGCCATCTCCTCAGCGTGTGTCATCGTGGCTATTTCAACTGTAGTTATTCACCGTGTCCAGCTGTGTGCACTGTCTATAGCGACAGACATTACCACACCTTTGACGGCCTGGAGTACGACTACCACTCAGACTGTCAGGTCTACCTGCTTAAAGTAAGCGGAGGGATCCCGAATCTGTTTGAATGATGATGAGAAATGATCCTGATTGTGATTACTTTTTCAAGGTCCTCTTCCAAAAGAAATTGTAGCATTTGAGATTTGACAATTGCATTCTACTACATTGCGAGTTCCCTGAACAATGTCTGCGTGGCAGTCCATACTGTAAATATAACTGTAAGAGTTTTGGGGCATCTTGCTAGAAAATGGAATGGAATGTGAGGTTGGTCTGCAATTTGTGTCAGCCTGGTTACTAAGAAATATTGCGCTTTTTATCCCCCGTAATTCAAAAGACTTCCCAGTTGTTTTAAAAATGGTCTCTTACATTTTTCAAACTAAATATGCAATCAATAAAGAACTGCAGCACACTTGCTTAGTTGATCTTCACTTGGCGTACACGAAAACCGTTGCCGTGCAGAGCTCGTGCGTGCAGTGAAGCGAGGGCTACTTAGGGTTGCCAACTTAGCGACTCCTTTTTTGAAAAAAGATATGAGCAACATATCGAGTGAATTTCTGTGGTGTTATTGGCGATTTCTGGAGTCTCTCAGGGAGACTCTGCAGAAAAGGAGATGTTCACCCCGCGGCATCCAGATTGCAAATGAATGGCGCGTGTGCAAAGCACCAGTTTCTAATTGAATCGTATTGAACCTCTCCCTCCTTTCCAAATCTGGGCGAATGGCAACATTAATACAGTTGAAACTTCGCTCCGCTCAACGTTTTGAAGCAATGGTGATTTAGCCCTGGTAGAGAGCAGCCAAGCCTCTCTGACTGTTGCTTTTTTCTTCTTCCCCCCCCCCCCCCCCCCCCCCCCCAGAGTAGGTGAAGGCGTACCTATGTGTGTACTCCTTTGTTTGTGCCTTGGTAGTGCTAGGTGAAGATTTAGCATGACAAAGAGATCAGTGTTCAACCCAAACCTCAGGGCTCCTGTGCTCCCAGGGATATAGAATTAGAATGGCTGGAACAGGCGTGCCAATTGAGACCCGACAGATTTGCAGACCACCGTGCAAACCTGAAAAGAGTGGGCAAGTGGGTCCTTGCTGCGTAATCTCGCTGCTGTATTTCCTGAGTGTGTACAATCCAAATGTCAATGTTAGGCCTCTTCTCAAGGGGGGTTTTGTTAATGAATGACCTTTTTCCTGTGCGCAGAGTTCAGGAGAAACTGAAGTCTCCATTGTTGCCCAAAATAAGGACTGCTATGAGAGTGGCATTGTGTGCATGAAAACACTGGTCATACATGTGGGACTTACCGAGATCTACTTCATGGACAACTCTGGCAATCCTGTACACACTTACACAAACTCATAATAAAAACAAACAACAACAAAAAGCTGACAATCTATGCAAATAAGACGTTTGATTGTCGCTTCGCTTCCCCATGCAGAGCCCATCCACCGTGGTGGGTCGAGAGTCTGTATTCGAGCTGTGGAAAGCCGGCTTCTACACCGTGGTCCATTTCCCCGATCAGGCCTTGACCGTCCTCTGGGACCGTAAGACAACCGTGCACATCAGAGCTGGGCCTCGGTGGAAGGTGTGCAGCTGTCAATCATTTTAAATTAGGACAGATTTCATAGTCCTCTGACTAGTCTTGTATCCCATCGGAAGGCATTTTATTGGCAGTCAGTCTTTGGCTGCCGCTCTTCCTCCACAGCGATTTTGTGTGTGTGTGTATGATGGTCACCACGGTTTTGGATGAACTTGTTTGCTTTCAACTCAACTGTGTGTATACAATACATTCAATTAAAAAGCACATTTTCCATATTGTATCCCCTTGAAAGCATTTGGAATTTTCCTCCAGGGTCTTCTCAGCGGATTATGTGGAAATTTCGACGGCGTGACTGTAAACGACATGACCACGTCCAGCCGCATGGAGGTTAACAACGCACAGACCTTTGGCGATAGCTGGACGCTGGGACAGGTACAGCCTCCCACCTTCTGTATTAACCCCCCCCCCGTCATCTTGCTTAGTATCATTCTTGGTGCTTGGGTGTCGTAGTGTCAAAGTGACTATGTTGTGGAGCGACCGTGCGAAGCCGACTTGGGGAGACAGCCGTACGCCAAGAGGGAATGTGCACTTCTGTACAGCGAGGTCTTTGCATCGTGTCACAATGTGGTGAGTAGACAGTAATAGATACAAGTAAATACGATGAGTATTTTGACTAAAATGATCATGGTGATCATTACGATGTTAAAATAAATAACATTGACCACAGGTGTCAAAGTCAAGGCCCGGGGACCAGATCTGGCCCGCCACATCATTTTATGTGGCCTGCAAAAGCAATTCAAGGATTGTCAACTTCCATGATGCTTGCTGAAATCTGAAGCAATATTTCAAATTGTCACATATAATGTAATAATTACAATGTTTGAACAATCCATTATTCGAGACTTCTGATGTCAAAGCTAGTTACCCATCTATTTGTTGATGTGTATGTAATTTGTGGAGGTGGTTAAACATTGGTTTCACAAAATTCACAATCATAATGGCCCTCCAAGGGAATCCGTAACTACAATGTGGGCCGTGACAAAAATGAGTTTGACGCCCCTGACCTAGACCATTACAACAAATTTAATTTTAATTTACGGCTGGGAACTTATAGGACATTTTTTTCAATATGTTCTAGATGTTTTTTTTAAAGCTTTCTGTTATCAATCTAATGACTAAGTCCTATTTTTATGTGGAAGTTGATGAAAGTTAATGCTGAAAAAAAAACATTGGGCTTGTTGGGCTCAAACTTATTTTTAATGAAGTCATTGCCATTTGTTTTTTCGATTAACCATAGCAGGAAAAATATATTAAAATTGGAAATCAGATTTTTCTTGAAAGAGTGAAAGTGAAATGCTTTTAGCATAATATGCTACATCACAGAAAATAAAAAGACCCCCATGACACAGCTACTTAATCAAACTACTAAATGCAGTATATTATTATACAATATAAAATGGTCATACTAACCATTTAAATTGAACGTGACCCTCCCCAACAAACAGTGAAGTTATATTACATTATTTATCATCTGCTGCCAGTAGATGGAGTCCTATATTTTCATACATGAGCAGTTGGTGGACCGCAGCTCTACAACAAAGCACAAAGCCCAGAGGACTGCACTTGATGTATTAGACTCCTTAGTAGAGATGAACACATATCATTAACGATTGCCCGGATCCTGATTAGGAGATGATTAATCATGTACTGCATGGGATATAATATTTAAGTGAGCCTGTCATGTTTCTGCTGCCTCTTGATTGAAGAGAAAGTGGGTTAATAATAAATACCAACATAAAAAAATAATACTTCGAAAAAACAAGGCCATGAGCTGCATTTCTATTATTTTGGTGGCCATATTTCACAGGACATAACCTTTGGAAACAGCTGTCAGAATGTAGGGCAACATAGAAAAAGTATGTGAACCGGGATTTCCACATACGTTAGTCATAATAATAATTCGAAAGCGGTCACATACTTTTTCTTATAACTTTATATACCGCCTGTGACTCATAGTTGAGTTGATCTTTCTTTTGGACTAAGATAACTGAGCACGTATTGACTCCGTCATCTTGGTGACCCGATCCCTTCTGTACCGATCCACCATCCTTTGTCCTGATAGCTCATCACCTATCTGAATTATTGACAATGCCTCACCCTTTAAACAAGGCCTCTGTTCATTTACCCCCATGGAGACATGAACAAAGTCCATCTCGCATGATACTTTTTAAAATCTAGCATTATTATCATCCTTACTTAATCAGCCCATCCAGAAAGTATTTACAGTGCCTGGCACTTTTTTTTTCTCTCAAAATTCTGCGCACAAAACTCTAAAATGACAAGAACAAAAAAAAAACATCAAATATACACAAACTTTGTGACTTTCCACCAGTGAGAGTGTTTCTGTCGAACGCAGTGAACTTGCATATAAAATCACGCTCATACCTTGTAGGTGGACGTGGCCTGGTTCTACAGAAATTGCCTGACCGACACTTGCAACTGCGACCGGGGGGGCGACTGTGAGTGTCTGTGCACATCCATCGCTGCCTATGCCCACAAATGTTGCCAGCACGGCATCACCATACACTGGAGGTCGCCCTCGGTGTGTCGTGAGTACACTACCACACGCACACACACAGACACACACACACACAGGTACAGTCGCATGCTGATTGTCAAATTTCTCCTGAATGTTTCTTCATTTCAGCCCAGGATTGTGAATACTACAATCAAGGTATTTATAAATGCAATCCACGCCCTTACTCAGTTACTTCCTTCAACCTAAACTGCTGTTCTGTGCAACAAAGCGCTAGGCGACGGACCGTATTCCTTGGTGAGCGCTGTCCACAATCACACAATGATGGGAGTGAATCGCACTAGTGGCTCAGTGTTTCCTCTGATGAGAGACACGTCAGGCCATTCACCTACGCCGGGCCTCCTCTACAACTTCATGGTCACGGCAGGCCTGTCCAGGAACAGGACGTCACGTAAGCATCGCAGGTTCTCACCATGACGCGCCACAATACTGCAACCTGTAAAGTCGAACATGGGAAGAGGAATTCGCACCTCGGGCCATGAGGCGTTCCGATAGTTTTACGTAAATGTGAATCGCCCAGAAAAAGTGCTCACCAATCGGGCGATCGCTCACAATGCTGATGTTTGCCTTGGACATTTTTGAAGAATGGCTAAAAACCGACAAAAGCAAACGTCCTTGGATCAGTTCTTTACAAAATGCCAGGCAAAACCCACTTCTGAGAGAGAACATGCACTAAAGAAGGCAAAAAAAAAGGGTGTTCCACTTGAGAGGTTACACTGTACCCTTTTAGGATTGCAGTAATTTCATCCCCAGCGGCTATTTCCCCAGGCATCGCCATGGTGTCCCTGGAGTCTGCAGAGCGACCCAATTTCTTCCTCGTGGTGTCGGGGAAGAGATGTGTCCAGCTGGAGCGCTGGAGTCCAGAGGAGGAGTTCAGACGCCGGGCAACGTTCATCCAGCATCATGGGCTGTTTCTGCCCGGTCACACCTCGTTTGAACTCGCCGGCCAACCGGGGATCTTTCTGACCCTGACGCGCACCGCCGCTCGAGCTGTGAGATATGACACCTCTGGCGGTTTCAAAGTTAGCAGCAGCTTCATACTCGAGGGTGTGTGTAATACGTCTGGAACACTCTTTGGTGAAAATGGTTCTCTACATCAGGGGTTACCAAACTTTCTACAGGAGAGACAGTTGGTCCAAGGACCAGCTGCATTAACCAATCACCAATTAAACAAATAATGTGCCCACTGAAAAGCCATAGGAATTATTTACAATTACTATATTATTTTTAAAAGTTTTAACCAAATTATTCATTGCCTGGCCTGTTCAAAAGATGGATACTGCTGTGCTAGCCTCTAGAAAAACCATTACGTTCTTCAAAATAGTCCATCTATACAACCTACACTGAATAATAATAATAGTTTTTCTTTAAGTTGAAGTCGTAAAATATATGTATCAACACAAGGAAAAAGGTTAATGTGTCAAGTCATAATCATATCAGAGGTTTTCATCCGCTCAAAATATGCAGTTTTTTTTTAAATAACACAATAACATAATTTGATGGATGGATCCAAGTTATGGCTCACGATCGTGGTCATGGTCCCCAATTTGAGAACCACTGCTTTACATTTATATGTGCATCAGCACTAACCAATTTGCGCCTCTCGTCATGCAGAGACTCATTTTGTCATCCCCTACCGGATGATGTGTGAGTGGCGCTATCAAGCCTGCGCCAGCCCTTGCGTGCGCACATGCAGTGACCCAGATGCCACACTCTGCAACTTCCTGCCTCTGTAAGCGCACCCCGCCTCTTACGATGCACACTTATGACAGTATTTTAAAAGGATTTTAACGAGTGGCTGTATATCACAGCGTGGAGGGCTGCTTCCCACGATGTCCCAAGAACATGGTCCTCGATGAGGTCACCAGCAGATGTGTCTACATGGAGGATTGTGAGTAATACTTTCAGTGCAACCTCAAAGGTTGATCACAATCCGTTTTGGGATGTTGGGCAAGTGTGTACAGCCTGGAGAAAGTACCTGGAGAAAATTATTACATAGTGAGAAAGAAAATAACTGAAGTGACAAATAACAAAGGTATAATGCAAATTAGAATGGAGAGATGGATTTTTTTTTTTGTGATTTAAGGATTATTCAACTTCAGATGTTCCACTCTCTATAGTCTCGCTCATCAAAACTGATTTGTGATATTAAATACCCTTTTTTGCGACGCATCTCGAAATCAGTTTGCATGTTCTCCCCGGGCCTGCGTGGGTTTTCTCCGGGTGCTCCGGTTTCCTCCCACATTCCAAAAACATGCATGTCAGGCTGATTGGACGCTCTAAATTGTCCCTAGGTGTGAGTGTGGGCGTGGATGGTTGTTCGTCTCTGTGTGCCCTGCGATTGGCTGGCAACTGATTCAGGGTGTCCCCCGCCTACTGCCCGGAGATGGCTGGGATAGGCTCCAGCACCCCCCGCGACCCTAGTGAGGATCAAGCGGTTCGGAAAAATGGATGGATGGATCTCGAAATCACTGAATGGTTTGGGTCCTCATTACATGAAAGACACAATTGAATATGAACCCAGCAGGGCTCTGAGATTTGCAGACTTGTGTCAATTAGTGCAGTCAATCGTGAAGCGGCATTTCGCTATTATGTTGTACGCAAGTGGAATAAGTCAACCCCAATTGTAAATGATTTTAAATCTGGGTTAGAAATAATTTTCCCATACCTTGTGCTATATAAATAAAACTGCCTTGCCTTGCCCATTTTAGGCGTGACTCTTCCCCCGACTGCCACCCCCTTTGCATTTGTGACTCGACCTGACATGACTACGTCGCTACCGACAACGCTTTCAACTCCAAGGCCTACGACTACCCCAACTTCCACGAGCACCACTGGAGTCCTCACTCCATCTTCCATGAGACCATCCACCATCGCCACTACTTTCAGTCCATCTCCAGTGATCGCCACCACTACAACTCCCCCCACAAGTACACCCACTCAGATGCCCCCAACACCCTCGACTACTCCCACAGGGCCCTCCACATCGTCCCTCATTTCGACTGCTATTCCTTCAGTAACTTCCACCACTGGCGCTACCGCACCATCAACTTCAGTGCCACCCGTCCTTATGACGTCCACGCTACCTACTTCCATATCCCCCGCAGCTAGCGCCGTTACCACGGCTACTCCTCCTCAATCTCAGCCCGCCGACGCTTTGACGGTTGTCGTGGCAACCTCCACGCCGAGCGTCACAAGCACCGAGCCGGTGACCGCAGAAGTTATGACAAGTGAAGACGCCTTTCCGACAACAGAGGAGGCGTTGAGCACGTCTGCGTTCTTCATGCCCACGACCCCCTGTACTGTAAGTTTCTACAAGAACGGGCATGCACAGTGTGACAAATAGTTACAATCATCCCGAGAGTCAAGATGATAAAGTTGAATCGTGATTATCCTTTCCTGTCCTATGTGCTAGTCATTCCGTCCCTTGTTCACAAGGTATCGCACTGCCTGGCTCACTCACCCTAGTCCTGCTTGTGACTCGTTGTGTCCCTTCCTCACAGTGTCCAGCTCTGCCTTTCCAGTTCACATATTCGATAGATAAGATCCAACTCCTCCGTAAAGTTCAAGTTTTATACCGTTATGATGGTGTCTTTTATGGTTCTTTTCATGCTTGGTTCTCTCTTTTCTCTTGGTCTGTCCTCTCTCCAACCTCGTTCTGTCTGCATGTCAAACTCTTCTTTGCACAGAAAAACTGTTAGGGCATAAAATGGATCCACCATACTGCACAACAGGACAGGTTAAAAAAAAAAAAAAGCACAAAAATGTGCTTGTTCGTGTAAAGGGGGTCATTGGTTTGGATTCGGGTTCCACTCCAAGGACAATGTAAGCCATGTGCCGTCTCTATCACCCGCTTAGGCTAACGCAGTCATAAAATCTAATTCACTATAAACATTTGAATGAAAAACACTTTATGAACTGACCCTGTGGTTCCACTTGCCTTTTTTTTCTATCAAAATTAAACTATACTGTCTTCTATTGGAACAATTTTTCCCATTCTAAATGCACATATATCTATGCTCCACATCCCTTCAGCCTCCATATGTCTCCCGTATCGACGAGTGTGCAGAGCTCATTTGTTTCAACGGGCAGCTGCTGCTTTACAACGCATCCCTGCATTGCCGCTTCGACACCACCCAACCCCGGTGCAACCTGCTGGGCCTGCCTGTCCTCATCAACATGGACCCCTGCTGCCCACAGTGGCGGTGCCCTTGTAAGCCACCGCATTGTCGCTCACCTACATACACTGATGGTCCAGATTTAACAAGATGGATGATCAAGCGGGGTTGTTTTGTCAGGTCGTTGCACTGTGATGTCTGACCTGCGCTTGATCACATTTGATGGCAACAATGTGGCCTTGTATGATGACGGCTCCTATGTCCTGGTTAAGCTGCCGGGAGAGACTATTATTGGCACGGTAGAGAAATGTCCAACTAGCCAGGTAATATAGAACTCTGATTATATACAGCGTATGGCCTGCTCCATTCTGTAATATGTATTGCAGTAATCTTGCTATTTTGTTGTTTTAGGAAAATTGATTTTTTAAAATATTTTTTTGTGTATACCTCATTAAATAATTTATAGTTTTTAAAAAAATAATAAAATCCAAAAGTAATAGTCAGTTTAAAATATACATTTAAGATTTTTTTTATTCATTTTTAAAAATATGAAAATTTGTTTAAATGTTTTTACATCATTTGCTAGACTAATAACAGCCCATTCTCGCTCAAATGAGCATCAATTTTAATGACATTAAAAAGTAACTAATTTTAAAGGAGACATATTGCGCTTTTTTTCCCACAATTTCAAACACTTTCGAGGTGTCTTAACAGTTGTTCACAGGCCGCGCGCATATTCAACACTTAAGATTAAAGATTTGTGAAATCGCTTTTAACATTTAAATTGCTTTGAATATGTTCTTACAATTTTGAAAAATATTTTCTTCTTTTTTTCAATATGTAGATGATTTAGTTTGGTTTGTCGAAGACATGTGTGACCCATACGTTCATAATTTGAAATTATGTCATGTTTTTGGGACAACCAGTATTATTATTCTAATGGTTTTTGGGGGGTTTTTTTCTTTCAACGCAGAGCGTAAACTCAATCAGAAGACCTGTGAGTGGCACACACACAGCTTGCTCCATTACAATTGCTTTGTTTGTTATGGTTTTTTTGGGGTTTTTTTTGGAAAATGTGCTTTAATTTTCCTTCCCTACAGAGTCCAACAGGTGGAACATCTGGTCTGTGTTTGAGGAAATTAAATATCACAACCTCTTCCGATCGTATTGTTATCAATCGACTGGATCGAAAGGTGACTCAGATTATTCCATTGAAAAGTCTTCATTTACAGGCGTGGGAAAATGTCATTTATTGCATTTGCAAGAGTTGAAATCATGATATAGATTGACGACACACAGACTGAAATATTCTATGATTTGATTATTATAATTTTGATGATTATATCTGACACTAAAGCGAGAAAGCTACAACAGGGCAGTGATTACCAACCACTGTGTGCCATGCAAAATTGTGTGGCATGTGAATTCTTATTTATTTACTCCAAATGATGAATCTCTGTCATACGTGAGTTTCTCTTTTTGTGTTGAACTACGGTAGCAAATGAACTTTTCTGGAATATTTCTGTATGAATGTGTTTAGGTAACAGTGAACTACAGGCCCACTAGGCTGCCGTTTTCCCTCCGCTCTCTTCGTGTGGAAGACACCGGCGCTATGTATCTAATCAAAACAGCTGGTCACGTCAGCATGCAGTGGTATCACAGCACAGGCATCATGGTGCTGCAGTTCATCACACCAAATGAAACATCTGTCCCCACTCGCGGCCTATGCGGTGAGTGGCTGCATCACGGCAGGCCGAATGGGGTGGAATCAAATCAACACGAGCTGACATTTGCAGTTTGACCCCACGTCTACCCATCATGGCAGGTTTCTGCGACGGAAACCTGGAGAATGACCTGAGGTTGCCCAATGGCACTGTGGTGACAGAGGTGGGGAACATGATGCTCTTCCTGCAGGCTTGGCGGATCCCCATGCCCGACGAAAGCGAGCACACTCGTAGGGTCGGAGACAACTGCACTGTTGAGGACTGCTCGATTTGTCTATACATGCTCCACCAGAGAGCCTTCACACCATGCCATCGCAAGGTATGTTCTTTGGAAGCGTGGATTTGCTTCTTTGCCTCCCAATATTCCTCACCTTCTATATCACAGCACCGTGGTTGGGAACCAATCTCAATGCATCATAGCATTCTCTACCATAGCTGTCCACAATGAATAGAGAAATAGGACATTGGTTCGAGTGTTTTGCAGGTGCCCCCGGACCAGTTCTGTGACATCATGTGGGCGGGCGACCTACACTACAAGGACCACCAGTGTGACTTCCTGGCGGCCTATGTGGCTGTCTGCTACACACACCAAGTGTGCATCAACTGGAGACGACACAACTTCTGCCGTGAGAACACACATAGTACCACATACAGTGGTACCTTGACTTAAGAGTGCCCGAACTTGGGTGTCTTTTGAGTTAAGCGCTGTCATTTGGTCAATTTTTTTGCTCAATGTTGAAAGCCAAAAATTGAGGTAAAAATGGTCCAGACAATCACACGAAGACTATCCGGCCAACATACTCGTAATACCAGCGTTCGCAAATCGTAGTAAAAAGCAACGTAGGAGCTGTGAGGAATTAAGACGTTATGCCATTGTGCTTCTTAGATATCATTTCAATGAATGAGCCACGTATCGGTATTATGTAAAATAGTTTCTGTGACAATTCATCACTCTGGCTGTTAGCTAACAGGTTAGCGCATGAGCTACAAGTAGACTATGACATAGGACACAAAAGCAAAGAATGGGGAAATAAAAAGCAATTATCTATTAAATTAAGCTCAGCAAAACATTGCTTTTAACTTAGATTTGTTCCTCTTTATATTATGAGTGGCTTCCTAAAAAAGTACAGCACTGTTTTTAATCAAAAGTACTGAGTTGCAAACTTGGTGACAAAACAGATTGAACTCAAAGCTCATCACCAATCCGGCAGCTCTGCGGTGCCCAGCCGGCAAGGAGTACCATCCTTGCGTGAACACCTGCGCCAGCCTCACCTGCCTGAACAAGGACTACTATGAGGAGACCGCTTGCCCCTTCATCCGGGAGGAGTGTGTTTGCCGCGGAGGGACCCTCTTGCATCGCGCTGATTCCCCGCACTGCGTGACCGAGAATCGCTGCGGTGAGTCCCATCTAAAGACAACAATCGTTTTCTGTCATCTTGGGAAAATGAAAAGAAAACAATATTTGGGAGTTGCAAAGTGCACCAGGCTGAAGTTTGGAGATGGCTGTTTCACAAAAGCATTAGCAAACAGATGCACCATGATATCTGACATATATTACAAAGCATGCCTTCCGTAGAATTTTTCAATCTGGAGAATTTGTTCAACCTCTGTCTATCAATGCACCTTACGGGAATTTTAAAGTTTGATTTACTTCATTTCTTAAGGCTTCCTACTTTCAAACCTGACAAAGGACTGCATATTATCTGTACCATGAATTTGAACTGTTTGTCGTCCTTGGTTGCAAAAGAAATAATATTGACCTGTTTGAAAATCCACAAAATAATTCGACTCATTTGCTGTTGAAAAAAATATACGTACATACGTACAGTACATGACGAGTCTTTCCATGTTTTATCACAGTTCATTTGTGTACCCGCTCTTAGACAATTGTATGTACAATACGAACAAAATATGAACGCTCTAATTTTATGGTTGCAATTTGTTGTTGGTGTTCCAGTACAATTACACTGTTTTCAAATCAGTTCAAATATATATAAAGCATGTAGGAGGAGTTAAACCCCCCCCCCCCCCCAACTTATTTGGTCTCTCTATATCGCAGATATTGCAATGCTCATCATGGTGACGTTAAAGCTGTTTGTAGTTGAATTTTATTTTCAGAAAAAAAACATCTGCAAAAGACCACTTTGCTTATCTGTGAATTCGCATCTGGCTTCCATAGCGTGCACGGACAACGAAGGCAGGCCCCGTGCACCCGGCGAGGTTTGGAATGGCTCCGCTGTAGGCTGCTGCTTGTACAAGTGCATGGAGAATGGCTCCGTGCTCGCCGTGGAGCCAGACTGTGGCTTTATCCCGACGCCGATGTGCGAGAGACAGGGAGAATACGTGCTGGATGTGCTGGAGGAAGGCGCCTGCTGTCCCAAGAAGATCTGCGGTTAGTTCTATTGTAAAAATTTAATGTTGTGAAAATGTTTCATTGTGATTATTCATTCATTCATTCGTTTTCCGATCCGCTTATCCTCAAAAGGGTCGCAGGGGGTGCTGGAGCCTATTCCAGCTGTCTTCGGTCATAGGCGGGGGACACCCTGAACCAGTTGCAAGCCAATTGCGGTCATCATGACCAAAATAATCACGATATTAGGTTTTCTTATAAGACATCACTCAAAGCAATGTAAACAGGCAGTGGCTTCTCAAGCCCTTTATCTAGTAGTTATTTCGTTCCTGCTTGACCACGGGTGTCAAACTTAAGACCCGGGGGCCAGATCTGGCCCGCCACATCATTTTATGTGTCCCGTGAAAGCTGATCAAACATGTAAACTTCCATGATGCTTGCTATAATGTCCAACAAAAAAATAAATTCTCATATGTAATAAATAAGAGAGATATTCTGAGCATTTCATTGTTACCAAACCCCTTGTGATGGTAACTTAAACAAGAGTTGAATCAACAGTTATTCTTGACTTCTTTATATGGTTTCAGTCATAACGGCCCTCCAAGGGAAACAATAACTAAAATGTGTCTCGCGACAAAAATGAGTTTGACACCCCTGTGCTAGAGGCTCATGCCCGTAAACTCTGTCTATTCCTCAGGTGCTGAATTCAGGGTTACATGTACTTAAGAGATAATGTCTTGTCTCGAGTGTGATCATATCTCAGTGGATTCACCTTTTTTATCGTTAAGGGGCAACCCTCAACTTTTAGTCTGGACGGGGAGGGATAAATATTTACCACCAGTAACACCAGAAAAGGTTTATCGCTTATTGCTTTTCTGTTGAGAAAAAGTCACTACAGTCGACAATACCAACAATACATGGCATGAAATATTGTCCACAGAATTCTTCAATTTCGAAACAGTATTAACTGGTGAGCTGAAGCCTCTCTCATGTTGTCACATTTTATCGGGAAAACATTCCCTCTCTATTTCTACAAACATCTCAGTATGCCCTTGCATCCAGATTGCAACATGACCATCTGTGACAGTGAGGCACCGGCTTGCGTCGACGGCGATCGACTGGTGATCGGTTACAGCGCTCTCTCCTGTTGCCCGGAGTACAGATGCGGTGAGAACAAGCACCAATGGCCACAATTTATTTGACATGCTTTGCCCTGAACACTGACTTGTCATGCTCCTACTGCAGAGTGTGACCCGGCGGCGTGCCCCCCCGCCGCTTCCCCCAATTGTAGGGAAGACCAGTTTTTTGTGCAGATACGAGGGGAGAAAATATGCTGCTATTCTTCTCTCTGTGGTAGGGCAGAGATTTCTCTATACATCAAATGACACATTTTTATTCACAATTTAAATCAGTACCTAAGTGTCCGAAAATATTTGTGAAGTTCTTTTTATAAACATAAGACTTGTAAGCCACTTCACACGCCATATCACTTGTCTCACCTTCGTAAACCTGACAACTGGGGCGGGGCCTATGAAGACAATAGGAGCTTTTTAACTTGTGATGGCAGAAGTTCAAACACTATACTGTGTGTATGTGGTGCATGGACACATCAACAAAAATAAATATTATTTTCACCGTACTGTACGGTGAAAACTCGCTGGAATAGGTTAACTCAGTGTAATGCACTGAGTTAATGTCGATGTTTCAACATCGTCGCGTTTCAGACAATGTCCAATTGCTTAAAAGTGACTCTTTATCATCACACTGCCAAGCTGATGAAGTCAGGGGTGGAGAAACCCCATGCAGGGGCAGTTAATACGTTGCTCAGTCACAATTTTTTTCAAAAGATTTTACGTGGTGGGTTAATTTCACACATGAAGGGTAGGTCGGCACTCCAGGCACCCAGCAATTAAAAAGTGATTTTTTTTTCATAATCTGTCCCATTTAAGGAGCCGTGTGATGGTTTACTATGGACAGCTCCATCAACTGAAGGGCTATAATGGTGCGTTGTGTCTGCGCAGTGTGTAATTCGTGCATGGAGCCTGTTCCAACCTGCTCGCATGGAGAAATTCTGGCTGTGAATCTGAATACCACCCACAGCTGCTGTCCACAATATCTTTGTGGTGAGCTGCGCCGCCATATGGCATAAACAAATATCCGTTATTACAGCCTTTGTTTTAACCTTTTCTAAAGCTCTTGTGATTTTTATTGGTATAGGTCTATTTTCTCCACATTGGTTGATATATTAACCTCCATTTGTTCTTCTTCCGTGTGTGTGTGTGTGTGTGTGTGTGTGTGTGTGTGTGTGTGTGTGTGTGTGTGTGTGTATACACAGATATATATATATATATATATATATATATATATATATATATATAAGAATATGTTTAATCAGTTAGATTCTTCAAAGTAGGCACCTTTTTCCAAGATAACAGCTTTGCAGCGCTTGGTCCACACTCTGGGAGTAATTTTATCTGGTCGACCACTCCTGGGAATGTTTGCCACTGACTGTTCCCAGTTTCATCCAGTTATTTATATATATTTATATAAATATATATAAATATCTCTCTCTCTCTCTCTCTCTCTCATTGAAATGTGTTACCTGTGTGTTACAGTGTGTGATGTTAACAAGTGTCCCAAATCATCCATAAGCTGTGCACCAGGCCTTACTTTGATGGAAACCACTCCGCCAGGCCATTGCTGTCCGCAGCAACATTGTGGTACAGAAATGCTTTCATTTCAAGCTCGTGCTTAGTTTTTGTGGCCAAATCTTACACGTTATATTTTGCCTCTGTCCCTTCCAGAATGTCAATGTGAGGACAGTGCTCTCCAAGCGTGCCAGCTTGTAAGTAAGCTGCATTAAAACTCCAAAGCGGGGTTTGTTCACATCGGAGACAGCACAATTGCTTTAGCCAGGGCTTTTATCTTCTCTCAGGGGGAGGTTCTATTCGAGGTCCCAGACATCAGCAGCAGTGACTGTGGCTGTCCTCGACACGTGTGCCGTATGTGGAATGCAAGCATGAAGAAACGCAATGGGTTGCCAGTCCATCCAGAGATCCCTGGCACCCCAGCCACATACTATAAAAGTCTTTTTGCTCATCCCCTGTGGTATAATTGTTGATATCATGCATGTGTGTGCTTGGCTTTAGAGAAAGCAGAAGTGTGTCTTTTCCAAGGGATGACAGTGCTCGGACCGGGCCAATCCCTTGTTCAGTACTTTGAGGGACAGTTGTGCTACACTGTCCATTGCCTGCATCACAGAGATCCAAACACGGGCTTCTACGCCATGGAAATCACCTCGGTTAACTGCTCCCAACAGTGTGAACTTGTATGTATGATGCATATTTAATGCCTTTTCAACTTGACTTTCGTCTTTAAGTGGGGTACACACAATGTTTTTATAGTTTTCGATGGTTCATTATAGTTAGTTTTTGTTTCTTCCTTTTTTAAAAAAACATTTAGTCAGGTTATTCATTATTAATCATTATTTTGTCGAACAGTTTGTTAGTTTTTATATGTTTTGGGTACTTTCATGCCTCGCTTTGTTTCATTGAATTGAATTTACAAAGACAAACAACATTTTGGCTATTAGTTACTTTTACAATGGTAAAATATAGTTTCAGTTAGTTTTCCTTTTTTTTTTTAAAATCACTCTTGTTTTTATTTTATTTTGTTAATATAAGTATTTTTTCATTATACTATATTTTTGTCATTTCATTTATTATTAACTATAGTAACCTTGGTGCTCACTTCCTGATTTTTAACATAAAAGGCACCAGAGATAATGATCGTAATGACGATGTACTCTGCAAATGCATTCTTATTCCTTAAAGTCTGTTGTATAACAAAGGCTGACCCAAGAGGCAGCATTATGACATGATTGTGCATGATTTGCGATTGCTAATATTGAACTGCTTTAAAATGTACAATTGTCAGCCCAGACAGTTTTAGATCATATAGGGGAAACAAAATTAATCTGGATAATCGCTCAAAGTGATCTTTGAGAGACATTCAATAATTGGGCTTTGATCGGAAGGGTAATACTAAAATTTGGTCTGATTATCGGTATAGTTTTACCTCGCTTAAGTACTTTCCTCTTCTGTTTCAACAGAACCAGGTATACGCGTCTTCCGCTGACCCCCAGGTGTGCTGCGGCTCCTGTAAAAACGTCTCCTGCATTTTCACCAACAACAATGGAACAACAGAACTTTTTTCCGTGAGTGCTAACAAAAACTGAACATAATCACGTTTTTAAAGATGGAAAATGAATGGAAAGTTGTGTGTGTGTGTGTGTGTGTGTGTGTGTGTGTGTGTGTGTGTGTGTGTGTGTGTGTGTGTGTGTGTGTGTGTGTGTGTGTGTGTGTGTGTGTACAGGCGGGGAGCTCCTGGGTAGAGAACTGCACCCGTTACGACTGCATAGAAACGGCAGTGGGAGCCATGGTGCTGGCCTCCGGCGTCGTTTGCCCGCCTTTCGATGACAACGAGTGCATCCAGGTTGGGGATCAATGACACAAGTTTCTGACTGTCCGCAAGATGGAAAAAGAAAACTTGGGACACTCTGCTTCAGCGAGTAATAGTAAAACAAAATTTTTATCCATTGGACCTGAGAGATCTCTTCTAGTAGGCTTGTCCTGACATTTTTGTAGCCACATTTTAATGTTCCACAAGGGTGTGTAGACTTTTTATATCCATTGCCATCCACCAATTGTACCAATTGTTTAGGATCCGTATTTTTTTTCTATTGTTTTAATGTTCTGCACTGGCATACCTGTCCAAAAGCAAGATAAATAATTAGCAGATGAAACATGAGTGACAAGTATTCTCGACTTGCAGAATGGCGGTGTGGTTCAGAGCTTCGTGGACGGCTGCTGCAGGACATGTGAGTCTCTGCGTTTATTCATGCTTGAAAAGGGTGAACGCCTTGTTGCCTGACAGCAGATGGGCTTATTGGCTGAATTTTTTTTTAGGAGGGGTGGGGGTGGGGTGCGTGGCCTGTTGTAGCAATTGGCGATCAATACTGATGCTTGGCCTGTTTTCCGTTCCCCCTCCCAAACACACACACAACTTGCGGCTTTTGTCTGTTGATCGGCAGCCGGAAAAAGTGGAAGTTATAATCATCTCTGCATCAATAGTGTAATGGTACGCCTCGGGTGATTGGAAGTGGATGATTTCTTCACCGCTTGCCTGCTTTGACCTTGCAGTTGATCGACGGTGAGAATGCGAGCTGGCGCAGAGATTCTGGTGTTCTTGCGGCATTATGCGATTTGGTTTCCTTTTCTCGGTGAGGTGTGGAAGAGGGAGCAAAATCCGTGTGCATGCGAGCCGCGCTGGGCTTCGTCCTCTCTGTGCTGTTTCTGTGCCATGTTTTACTTTTTGATGTTGTTTTTCTTTTAATGATTTTCTGTATTCTCCCGGCGCTTTTTTTTTTCTTTGCTGTCCTGACGATGCTACCAGGTGCCGGAGTGGGTGTTTTACCCCTTACTGTTAATCCCGTAACCCCCACTGGTAGTACTAACTGTGACACAGGTATGTGCTGCTTGTTATAAGATGATGAGGCCTGATCCAACTGATTGACTTGCAATTATCTCACATTCAATCCCCACTGTTGCCGAGAGCAGTTGCACCCCACCAATAAAACACCTGCTGCTGGGCAACAAAGCATCCAGCTCAATATGCCTCACTGTGTCTTAAACAGAATGAGTGTGTGTGCGTGTGCGTGTGTGTGTTAATGTGTCCTTCATCATCATTTATGCCAATGATAACTCATGCTGACCGCTCGAGGTACACGGTAACTGTTTCAAATGAACTGCAATGCCATGAATACATTCCAACCCCACAGACAACAGGGCAATTTTTGTCACGTTTTTGACCAAGAAAAATAGCACTCTATGAAAACATAACATAAGCAAAAATAAACAAGCTAAAATTCACAACTCTCATGTTGTAAGTGTGCCTTAAAGGGCCCAGTCTACTGTCACTCCTTGCGTGTGTTTTCATTTACTACGTTAGACTGGGCGGCCCGGTGGCCAAGTGGTTAGCGCGTCGATCTCACAGTGCAGAGGTACCGGGTTTGGTTCAAACTCCTGTGTCCCTGTGTGGAGTTTGCATGTTCTCCCCGTGCCTGTGTGGGTTTTCTCCAGGTACTCTGGTTTCCTCCCACATTCCAAAAACATGCATGGCAGGCTGATTGTACACTCTAAATTGTCCCTCGGTGTGAGCACGGATGGCATTCGTCTATGTTTGCCCTGCGATTGGCTTGGAATCGGTTCAGGGTGTCCCCCGCCTACTGCTGGAAGACAGCTGGTATAGGCTCCAGCATGCCTCGCGACCCTCGTGAGGATAGAGGGGATCAGAAAATGGATGGATGGATCACTTAGACTTTTTGTCCTGTTCAATAAATGACTCAACAGACTCAACTTGCAATGTACTGTATGTATCCCTGTAAAAATATTTACTTTTAGGGGTCGCAAATATAACTCCACCCTGCCTAAAACTCACTCAGTAGCGCCCCCGAAAGTTAGTTAAATTTTTTATTTTATTTTTTAAAAACACCTACACAAAAAGGTTTCAAGGACTCATGCCTGAAATAGAACAGGAAGTCGGCCATTTTGGGGGAGGGGGATGCTAGGACTTGTCCATACTTTGACGAACCCTCCCTCGGGAATTCAACCAAAGAGATATCCTAGATAGAGATATCCTAGATAGATAAGCAATGCTAAATTGCTGAGCTTTTTACCGACGCCATCTAACATGGGATGACGATTTCGAGCGTTCGCCGTTGAAAAAAACAAAGGCCTGGTCACCAATCACTGTAACGTTATTTATCGCTATAGCGGAATCGTTTTTTTATTCAGCTCTTGTATTGGATTGCATTAAACAGTGCAGATTTACCCCAAAACGATGTCTGATTCAGCCTCCTTTTGTGGTCTTCTGTGAACCGAACCACAGGCAAAGATGACGGCAAGACGTGTAAGCGAGTGGCCATCCGGACCACTATACGTAAAGACGACTGCAGGAGCAACACACCCGTAAGAAAACACACATACACGACCACAGGACAGTGTTGTCCTGTCATATCGTTCATCATTGTTCAGATAATTACTGCATCGCAGTACGTGAGCCTTCATGCTCTACCCCGGCTTCGTTGACAGGTGACGGTCTTCTCCTGTGACGGCAAATGTCCGTCGGCCACCATCTTCAACTTCAACATCAACACCCACGCCAGGTTCTGCAAGTGCTGCCGCGAGAACGGACTGCAGTCCCGCACGGTGGCACTTTACTGTACACGTAACGCCACCACCGTGGAGTACCGCTTCCAAGAGCCCCTGGACTGTACCTGCCAGTGGAACTGAATGAAGGCTTCTGGCAGGGAAATAACGGAGGGCTCCGAGATTTGTGACGCGTGAATGACATAATACATGGAAGGTATCGTATTAGATTTTGAACAGCACGTAGAGGTGAAGGTAATGCAATGCTTCAAAGGGGACATATTAAGGATTTGTTTTTTTTTAATTGCTTGTATACAAATACTGTAGTTAGGACTTTGAAGGACCTGCGGATCACCTTACAGAGCTCGCGTCCTGCCCGAGCTTTCTTCCTTGCCCGCATTGCCAAGTGCTTCCTAATGTGGTTTTCTGCTCCACGGTTAATCATAATAAACACCGGCCCCTCACACGATATGGGGTGGGATGGAGGTCGGCACCTAAGAACAGACAGAAAATACAAAGTAAGTCATGCAAAGTGTACTTTGTGATCCTTGGGGTATTATAACGAAGATACCTGGAAGCTGTTGTTAAAAAATGCACACTATCTTTCCTATGAAACACATAGGACACAAAAATATACTCAAATTCACTCTGCCCATCCACTCAACCGAGAGGATCTCTCTGCTTAATTCTGGTAACTTGTCATTGTAAGCCCAAAAATATTAATCATATACAGTATCTATATTTCCAAGGGAGATTCTCAATGGATGAGTTAACCTTTTTTTTTCTATCGAAGTACAGTACAGACAATAATACTCCAGTCTCCTCCCAATTTCTTACTGATGCATCCGAATAGGGGAATAAAGCTTTAAATGTGTTTTTGTCTGAATTATTACCTTGCCGCAGTGGTTATTTCAGGGTGCATTTGCAGCGTAGGCCCAAGAGCCCAATTAGGATTTAATGCCTTTCTCAATCTGTTTCCAAGTAGATCTCAAAGGATATATCCAGTATGGCTGTGTTTGCACCGATGTCATGTCACAAACCTACCCAAATTGCAGTTAATAATTCCACAAGCGTGAACAGTGGGCAGTGACCACTCGGAAGTGAGCAATCCGAAAATAATAAAAAGAAACATTAAACGTTCGGTTGTCTTAGTGTTGTGGTGAACAACTCGCACAACAATGGCAACGTATGTTTTTAAACCATTTTAAAAAATATGCTTTTTCAATTGTGTTGGTTTACATTTGGGTTTGTTTGTTTTTTTACAATGTAGCATAATTTAAAAATATTTTTTTTTTTACATTTTGCTGCATATTTTTCGATGACTTACGACTTTGAGCAAACAACCTGATTCCACATGTGCAATTTTTATCTCTTGAGAGGATATTGTTGGAGTCACTTCTCCATATCCCAACTTCTCATGAGGCTCGCGCTGACTTTTTTCCCCCCTTTCACATTCTCGTCACCCCTGTTGGCCAAGTGGGGCCGCCACACTGGCCATCCCTGTCAAAACCACCACAACTCACATTTCAGATTATGGTCACAGTTCCAGCTCGTGTTCTGTATGCGAAAATGATGGCTCTCCAAACAAACACAAACATTGTGCTTCTTAAGTGTGGTACACACACACTGCGACAGTGGGATTGAATTTCTGCATTTTCTGTGTGTGAATTTATTTAAATTGCCATGTCTTCCCTCCTTGTTTGCCCTCGGGTCAGATTGTAGAGTGGCTCTGAGTTGTCATGGCAAGTGCTCTTATTCCAAAATGGAAGCCAGAACTCTTTCAAACACACACACACATACACACAAATGATTGTCACAGCGGTTTGAAATGTGAGATGGAGTGACTCTTTCGATTGGTACAACAGAGCATCTTTGGCTGTTTGCCAGTTTCTTCCAGGTAAGGTTGTTGTTGTTATTCACTTCAAGCACTGGCGTGACTTTGCTCTTTCTCAGGCTTGCTTGGGAGCAGCCTTCAAACCCTGTGGAGCTTGACGTCTTGTTCCCCTCTTTTCCCTCAATGAAAAGTCTAGACGGCTTTACAGTGACTCGCAAAACAGCAAGAAATCACCTGGTAAGATTTAGATTTTTTTTTTTTTTTGCTTGTTTGTTTATTCATGGAGAGCCAAAATAAAGTGCAGTCGTTGCAGCTGTATTCTGAGCCTGTTGGTGCCTTTGCAGGTAGTCTCGCCTGCAGGATCTCTTTGCCATGTACAATGCAAACTTCTCCATTGTGGGACAAATAATACATTTTCTTACCTTATCTTATGTATGAATGTACAATAAGTCCACTATAAAAAAGGGGGAAAAAACGGATAACGATCCACTCCCCACGCCATAGTTTGGATACCGCTATTTTAACGCGTTTGCAATGTGCACCAATTCAACTTGCACTGTGAATTGCTCCAAATCCCGTCCCCTTCATTTTTCTTTCTTTGCCATAATGTCATTTTTCTCCCACAGGCCGAGGGACAACTCATGGTCGGATGGCTTTAACCTTTCCATCAGGATGATATCATTACCGGCGATCGATTGGACGGACTGTTTACCCTTCAGAGGAACACCATGGGACCGGGATACTTCCTCACTACATTTTTGTGTCACACTGCCCTTACATTTCATCTGTCAGTATGAAAGTAAATACTGTACATGATCTCTCTTAAAGGGGCACTACCCAATGGTAGTGCAGGACACTACTATAGGGACGTGAATCCCAAGAAAACGCCATTAATTGATGCCCCCCCCCCCAACTTTCATGATTTTTATTTTTATTTAAATTTCCTATGTTAATAGTCTACAAATCATAAATGTTCAAACTACACCAAAACAACACCATACCTACAGTGAAGCACGGTGGTGGCTGCATCATGCTTTGGGGCTGCCCCCCCAGGTGAGACTTTGATCTTATGTTGTATTTGAGGAAGGTGAGAAGTCAGGCTTTTCCGATTTCTGGAGGAAAAGTAACACTCGAACGCCCCTTTAAACTAGGAGATATGAGTTGCGAAGATGGACGGATAGTGGACTTCCAGCGCTCAAATTGCTAAAGTGAGCTTCTTTCTTTATTGAATCAATAAGAAATGTTGAAAATCAAAGTGTTCATCGATGCTGTCACTGTGTTGTCTCATCTTCAGTCCCTGGAGCGCAGCCCGAAATTGGTGCTGACGGGCAAAGCGGCAGGCTCTGTGTTTGTTACCTGGGGACCCCCACCAGGATAGGTGGACGCTTACAAAGTGGCACATCCATCAAGCGCTACTTGATGACGTCATCTATCGAAGACAAAAAAAAAAAAAACAGTCTTTCTTCCCATTTGCGTCACATTCCGGGCTCACCTGTTAGTTACTAGGCAACCGCTCTCAGCACATGACAGATTGAGTTTCCAGTCATTTAAAGATGGATGATCCCCCGAGAACCTCGGCCAAGAGGAATGACCAAGCGCTCTTCAAAATGCTGTCCCTAACTGAGACTTTATTTTCTGGTGTCTCTTTGTGTGTATGTTGTCCAAGGTGCCAGCCAGGGTCCGGCACTTGATCCCTGGGTCCGACTACAGACCAGGAGCCACATTCAGGTCTGCAGTCACTGACCGGCCCTCACAGTCACTATGAAGTCAGTAAAGTAAAATGAAAAACTGTTTTTATTTTGCAAATTGTGTTTTTAATTTATGTGCACACGCGGATTCTAGTACAAGCGAGGTCGCGAGCAAGAGCTATGACTTGTGTTTGCAGTGTTGCCAACTTTGTGACGTTTTGTTCTCTATTTTTCCAAAAGACAATCGCACTAATAGGGCGGCACGGTGGTCTACTGGTTAGGACACCGGCCTCTCAATTCCGGCCCCGGCCTTCCTGAGTGGAGTTTGCATGTTCTCCCCGTGCCTGTGTGGGTTTTCTCCGGGTACCCGCTTTCCTCCAAAAACATGCATGGCAGGTTTAATAGAACACTCTAAATAGTCTGGTGTGATTGTCAGTGTGACTGGTTGTTGTTTGTTGATGTGTGCCCTGCAATTGGCTGGCAACCAGTTCAGGGTGTGCCTCGCCTACTGCCCGAAGACGGCTGGGATAGGCTCCAGTACACCCGCGACCCTTGTGAGGATAATTGGATTAGGAAATGGATGGATGGATGCACATTGGCAATAATGACAATAGCAGTTCTCCAAGTGGTCCAACATTATTTCCTGCACGATGGAGGGAAGAGGGATAGTGTGATTTATATATATAGAGAGAGAGATACATTCTTTTACCTGAAAACTATATTTTATATTATTGTAAGCACTGAAAGATTCTCCTAAATTTCAACAGAAACCTTGTGGTTGAATATAGGAAAATGAAATCTGCATCTTAACTGAACCGGAGCACAATTAGCATATTTTTTGGGCCCTGCAGGAGTGTGCGACCTCCATGTGGTACATGTTAACTCTACCTCCGTGTCCATGAACCGGGACATGGCCTCTGGGGACTTTGACTTCCACAGAGTCACCGTCGCAGACATTTGCCTTCCCATCGGCACACTCAGCGAAGGAAGAGAGAGTTGTCGTGGTTACAGGGCTGGCGGGGGGGCTTGCACTTACGATGTGAAGGGCGCTACTTCGGAGCGCTCTGCCTTCGTGACCATCACCACGGGGAAGCAGAGTACATGGTATTTCAGTTAAGCACCCACAATTCTCCAACGTCCAATAATGTCTTCCTTTCTTTCTCTCAAGTGCCCACTCGTGTGAGCTTTCTCTGTGCGATGGCAAGAGGCTGCAGGCTGTGTGGATCATAACCAAGTCAGCCTACAGCCAAATCAGGGGAAAGTCAGAGTGCACCCGGCTCGTGATGGATATGTTCAGGTACTTTGTAGAGTACACCTTCATTCACACTCACATGCATGAGGAATTTCGCCCCAGCCAATGCATCACACGTATTAAGGTGGTCAGACACAGAATTGTACCACACACATTCAGCCAAGCCAAGCTCCACCCCTTCCTGGTTCCTACCGGCTACCAGGTGTCCCATACCCCCACTCCCGAAAATGTAACCCTACCCTACACATACACACACACGGCTGAGTAATAGATCCCATGACTTATTGAGTTGGCTTCAGCTCACCCCTGAATGTTTCATTTGCCCAAGCAGAGAATTAAAGCATTCACTGTCTTCTGTCATTAAGGACAAACATTTGGAATACTGTCGTTCTGGCTCCTTCCTCCATGACTAACTCTGACAGGTTCAGTCATGGCACAGAGCAGCTTGTAGACCTTCTTCAGCTGCGTGGATTACCTGAATTGACTCTGGATGCCTTTCAGCACGAGAGTGAAACCTTTTACTGGGCTTCCCGTCATGGCCTTCTTTTTTCGCATCTTGCTGCTCGCACTCTGCATGGCTCCCATTCACTCACAGGTAAGGCCCAATCTTAAATTCTATCAATCCATCCATCCATCCATCCATCCATCTATCCATCTATCTATCTATCCACGCAAGAGCCACTTAAATTAATTCGACAGATTCCCAAAACAAGGAATAAAAGTAATGCCAGCTAATGTTTTTGCACTATTGAGTATACAGCAATTTCATTAACATTTCTTAGCATTCCCGCTAAAACATATAACATTGGAATAATACGAAGTACAACTGCACAATCTATTCACATCAATTATCAGTATGTGAAAAAAGTAATAGCCTCTGTTACAATATCAATAAACCAGCATCATTTGTCATGTATGTGTTCGTAATGCTGCGCAATAGCTAAGTGGCTAATATCAATTGATGACGTGACCACATGGTGATTGTGTCAATTTGTTCCCATCGTTACCAATGTGTTATTTTACGAACAGAATGAATTATTGCCATTGTTGCATTTTTGTGAGAGTGCTTTTTCATCTGAAGCACTCACTTTGCTTGGCAAGCCGTTGTTTTCCCTGACACGTTTTTTTTTGTTTTTGTTTTTTTGTTTTTGCCGCAGCCCATTATTTCTGCTTTTATGCTTTATTGTTGCTCCCATCACCTCTCATGTTCTGACAAATTACATTACCGCTTTCCCCGCATAAAGCAGAAATATCCCAGCACAAATTATGATATGCTATATTTTATATTCTGCGAAAAAGAGAGATGTTTATTTGGCAGTGATCAGTTTTGTCAGCCTCGGAAAGCATTCGGCTTTAGTCAAGATAACTCATCATTTGAGTTTACAAAAATCAATTAAAATAAAACCTCACACAGCAAAGAATCCCTCGAACCCCTTTTTGCAAGTCGAGGCCCTCAAAAAGGTGACTCATTCATCGGAAAAATGACAACAAGGAAGTGATTTCAATCGGTCGCTCGCACCAACTTAACCTGTCCCTAATTGCATTGCGCAAAGTCGATGATATCTTGTTGACGGTGATCTCTGTTGAAGCATGATGTGTTGTTGTTTGATTGACCTCAGGCTGATGTCAACAGTGTAAGTCCGTCCGCACCATACACGCTGACTTTGACTGCAACGGCTTCAACCAACATCAACCCGGGAGTCAGCCGCATGATCAACACCAATGAGAGCGGTGAGACATGCAACTGCTCCCGTTTGCGTCATGTGTACCTTTTTATCGTAAACTGTTAAGAGACTGCGAGATGTGTCTGATTGCTATCCCTCACAGTTGTAGTCAATCAATGATTGTATTTTCATGTGCAGACGCAGGAAATGTACACTGGTGTACAAATGGCGAACCTTTTAAGGGTACCTCTACTGGGAAAAGACATTATGTTCCTCAATTATGTTTTGTGTGTCATCATCTCATTAAAAAAAAAAAAGTGTCCGTATGAGTGAATGTGATATATATATATATATATATATATATATACACACATATTATATTTCTCTCTGGTAACTTAAGTTCAAACTGTTTGAACTATGTGATGAATGGCTCAGCACTGAGTATCTAAAATGTCCATTTTTTAAGCGAAGCCTCAGATCAGCGGAAATGCGAACGCAATCCCGCACGCGCCCGCTCGCGTATTCATTCAGTCGCTGTTCATAACGCTGTCCTTTGAGTTCTCAAGTGCTTCCTTTCAGTTATAAAATGGAAATTATTCACAGCTAGTGATGAAAAGGTATGGGGGAAAAAAAGGTATAGAAACTTCACGTCAACAGTGATTAAATACACCATTGCTAAATCAAATTAAAATTTTAAAAATCCAAGATACCTGTACTTCCAATTGATTGATTAATTGATTGAAACGAAACATATAAACACATGACAAGATAAAAATAGATGTCGTAGATCAATACGGCACTGATGACCTTATCAATGAACTACACTCATATAACAGATTCACATATAGCAGTTATATATATATATATATATATATATACAATTCATTTTTAGATCCGCTTTATCCTCACAAGGGTCGCTGGGGTTGCTGGAGCCTATCCCAGCCGTCTTCGGGCAGTAGGCGGGGGGCACACCCTGAACCGGTTGGCAGCCAATCACAGGGCAAAAAAAAAATTACATATACAGTGTACCTGTATATATATATATATATAAAAAAAATTTGAGCCACCCTTTGAATAAATTTGACAATATATGATAGAAATATAAAATGTATATAAAATCAGGAACCATACACTATAACCACTGGAATTTTTTTTTAAATCATGGTTTTATGTCACCCATAAATTGTTTCATCCCAAGTGACTGAATAGTAACCCGTTGCTCTCCAGTTCCTGGTCCACCCTCAAGACTAAAAGGGCATCCTGTAGGCTCCAACGGGATTCTGCTGTCCTGGACCATGCCTCCTGATACCAGTGATATTGACGGCTATGTCATCAGGTATGTCTACTCAGTGATGCATGTGGGATCAAAATATATAAGTATGCTGTGAGTTGAGAAGTCTTCATACTTCTTAGGTACAAGGAAGTGTGTCCCTACCCGGATCCCCTCTTCACACAAGTAACCAAGTACCTGGATGTCCCGGAGACTCTGCTCACTGATTTCACCTCGGGTTCCACGTATCACATTCAGGTACTTGTAACAGAGGACACGGTCCATGTTAATGCTGCAATACATAAAACTTGCTAGTTTCACTCATATATTGTCACTTTGTATGAGCATTTCTTCTCATCCATTTCAATGAATATTACTTCCACTGCCCATCAGCGAATCACATCTGTGGCCTTCGGGTCACAATATGTTATAGTAGACATTTCAACCCTTTCAGGGACAGCGGTTACTACAGTGTACAGCATACCATGTTATCGGGTACAGAATTTTGTAAATTAAACTGATGTCCGGACAGTGCAGGGTTTCATTCAGTTTTCAGTTCCTTGCGCAAAGACAACATTTGTTCCTCCAGTGAATTTACACCCTTCAGTCTCAAGTTCTTTCATCTGCTACATTTGTTTTGTAGTCCCGAGTCATATGTTTACAGTGTAAATATATAATGTTGCTGAAGTCTGTGGGGGCATGAGAAAAACATGTGGTGAGTTATTGGAGAGATCTTAGTCATCTTCATGCTTCCTTTGAGCAAGGCACTAAACCCTGAAACTGTGAAATCAAAATTCCCTTATTGATTTCTGTGCCAATCGGCTGTTAGTGTGGTGCAATACGTGGAGTAAAGTGAATCACCAGACAGTTTGGTTGTTTTTAAGTCCACCTGGAATGTGTTCAACATCCATCTCGCACTCATCCCGCAAGCGGCCTCTCGTTCAGGCTCAATGTCGGTAATTGATCCCAATTGCATTATTCATCAGGTAAACAGAGCTATGGATCAGCTGCGGCTCTTTTCACATGACCAAATGAATGTGACAGTGACAAAGTGACAATTGTTTGGAGAATTCATTAACCCACACTGACCCTTATACAAATGTCCTGTAAAAGCCTTGGTGGCACACTGTGATTATATGTGGACTGACTATTTGTGCGTGTGTCTCTGTGTGTCAGATTACAACAACAGTGCTGTTAAAGGATACCTGTTATTCTTTTTCTTTTACACAATTTAAAACTACACTGGCTGTATGTGAACACATCACCATATACAAATCCCCCACCACCACCACCATCATCGCATCAACAGCTTCATCCAGCAATAAAGTGCCACTAATGCTGTTGTCAAATTTTCATCTGGGCATCCAATAAAACTCAATGCAGCTCTGCTTACCTTTTTGTTTTGGACATGGTAGAAGGGGCGTGACCCCGATGGGAGATTGATGAGTGGTTGTTTCTTTTTGACCGTGCAGC
The DNA here is from genome assembly GCF_054856545.1 of Hippocampus guttulatus. Lineage (NCBI taxonomy): Eukaryota > Metazoa > Chordata > Actinopteri > Syngnathiformes > Syngnathidae > Hippocampus > Hippocampus guttulatus. The sequence continues at coordinate 20,549,610 of NC_141264.1, read as the reverse complement.
TACATTATGGGGGACTCTGGCCTTTGCTTGAAAGTGGGTCTGGATCTTCACCAACCATCGCTACTAGGTCATACGAGAATAAACTTGGGCTGGAGGCTGGTATTAAGCTAATTTATCATTAAACTGTTATGTAAAAGTGGAACAGATGAACTTTGGTTGGAACTCCACAGACCCAACTATTTGTATACAAGCTATTAAAAAGCCGAATTCAGATCATGTGTCCCCGTGACATATTAGACCTAAGAATCATTACTAAGTCACCAAACCAAGTAAAAAGAAGCTTACGGTACACTTCATGGGATGTCATCACAATGTTAGCATTCATGTGATGCACTACCATCCAACTTTGCGCCTTTAGGTGGCAGCCTCTTCTCCTCCTGGCATGGGACCATTCAGTAAACCCGTCTACACAACCACCAATGAATCCCGTGAGTACTCACACACACATGATTCTCTGTTTAAGAAATGGCTCAATGGAAGTGTGTACAATTGTGTGTGTGTGTGTGTGTGTGTGTGTGTGTGTGTGTGTGTGTGTGTGTGTGTGTGTGTGTGTGTGTGTGTGTGTGTGTGTGTGTGTGTGTGTGTGTGTTGAATGCAGCTCCAGGCCTAGTGACCAACCTGACCGCCTTTGCCCAGAATCACACCTCAGTGTCGGTCAAGTGGTTCCTCCCCCGCCGCATCAACGGTCTCATCACAAAGTTTGCCGTAAAGGCCAAGCTCGCTCGCACGGGCCAGACGGTGCGCAACCTGCTCGTCAACGCCGAGGACATCATGACGGGGACGCTGCCTCACTGCAATGTGCGCCCTTTAAAATTGACCCCCCGCTGCCAATTTGTAGATCCGTGTTTCATAACCTTTGTTGAGCCTATTAAGGCACGTTTGAAGTATAAGATTACCATGACGCGTATTTTGAGCAATGACAAATAATGCAATATATAAATAATTGTATTTTAATATTTGGAGATCACAATAATCTTCCAATTTACAACTAGAATTAAACAAACAAACCAACACAAACAAAAGACTGAGTTCAGATATTGTGCAGTTTTGGTGTCGCAGGGCTTTCTGCGCATGCCGCCTGTCAAATCTGCCTGCTGGCAAGGCAACTGCTCGCAAACGTCTCTGAAGAAGACAAATACGAAGTACTAAAATGGCACACGGTCTGAAGAAAAGCATACTCAGCATAATTCAACCTTCTGCCATTGAATGGAAGAACATTTCCAGTAATTGCTCCGACTGTCACTATACGTCGCTGGCATAGATAGGTCAAGAAAGAGTTTCAGTGAATAAATACTAACTTTGGGACCAACTAAGTCAAAATGGATCATTTCACTTAAATCACCAGCTTAGACAATAAAATTAATAGCAGGACCATTTCTACCCGCGCGTGTGCTTATTTGTTTAGGATGCAGCAGATATTCTGTCTCAAGCGACCATCAGCCCCTTGGAAATGACGGCGGGGTCTCCACCTTACACTCTCACTGCCGTGCCCGCCGCAGCCGCCTGGAGCGTGCCCATCTCGGTAGGGGTCGATCAGCTTCTGCCCTACACTGCTTATCTTTTTGAAGTGTCTGCCTTCACGTCTGACGGGGAGGGACAGATCGCCTCCACCATGGTCCGCATGCCAGAGTCAGGTACGGGGGGCGGGGGGAGTCTTTAGACTTTACACCGCAGGTCCAAGAGCCCAATATTGATTTAATGCTCTATCTCTGTTATTTTGTTTTCTTTAATATATGAGGGGAAAATATTTTGTCTGTGTCTATGTGCATTACAGCCCCAGAAGACCCTCCACAAAACTTCTCCTTATTGAACGTGACGTCTCGATCGATATCCCTCGCCTGGAACTCTCCCACCATCATCACTGGGAAATTCACCTACGTGCTCTTCCTGTACGGGCCTACAGGTCAGTACTTATTGACTCTGCATGTAAAGCAATGAAATAATTTGAATTACTCATCTGCTCGTAGGATATTTGTACGAGAACAGCACAGCGGAGATGCGATTCTCATTAACCGGCCTGGTTCCGTACACCAAGTACACAGTGGAGCTGGGGGCCAAAGCGGCTGGAGAAGTGGGTCCGCTTGCTCAGGAGGATGTGAGGACGTCGGCTGAAGGTGACGACTGAGAATTGAGCAATAGAGACAACTGATAATAATGCATTTGCTGAATTAGCTCACAAGAGACAATAAAATCAAATAAAATGGCCCCAGTTGACAGTCTGCCTCCTTGGTGGTGTTAGCGCCCAGTGCTGTTCAAGACCTGGTGGCCATCGCAGAAGATGCCATTTCTGTCCGTGTGAACTGGAGAAGTCCGGCGCAGCCAAACGGTCCAATCACTCAGTACAGACTGCAGGTCCTGCTGAACGACACTCTGTTACAGGATATCACCTTCTTCGGCGAGCTGGTAAACTGCCTCGTTTTTGAAGGATTGTGCTGCAAAACCAACAAAACTTTAGGGATATTCAGCTTTTGCGTGTGATTTCAGAATGAGACGAATAAGCACAATATTTTTTACATCTCATCTTAATTTGAGGTTCTCAAAACACTTGAAAGGTTCTTTGAAAGGACTCTTTGTGAGTGGTGTACAATCATCTGTAAACCTTTTATTTCTTCCCCACAGAATACCAACACAAATGGTGCTTATGACGGTGAGTCACTCACCCCCGATCAGGACGTCAATCCAGAGCGGCGTAAGAGGAACGCTGAGCCTGCTCGGACCTTTGATCCCAAACAGTCAAACAGCGTCACCACCTTCAACCCGGCCTTCACTCAACTCAGAAGCGTTGAGCAAAGGACCGACGCTCAAGCAATCCAGGATTTTAACCCCTCTGTTGCCCTCAAGGTCACAGAGACACCCAGCAATACCTTCCGTTCATTTCAGCCTCCCACCACAGCTTTTTCTGCGACACCTGTGCCGCCCATTACGCCTCCGCCCTGGCTGACGATGCCAGACGACGACCTGACAACTGAATCATCCTACCTCACTCACACCTCGGGCACCTTGCGCTTTTCCACTCGTCTCACATCTAATACGGGACGTGCGGTGGCTTCTGGAAGTCCAGGTGCAGCCTCTACTACTGAACAGGACAGACAGTACCACACAGAAATACCAAATGAAATCTCTCAACTATCTGGATTCAAAACAGCCAACAAGATGTGATTGTCTTAATTGTTTTTTTATCCACCTGGACATGCTGCAGGAATAACATTCCGAGAGGAGGTGATGGACCTGTCGACGGACGAGCTCTATTACCTGGTGTCTGACCTTGAACCCTTCACTGAGTATACGTTTCGGGTCTCCGCCTCCACTGTAGTGGGCGAAGGGCCCGCCGCCGACATCACGGAGAAGACCCGAGAGCAAGGTATATTGCCGTAACTGTTTACCAGCCTAAAAGTACTGCACTCTGTGGTATCATCACACGAGTGTATTGTTTTACTGGAAGGCATACATCTTTTCCTCATGCCGGAATTTCTGTGACCAAGAATCATGGGAAGTGTAGTCCTACTCATGCAAACCAACTACAAATTGACATCTGTCTACAAATGATGACATACTAGCAAAAAATACTTCCTTGATGCTACGGTCAGACTCAACGTGAGCTGAGCATGTTAACGTGTGGGACAATATTATTGCAGACTGTGGGACAAAAAGGTAAACAACACAGCCGGCTTCCAATAGCTGTTGCCCAAAAATGGAACACGGTTGGAGAGAGGAAGTAGAATTAGAATAAACTGTTTAACATTCAATGCTTCACAAAGATAATGCGCCGTAATCTGGTGCGCCTCATTACTCGAAAAAGATAATATATTGTGGTTCACCCGTTCGGGCTCCCCACTTTATCCCAGATTATTTTTCCAGCAATCATTTTATTGGTTATGTGTGTCATGTAGTCCCCAGCTCAGTCCTGGAACTTTCCTACCAAAACATCAGCTCCACCTCCATACTTGTGAGCTGGGCGGAGCCTCTCAACCCCAACGGGCGAATCACGCATTACACCGTCTACGGCCTCGCACTGCACAGCGGTCAGAGTCTGAAGTGGGTCACAAACTCTACCAGCATAATGATAACAGGTAGGTTGCTCATCCTATGAGAACACACTGTTCTACACAGGTGTCAGACGTGTACTTTGTAATCTGTCATTCATAGATTTGGAAAAGTATACTGGTTATTTTCTACATGTGGCGGCGTCTACAGCTGCGGGTCAGAGCTTGATATCCCAGGAAGATGGCATCTTGGTTTTCACATTAGAGGACGGTATGTGTCTGGAACATGAACTAGAATTGCCCAAATAGATGTGCTGTGCACCACGATGAGTTTGTTGTCATTTGTCTTGAGAGGGAGTCTGAGAAAATTTGGTTTTGAAAGAAAGGAGAGAACATCAACAGTAGTAAATGACAATAACATAATGAGTTGGATTTTATTTGTAATCTGGGACCTGACAAAACATCATGGGGGGAAATGCGCCACTCAGTTCGATGTGAGTCATCACACAAGTTTGGTTGTATTCAAAGTTTATGGGAAGCAGGGTTAGAATAGTTTGGGATTTTTCATTAGTGGATTTTGGATTTTCATGTTTTGAATTTTGTTTTGTGAATTAGCTTTCGTATTCGGTTTTTTTTCTTTAAATACTTGGAGTATTTGTCCAGTGAAAAAAAGGTCCGTAAATATTGTGTACTAAAGTAAAATAAACTACTCTTCTCAAATAACTGTTTGACCTTCCTCCCATTGTACGGACATTCAGCAATAACGAAATAAATACATTTAAAATGAGCCCCTGAAAGCTCATGAAATTGTCCCTCAGTGTGATTGTGGGCGCGAATGGTTGTTCCCTGCGATTGCTGGCAACCAGTTCAGGGTGTACCCCACCGACTGCCCAAAGACAGCTGGGTTAGGCTCCAGCGCAGCCACGACCCTTGTGAGGATAAGCAAATTAGAAAATGGATGGATGGAAGTTTATTTTCTTAGTTTTTATGAATTATTATAACCTTGGGGGTAAGGGGTAAAACATAAAGTGATGAAAAATGTTGGTCACACTCTGGCATATTTCGTTCTATTGCAGTGTGTCTGTCACATGAGCTGAGGCGACTGTCCATTATTTTTCCCTCAGAACCGGATTCCCCTCCATTAAACCTCACCGTGTTGGACACCAGCTCGTCAACTGCCACCCTGACCTGGTCTGCGCCAGTAAAAGCAAACGGGGTGATCCAACAATACACGGTCCTCTATGAGAACCGGTCGTATTCCAATTCAGTGAACACCTCCATTAGCAGAGTCACTCTGACGCACCTGAGGCCCTTCACCTACTATAACGTCTCAGTGATGGCCTTCACACGTTTCGGCCACGGCAACCACACTTCAGGCTATTTAATCGTATTGTCTGGGGAGGATGGTGGGTTTACAGAAAATTCCAAAAATCAAATGTCTCGTCAGAATCAGGAAGTCGACAATCTTCTGTGTTGCTTCCAGTGCCGGGCAGCCCTCCATACAGCCTCTCCTATGATTCGCTCAGTCCCAACGAGGTGAACGTGACCTGGCTGCCTCCATTGGTGCCTAATGGCATCATAACGCACTACAGCTTGGAGTTGTGGAATTCCACCCACTACCTCAACCTCACCTCCCCTTCCAACTTCCTGCACCTGACCCACTTGAGAAAGTATGCGCGCTATCGCGTCACGGTGCAGGCGCATACACGGGCCGGGCCGGGGAACTTCAGCACAGAGCCGCTCAACATCACCACGCTGGAGGACGGTGAGATGGACGGACGGAATCATGGGTAGCAGTCAGGGAGCGGGGTCTCAATTCCTCTATTTCCTCTCTCCGTCTTTTCCTTCCATATGCTTCTTCCTCCATCAGGTCGGGTGACAACTAACCATTTTATTTTTTTCAATTCTAGCAGCAAAAGATCCTCAAGGTTCAATTGCCACAGGTTCTCCCTAGATTCTATTGTTGTTGTTGTTGTTACATGACGGGGCAGTTTCTCTCCCACATCGCAGCTCCAGACACGCCTCCTCAATTCCTCCACACCAGGAAGTTATCCGACTCTGAGGTCGAGTTGTCCTGGCAACCGCCGCTCGAAGCCAATTCGGACATACTCTACTACGTTGTCAGAGTATGGTGAGTTCCTATGCGGTGTCTCCATGTGCAAGCAAGAATGGTTACAATGTGTTTGGCGGCCGTCTTTTGGCAGGAACGAGACAATGGATCTGGTGCACAATGTGACTGCGACGTCATTGGTTATAAATATGGACTTTGAGGGTCTCTACAACGCGTCCGTCTCCAGCTGGACCAGGCTGGGAGACGGAGGGATGCGGGCCTACATTATCGCCGATGCAGGTGCCACATGAACGAGAGTGTCGTCAACACATTTGCTAACTTTGGATGAAACTGCCTCTGATCATCATTTGTCTCTCAGAGCCCCTTGAGCCACCCCAGAATGTGACTTTTGCAAACGTGACGATCTCCACTGTAACCTTGCTGTGGTATCCACCGGCTGAACCCAGTGGAATCGTTATTTTTCGCTATACAATTTACTATGCTGACAACGGCACTGTGGCCAAACAGGTGAGACGCACGAGCCCGCCGAGAGAGCCGAAGCTTTATGTTTCCAAGTGTCTGTCAAGAAACTTGGAGGATTTTGAACGTTTCACCTGGGGATGTGAAAAAAACATTGCCACTCATCTCATTCTGTTCTGTTTCAGGAAGTTCTGGTTTCAGATGGGTCCGTCCCTGTATCAGCTGACACGCTCCTCTCCTGGACTCTAACTGGTCTTATCGGGGGCACTAACTACACAGTGTGGATGACTTCGAGCAATGTACGTGGGGACGGAGGAGTCCGGAGCGAGCCGCTTAACTTGCTCTTACCTGACGATGGTCAGTCGGAGACACACAAACACCGAGATGTGAAACAAAAGGCAGAATTCCGCACCGGCCTTATCATTAGGTTCACCTAGACAATCTTGTGAGAGCGGATTTAAGATAATGAAAATAATGTCTTTACAAAGATTGTACCGGTTTGTTTTGAGAACAATAAATAATGTAGGGAGTGAAAAAAAAGATTTTCTGTTTTAGTTTAAAACTGTGGCCTGGCTGCCCCCACAATCAGGATATCCAGGTTCGAATCTCCTTTACAACCTCTCCGTTGTGAGTTTGCATGGATTATCTCCAAGGACGAAATAGAGTCCAAATTGCCTATCAGTGTAAATTTAAATTGTCGACAGAGAAAAATCTTCAATTTATTATTATTTTTTTCCCCCTGAACATCAAAAGAGAGCATCGTTGCAAAAGCAACATTTTTTAATTGAATTCAATTTTTGAATTTACTCTCATTAGATGGCGTAGGTGTTCCTAATAAAGTGTCTGGTGAGCGTATAAATGATCACATCCAGTCGTAGTCTCACTGGAGGCCGCCTCTGCACACCTTTTTCAACAGTCTCCTTTCACCTCCCCAAAAAAATGACATAAAAACTCTGCTGGGGCTGCTCAGTGAAAGGAGATAACTCTCCGTCTGGCAAACTGGCTCGTTTTTTTTTTTCCGCCCCGAGGACAACCAGTTTGTATTTCCTTTCACTTTGCAGGATGAAAGTTAAGTGAGATTAGAAGGGAAAAAGAACAAAGTGAGAGTGCAAAAGCACTCGATGACAGAGGAATAACAAAGGCTGACAGGTCTCGTGAGCGGGATTCGCACGCTACCCTCTTGCCGCCGAGGTTGCCTTGTTGCCATGGCTACGGGCATTCTCCCGCGTGATTTTCACTTGAACCCCACTTTGATGGCGTGAACACGTTGACGTCAAAGGCTTTGTTTTTATGTGATTTTGTGGAAAAGGGTGCAGACAGCGTCCAGTGTTTCAGCCCCAACTCGACAAGCATGCACTGGCTAAGAATGGTCATGAAATGATGACGTCTGGTAACTGACTATGTATCTCTGCCTGTGATCTAGCCGCTCCATTCTCGGCCAAGCAGCGGACCACCACGCCGCCTTGTCTCTGCCACTCAGCCAAGCCCAGCGGGGGGTTCGCTCCCCCCCCCCCCCCCCCCTAGGCACTCACTCCACACATACCTGGCCTCCCCCTTAATTGAGCTTAAATATTACATTTACCCTTCCCATGCTTCTCAGGTTAAACATGCAGGATGAGTATTGTCTTCCCAACCTTTCCTTTCCATTCCTAAAGGCAAATTTCCTTTTTTGTCTTCTATCACTGTCCCTTTGATGTATGTTTCCACATTTCCACTGTTTTCTGTTGTTGCCTGTAAAACGCAAGACTGCTGCTATCATGACGATTGTGACAAATGATGACTGACTCGTTCACATTCACATTAAAGGAGACATATTAAACGTTGCCAGGGGTCGTAATAACATTGGCAGGCTTTGCATTTGGTATCTGCGTCTTCAGTAGGGGATGTTGTGTAACAATGGGCCGGAATAATGAGCACTTTTCACAGATGGATACACGACAATTATCTGTGCCAAATTGCCAAGACACAAAAATCAATGCAGCTCTGCTTACCTTTGTGCTTTGTCATGTGACAAATGTTTCAGACAGTGTAACCTCGGGCCATGGCCATCATATAAATTAGAATAGTCATATTTCACAAAAACTCATAGCGCTCAGAGATGTAACTATTTGAATACAAGCTATGAAAAAGTCAATTTTCCATAATGTGTCCCCTTTAATACATATACTGTATATATAGATAGATAGATATAAAATGTCATTCAATAAGACTGTAATGGTATCCAACCCCGTCTTCCCTTCAGTGCCCTCCGACTCGGTCCACAACCTGACCGCTCAGATCTTCAGCTCCACCGCCATCATCGTGAGCTGGGACCCTCCCCTGGAGCCCAACGGCCGTCCCCACTACATCCTCACTTTGCAGGAGGCTGGCGTCATCCCACTTGTACCCAACCAAGCCTCTCCTCTGGTCAACAAAACCATCAAGCGTACCACCACCGACACCGTCTTCCTCTTCACCAAACTTCGGAAGTATTTTCCGTATGTGTTGACCGTTACCCCGGCGACCGGGGCAGGCCCCGCCCATAACCACACCAGCACCCTGTACCTAAGGACGGATGATGATGGTGAGTTCATACCATGGCCATTGTTCATAAATATGTGACATCTATGTACGTGTTTTCGCTCTCAGTCCCGGGTTCCGCCCCGTTGCTCGTCTCGGCCGCGAACCTGTCGTCATCCTCTATTGTCGTGGCGTGGCAGCGCCCCTTCGAGGCCAATGGGGAAATCACAGAGTACACCCTTACGCTGTTCGGCCCGGGGGGCTCCAACCATCTGCAGACCCCCGAGAGCTCCTTCACACTCACAAATCTGATGCCCTACACAGCTTACAACCTGAGCGTCACCGCAGCGACTCGTAAAGGCTCAGGGCCAGCGCTCCTCCTGATGCTGCACACTGATGAGGGGGGTAAGTGTTCATGTTGTGACCCTCTGTGTGTGTGTGTGTGTGTGTGTCTGTGATCAGTCTTGTGGAATTTCTACAGACATTCATATTGTCTTTTGGTGAAATGGCAAGGCTATGTGTGCAGTTTATGAAAGACTTCACAATCCTTAAGAACATTCAATCATTTGTTCTATTTTAATCTGACACACAAAAAAAACAAATCAGATGCCTGTTTTTCACTTTTCAATGGTAGCCTCAGATCAAAAAATACCAACGGGAAAAATGCACCACAGAACGGTTTGTTTAGCTGCCACACTCATTTCGGAGCACGACTATGATCCATCAAATGATCCATCAAGATGTGGGAGATAAATTCCAGGATTGGTGTCACAAAGTACAGTATATATTTGAAATACAAAGTTTTCCCCTTTGATGTAATCTCCCCTAACACACTTTCCCAGCTTTCCCTGCCACGTCTTCATGCACCCCTGGAAAGATTCTTCCAGGGTCTTTCGCATCTCCGTCATCACCGTCATCTTAATGTTGTCCACGTCTTCAAAACAAGTCCCCTTAATAATCCCCTTGAGATTGGCGGAGAGGAAAAATCTCATCGAGCCAGGTCAAGTGAGTAGGGAGGTTGCTCCAGCGCTGTTATTTTCCTCTAGGCCAGGAACTGTCCGATGCTCAGGGCATTGCAAGAAGGCCCGTTCTCATGGTGAGGCAGCCATGGGCCTGCCACAAATCTTGCTTGTACTGTTACTATATGTACCGTAAAGAATAATGACCATAGTACTTTGCAATATGATTGATAATACAATCCCCATTGCATTATAACATTTTTGTGTTCCAGGCCCCATGTCCCCTCCCCGCAACCTGACCATTTTCAACTACACGGCCGTGTCTGTGTGGCTGAGCTGGGAGCCCCCCCTGGAGCCCAACGGGGTGGTCCTGCAGTACGGCTTCCGGATCCGAGAACTCATCACACACACCGTCACACACCGGGTACAGTCAATTTCACACGCCGGAAGCCCAGTCCGTATTAAGGAAAACATGAAAATGCACTCGGGAGATCCGCTCGGCAAAAATACACCTGTCACACGGATTAGCGGCTCTAATTTCACACTCCAGATGCCTCTCCAAGTTAACATTGTATTCACCAGCACGTGCGCATACAATAAGATATCATCAGCAAGTAATCAGGATTGGGTGGCTAACGTTTGTGTGTGTGTGTGTGTGTGTGTGCGTGTGCGTGTGCGTGTGTGTGTGTGTGTGTGTGTGTGTGTGTGTGTGTGTGTGTGTGTGCGTCTACGTGCATGTGTGTGCAACATTACAAGAATTCGTCCAGTCCATCAACCGCCGGGTACATCTCCGGCTTCAAGCCTCATCGTTCTTACGAGATCAGTGTTTACAGTTACACGCGAGTAGGCCATGGCAACCAGTTTAGCAGCCCGGTGACCTTCACCACCAACGAGTCAGGTAAGAAAAAATAAGAAAAATATCACATATGCACTTTGCGAATAATGATGCAGCAATGTCATGCTATATCCTTTTCCCCTAATGGAATAAGATCTCCCCCCCCCCCCCCCATAAAACCACTTTTAAACAGAATGAGTGTATCTATGTATTACCAAGTTGAAAATGAGCAAAATAAAACACCTAATCGGAAATCTGTAATTGGTATTTTAGCCGTGATATACACGCTAGTGCTCTCGCGCAAACAACCTGTGTGACATGTACTTCTAAGGCTAACGTTGAGTTTGAATTCATGAGCTAGTAGCCATAAAGCTATAGCATGCTAACACCAACAGCAAAGTAACAAATTATCTCACTTTGATGGCTTTTCTTTGTTTGGAGTAAATGTTGGAGATAATTAAGTTAAGAAATTGAGTGCAAATATATATTTTTAAACTGGCTGTGTTAATACTACCTAATTATGTGAGGTTCAGTACGTGCTCAAAACTACAGTAGTCATTCTGCTGGATGCTAGTGCTAAAATAAATGTACTAAATGGAATTTCTGCATTGGTGAGCAAATTACAAGGATAATTAGACTTTCTTGTTCCTTAGCCTCTTGAGCTAAACAAGTACAAATAACTTTGAGTGCCCGCATTAAAGAACCGTTGCTTGGATTACTGAATTTTTGAATTGTGTTCTGCTTTTTGTTGTAAGATACATTTGAAGCAGGTTTAAGGTAGGCCGCAAATAAGGTACTCTAATGCATGTGGGCGAGGAGTGCCACAGTCACTGATGCACTCTGTTATTTAATCAACCAAATGAAACACACACGGCATACAAAATGAGAACAATTGTGGGAAGATGCAACACTCACGCCCAGACTTTCACTCTGAAATAACCAGCAAATCCAACTCCAGTTCCGTCACTCACTACCCAACTTCTCACACTTCAGTACGTAGAGTAGTTGCACTGTATAAAACCAGTTTGTTTCTTTACATTCTCTTTTAGAATGTTTTATTATGTTTTTATACAATAGAGGACGATTTATCATGATTAACCGTCATAATTGGGGGGATGGAACAGATTCAAAATATTTAAATCCTGCAAATATATCATTCTAATTACATTTAATTTACACAAAAATGAAGTTACAAGCTTGGTCTAAGTCAATTTGCCAGTGGTGTATTTTTTTTTAACTCTCTTGTTATTTAACTGCCTGAGCTAATATGACATATGTGAATGAGTACTAAAAAGCTTCGCTAGTCACTGTGCTGGACATGCTAAGCAAAGTTGCATATCTAACCCCTTTGTTAATGTTTCCCAAAGCTCAGAGCTAATGATATAGATAATTACAGTTTATTTTCCCGACTCTTGAGCTAAAGAATGAGTAAATGTTTAGCAACATATTTTTAAACCAGTTTAACTAATTGGAGATAAGTTAGGTTCAGTGAAATCTAAAAGCTCATTCAATGGGCATTTTCTCATCTAGATTTCTATAATCTTCTATGCCAATGCAACCGCTGACTTGTCGTAGACTGAATAAAAAAAAGTAGACGTCCTCCCTTCTGGGAGACAGTGATAAATCATTATTTGAGATAATTTTTGACGATCAATATGTCTGCTTTTTTTCTGTCTGCAGTGTCAGAAGCTGTGGGGAACCTGTCGTGTTCCGGAATCAGCTGGGATTCCATTCGGTTATCGTGGGACCCTCCGGTCAACCCGAATGGCCAGATCCTCTTTTATGAGATCGTAATGGAGGTGGACTCATACCGGGTCAACACAGCAGAATACACAGTGACTGGACTGCTGCCGGACCAGGAGTATACACTCAGTGTCACCGCGATCAACTCCGCAGGACAGGGAGAGCAAATCAATTGCACTACTTCTACTCTTTCCGAGTCAGGTACGTACACCATGAATGTAATCCTTTCAGAGAACCGAAAAACCAAAAGAGTGGATGTTCAATGTAATCCTTAATCCTGATCTTTTTTGTTTAGCCCCATCTGCCCCTCGCTCCCTCGCCATCTCTCAGGTCACAGCCAACAATGTGACACTGGAATGGGCTCCCCCACTTTCCATCCCGGGCTTGCTAAAGGAGTACCGCCTGGTCACAGAGTTGCTCTACACGAAATGCGAACCCGACGTCCTAATCCTTGATGAAGAACCGCCTTCGGGTTGCGTGGAGTCAAATGTCACCGTGTCGGTCAACGCTTTAGAAGAGGGCCCTCGTGTCACGGTCCATCCTCTGGCTAAGTACAGACACTACCGTTTCAAAGTGGCAGCGGTGACCAATGCAGGAGTTGGAGAATATACGGAGTGGAAGTATGCACGCACCCTCGCCAGCAGTAAGAATATAATATAAACGTCTTATATCCTTATGACAGTGGAGTCAGAGCCATACTCTCACTGAACATGTCATTAGGAACACCCAGCATCAAAGCCCCGTTTAAAAAAAAAAAAAAAGTAGCACCCATTAATCACCGTTAACATTTTTATGTTGATGCAACGTAACCGTAATCAGCTGTAATGCTTCTCCATAATCTTTGAAATTTGAAATGTCATGGGGGAATGGAATTCATGAGTGAAGCAGGAATGGAAAGGCGGAAAAAAAATGATGTGTGTGTCTATCCGTCAGACCCAGATGCTGCTCCACGTGATATCAGGGTGCTACCCACCTCCGGCAGCCTTCGTATAGACTGGGACCCTCCAGACATTATTTCTGGACCGACGTCTTATCTCGTGCAGGTCATTTCTCTTACTCACAAAGTGTAAATGCTGATGAAGTTGGTATTTATCATGTACTGTAATATTTGCAACTCCTGCGCCACAAGGTGGACGGTCCCGGTTTGAATTACTCGTCAATCCGAGCGCCGGGAGAGTTGACCACGGTGGTTGTAACCAACTTGACGGCCTTCTCGCTCTATTCTGTGATGGTCACCGCCTTCACCGGCCCCTTGGCGGAGGCCGCCGAGCACGGGAAGGCCATCGGGCCCTTTGTGTTTCAAACACTAGAAGAAGGTGTGTGGGGAAAGTTGTGAAGTTTTGTACCCTGCCACTCTCTTATATTCTACCTCACTGCATCGCAATTGTTTACATTTTGTGGTTTTTCTTCAATATATTCAGCACTAATACTATGTCTTGGTTTGTAAATGATAATTATATTTCATGGAGAGAAAAAGAGAACATACCACCTCAGAGGAGAAAAAAAACAACCTTTTAATAGTTGTTCAACCTACAAGAAGAATAACATCATAATCCCATTGCCCCAAATGATGTATTCCTTAGAAATATGATGAGACGATTATCATGATGTTGTTGACAACGATGAGGATAATTATAAATGTTCAAATCTAATTAATAGAAGATCAGATGAAATATAGCTGAACATCGCAACATAGCCAAGAATAACTGAGGATGGGAAAAAAAATGTAAAAAAATATTTACCGTTGACACACCAGAAACATAATCCCTAATGAACTATTCTGGAATAATTTATTTTCAAGAAAAACAGATGATGGAGAAAATATTACTTGTTCATTAAATATGTGTATGTATATACAGCAGTATGTATGTATGATATGTTCACGATATATTTGCTTTGTATATGGATGTGTATGTTATTCAGTTAATATGAAATAATAAAACAATTTGGGCATAATAATTTGGTGGAGGAGAAAATTGTTGGAATAATTAGTTTACTTATTCCAGAATAACATCTAAGTAATGGATATTGCGAAGGAGATACATAGTTACCGTACAGAGACAATAAGGGATTTTTTTTTCTTTTCCCTGTGGCTTCTTGTGTGCCTGCAGAGCCAAAAGACCCGCCAAAGAACGTGGTGGTGACCGTCATCCCGGACGATGTGAACCGTGTCAAGGTGACCTTCACGCCACCGGCAGAGCCCAATGGACAAATCACGTCCTACTTTGTGTACATCTATGAGAAAGAGCTCCTGGTGAGGAACGTCAGCTTGAATACCACCCAAAAAGACAGCTACATGCTGAGCGCCGTCATCGATGGCCTCAAAGGTGGTCGCGACTACAGTATTCAGGTAAGAGGGTGGAGGCTTTTATTCATTTTCATATTAACTGTATTTTCAAGGTCGGGAGGGTGCAGTTACTCGTTACGTGTTTTAAAAAAAAAATGGCGTTACTAACGTAATGCAAATACCATCATATTAACCCTTTCACGCACCCTTTAACCTGATCACCTGATAAGCTGTCCACTGTAGTAACCGCTGTCCTTCAAAGGGTTCAAGTCATGTAATTTAAGATTACTCTAATATTAAATATGCTAATGAAGACCAAATAAATACAAATATTGCAGCAGTATACATTTGTAAACAGTGCACACCCGCTATTTGCCGCGTATGGGATGGATGGACAGATAGATCGATAGATAGATTCTTAATGAATAAATAAAATAGATGATCTAGATCACCAGATCTGCAGTCTATGAAAAATTTGTTGATATGCATAATGGCATGCATAATGTAGCTTTTACTGCGCAACCTTGGGAGAAAATAAAGACATTTGAATAATGAAATGGAAATTCTGTGTGCTAATCATACAATCACATATTCCACAGTCACATTTGAGCAATTATTAAAACTCATCATTTTGCATTGGAACAGTTTTGACCTTGCCAATCTGTAGTTTGCCCAACCCCGTTCAACTTAAATGGTCTTCGTACGTGTTGTTCTGACTCATCCAATGTGTTTGTTTGTAGATTTCAGCAAAGAACGGCGCCGGCCGGAGTCCACCCAGTCCGCACGTCCAGATAACAACAGGAATCAAGGGTACGGTATTCCCACTTATTGCTCGCCCGAGCCTGTCTATTTCTGACACTTGTAAATTGAATTCACGTCTGTGTGCACCTTGTGGCGGAGCAGTCTTTCCGTCACGGTTCAAAGCACATCCGCGCTTGTCATGTTTGGGCAAAAATTCTCCATTTACACAGATGATGGGACTGGGTCGTGATTGACACTGCTTCAGAGTTACAGTATTTGTTTTACTTTGTGTATGTCGTTGTGGGTCACGCTGAGAAGCATTTGCCATCGTTTGACCCTCGCGGAACTATAGATGAGAAACCACAATGCAGTCATTCCTCGTATATTTGTCATCCACTATTCACAAATTTGCCTATTTTCCTTTTTGTGTGTGTGTGTGTGTGTGTGTGTGTGTGTAGGTGTGTGTGTGTGTGTGTGTAGGTGTGTGTGTCGGTGTGTGTGTGTGGAATCCCCAGCTGCCGGAAACGTGGTGTGATTACCAAATTAGATGAACAATCATTCATAATGTCAACACCATTTACTGCAGTGATTCCCAACCTGGATGCCGTGGGGTGTGAAACACTTGTGTGCCTTGAGAAATTTGGCAGGGATCTCACAGGAAAAATGATCCAATTTCATTTTCATTTGTCTGAAAATTCTTATTTATTCATTACAAATATAGCATTGTTCATCTATCTGACAGGGAGAACAATTAAATGAAGGCTCAATGGACCTGGATTTGATCATTATTTCAGAATTTATCATTTTCTTCACATTTTTGATTTGGGTTGCGCCATGAGATTTTTTTTTTTCACCCTTTCAGGCACCTTGTAACTCGATAAGCTGTCCACTATCGTAACCACTGTCCCTGAAAGGGTTAAATCTAAAATGGGTACTTTGGCCCGTTTAGCGTATGCACCCATGGGGTAGTGTGTGCGCATGTGTGCGTGTGTTTGTATGTGGCTCAGTAATGCTGATTTTTAGTTGTTGTGCAGCGCCGGCCAAGCCCGCCCAAAGACCCCAGGCAGTGCTTGGCCACAGAGGGGTTACCATGGTTACCCACAAGAGTATCACCATCCGCTTGCCGGCGTGTTTCTATAGCGATGACAACGGGCCAATCGCAAAAATCCAGGTCATCGTGGCTGAGTCAGGGGGTACGACTCGCCGCAAATGTTGCTTTGAGTCCGTCTGACTTTGACAAACGCATGGATAAAAAAATAAAAAAAACATTTCTGTTTCCCATTTGATCATGTCACAGTGAAAGATGTTGCAAACCTTACGACCTGGAGGGACGCCTTCTTCCACCGCCCCGGCCCGTACGTGACGGACCAGGGCTTCCCCAACCCGCCGTGTTCGATGGACACTCGCAAGGTGTCCCAAAGACGCAACCACACCACAGCGCAAACGTATGTGATAGGAGAGCAAGACGAGTGTATGGTGGAGAATCGAACGGACGTGCTGTGTAACGGACCTCTGAAGGCCAACACGGTTTATGTGTGAGTGGACCGTGTACGATCAAATGTTTTTTAATGAATGAAAACCGTTTTTATGAATATACTGTGTGTTTTCAACAGGTTTAAGTTCCGAGCAACAAACATCATCGGCCAATACACTGACTCGGAGTACTCCGACCATATTAAAACTGCAGGTATACTTACAGTAGGTGCTCTGAAGAAATTAGAATCTGATTGAAAAGTTCATTTATTTCAGTAGTTCAATTCAAAAAGTCAAACTCAAATCGTATGGGCCAATGGCGGGTCATGAATTTGGTCGCTGGGTCTTCAGTGGAGACCTGTGCAACTTAATCCATTACAATCGTGTTGTAATTATCGAAATCATCAATACTCTTCAAAAATGCAGTATAACTGGGGGAAGTGGTGCCATGCGCATCATCTAGAGCAGTTCAGAATCAATATTAATATTTAAATTAACCCGATAAAAATATAAAAACTTTACCGTACTCACTAGAGATGCTGATTATTAAATGTCTTCATACCGCAAATTGCAAAACATGTGTTTTGGGCTGCAACCAGTTTTGCCCTAACCAACCAATCAGAGGACGGAAAAAGGCTGACATCATCGACGGCCGGCGTACTGGACCAGAGACGATAATTGAAAATGTGATCGGTTAAAGAAATAGTCCTATTGCTATTGTAGTGAAAGTTACAACAGCTAGCATGACTGATTCTGACAGCATTTTGATCGCACTGCGCGGAGTTGCTTGACATAGCAACACAGATGCTGACATCTGATTGGTCAATATGTATAACTTCCACATATGTACACTGCAAGCAGTGCAAAATGAAGAGAAGACACCGTCGGGACGGAATAGGCACAATTTAATCAACAAATGTTACACTGCAGTTTGCCAGTTTGTAAGTTTGTGTTTTTGCACTTTTTTAGGTCAGCAAAGGAATTGCTGGCCCAGCAAAGGAATTGCTGGCTCTCACAACTGACTCACTCCACATCATCATCATTTTATTTTTGCATTGAGACACACCTGTGTATTATTATTTTTTTAATAAGTGATTATTCGACACTCCTTTTCTCTCCCTGCAGTTTATGGGCTGCTGAGCAGAGACGAGCAGATCATCTTGGGTGTACTCCTTTCTTTCTTCTTGGCAGTGCTGCTGATTGTCATCATCTGTGCATCTGTCAAGTAAGGAAACAGAAACACTCATGGCCTTTGTTTTTTTTTTTTCTTTTGAACAAATTCACGAAACACTCTCGTACCAATAATATCGTCTTGAATAAGTGTGAACTTAATCACGTTGTTCTGAGAAGGCAGATGTAAAGCAAATTCATTCTACTGTTTATATAAGAATATCGGAGCATAACGTGCGTTATTCACCCTTTTGCCAGGGTCCACCAGCGCAAGAAGGAGGGCGAAACGTATTCCCCCCGAGAAGCGGAGATCATCGAGACCCAATGTAAACTGGATCAGCTGATTGCTGTGGCAGACCTTGAGCTGAAGCAGGAAAAAGTCAACCGGTGGGGATATTAAACTATAACGACGTCGAACACGTGTTGGCAACGCTTGGTGTGACTTGGCGGCGGCCGACACGTTGCGCTCCCGTCAGCACTAAATCATCTTCTTGTCGCCGAGTTTGAGCAAAAATAGAAGCCATGTCTTCGAAACGGCGCAGCGGCATTGTGGCTTTCCATTTATTCCTTTCTTCTTCGCAGACATGCTGTCTGCGAGTCTCCAACCATCTTCCCTGACAAAATGTGCCTTACTTACACACATTTATACATCACTCACTGAAACACACCTATAAATTTGCTTTTGACACTGAGCACTTTTCTGCCAGCAGGTATTCATCCTTCTTCTTCAGACGGAAAGAGATTTACGTCATCCAGTAAGTGCTGCTACTGTTTATGTAATTTCACCACTCGCTCAAGGCATGCTTGGCCTACACTATAACACTGCAAACCACATTGTGTGTGTGTGTGTGAGTGTGTGCGTGCGTGTGTGTGTGTGTTATTTACCCTCACGCTACGGTCAACCTGCATTTGGGCGGTAGAGTATTTTTAGAGGGCAGGCAGAGGTTAGCTACCTCCGCTTCATGGGTTCAGAATGACAACGAAAATGAATGTTGCTGTTTTCTTTCTTCCTGTCTCCCCTCATTCCTTCCTGCCTTCCTCCCTTCCTTCTTTTTCATTCCTCCCTTGCTTCCTTATATAGAAACACCGATATATTCTTACCTCTCATCGCAACCCTGATGCATCACTTTCTTCCGTCCTTCCCCCTTTCCACTTCCTTTCACACAATCCCTCTTCCTTTCCATCCTTTCAAACATACCATCCTTCAATCCTCCTATTTTCCTTTCCTCTTTCCTTCCTTCCTTCCTTCCTTCCTTCCTTCCTTCCTTCCTTCCCCGATCCCATATCCCATTCCTCCTCCTTTCCCTTTTCCATCATTTCTTTCCTTCCTCCATCCTTTTCTTCCCGCCATACCATCCTTCAACTCTACCTTGCACGCTTCAGACCTTCCTACCATCCTCACTTCCTTCTTTCTTTCCTTCCTTGCTTTTTTCCATTCCTTCAGTCTTCTTTCCTTCCTTCCCGCTTTATTAAGTTAAACAGATAAACCGTCTGGTTTCTTTTTGGATTTTCTGTGCACAAATAGCACCGACTCAACTGTGATTGAGCTTGTTCTTTTTTCCATCCCCCCCTCCCCCCCGCCGCCACCATCTATTTTCATCCAGACTCCTCAGCTACAGGAAATCGCTCAAGTAAGTCATCCTGCATAAATAATGTATAAATGTGTATAAATAATATGCTGACAGTGGCTGCAGCATCCCAACACAGTTTTTTACTTGGTGCCGCTCGCCGTTTGGAAGTGTTACTACTCTCACACGCTCTGCGAATACTTGTCGCATCTCATCCACAGTTATGTTTATTGTGGAGGCCATTTAGTACTTAATTTGAAAAGTAATTCAATATTATTTTTTACTTTCAGTGATGGCAATCAAAATCTTGATTTAACCAAAAAAAGAAAACATTGACACTGAGTTATGGAGTAGAAATTACAGCTCTGTTTTCAAATACAGTGAGCAGAGGTAGAAAATCATGAGGAAAATAAATACCCAAGTAGAGTACAGACACCTGAAAAATTCTGCTTAAGTAGAATAACGAAATACAGTACATGGACTTGGTCAGTTTCCATGACTGGCTATCATGGTCCCTCATTTAATTTTTTTTTCTTTCAAGGCCTATCAGCAAGAAGTCGTTCCTCCAACATATTGAGGATCTGTGCAGCAATGACAATGCCAAATTCCAGGAAGAGTTTTCCGTAAGTGAACATCCAATCTGAGTGAATTTCATTTTATTTTAACCAAGAAATCTTTGCTCTCTTTCCCCCCCCTTCAGGAGCTCCCCAAACTACTTCAAGACCTGGCCACCACGGACGCAGATCTGCCCTGGAACAAAACCAAGAACCGTTTCCCCAATATAAAGCCGTGTAAGTACACGTGGCAGATCCGAAACCTGTTGCAGTTCCACGAGGTTTATTTGCGAGGTGCGAGGTAATTACAGCGCCGTCTAGTGTCACAGCTTGTTTTGTTTTTCTCGAAGGAAAGGCCACGCGAGAAGACCCTTTCATGGTGGTCTTTAATTATATAGGGCATGAGGGGAAAAAATGCTCATTTGCATGCTCCTCTTGACAAGATTTTCAGTGATGTAATAGCATTTGCACTCCATTTCCGGGGGAATAATCATTTGCAAGTTGAGCTATACATTGAAAACGACTGCGTTGTATCCAGATAATAACAATCGAGTGAAACTGCTGTCGGAACCGGGAGCCGCAGGCTCGGACTACATCAACGCCAGCTTTGTCTCAGTGAGTATCAACTGATGGAAAAATGAACAATGCATTCCTTTTTTTCTGTTCTAATTCTGTCCGTGTGAATTATTATATCTAGATATACTGTATATTTTCTAAAAATGTGTATATCTTGGTCCCGAAGGGCTATCTGTGTCCGAATGAATTCATCGCCACGCAGGGTCCTCTGCCCAACACGGTGGCTGACTTTTGGAAGATGATCTGGGAAACGGGCACCCGCACCATCGCCATGCTGACGCAGTGCCACGAAAACGGCAGAGTGAGTGGCAGTTAGGTTTCACTGACTTCGTCACATATCCCGCCTCCATTTTCACGCACTCGTACGTCCCGTTCTAGATTCGCTGTCACAAGTACTGGCCAGAGGACAACAACAAGCCCATGTCAGTGTTTGGTGACATTCTTATTTCAAAAGTGTCTGAAGAAATCCTTCCTGATTGGACTGTCAGAACGCTTAAAGTGGAAAAGGTAACGACCCGAAACAATTTCATGGGAGCCCCTGCTGACTTGATATGTAAAAGAAGACATTCTTGGAAAATTGACTTTTAATTGGTTGCAGTGTTGCTTCAATGGGGGAAAATACGAGTAAAGTAGTAATACGAGTTAGTGGATTTATATGAGATTTATTTAGTGTTGGCCGGTGGTGGCTTTGCACCAGGACCATTCATTTGCAGTTTGGATTTGGAGCAGTTGATTTGTTGCTGTTCATTTTTCGGAAAATGAGTCACTACAGGGGTCCGAAAAGTCCTTAATATGGCAACATTGGTTAGCCCGAGCTCCCTTCCTGGGCACTCTAGTAAAGCCAGAAATTTGCAAAAAGGACAGAAATTTCTCCCGCCAACCCAATAATGTTCACACTATTTTTATATTTCTTTATTTTTGGACTGTAATTTAGCCTTTATTCATCCAGATCACGCAATTGAAGCAAAGTACAAACAAGAACAGACAATAGTTAAACCATCATTGAGACGAAACCTTTCTTCTTGTTTCACCCTGCAGCATGGACACTACATTCTGGTCCACCACTTCAACTACACGTCGTGGCCCGAGCATGGGGTCCCGGAAAGCTGCGGCGCCCTCATCAAGTTTGTCCGGGCTGTCCGAGTGCACCCGCACCACAACACCACCATAGCAGTGCACTGCAGGTATTTGCGGGCGCATGGCGGAGTGCATTTTTATGTCTTCATGTTCTAGATCACAGGTGTCAAACTCAAGGCCCCGGGGCCAGATCTGGCCCGCCACATCATTTTATGTGGCCAACGAAAGCAAATCCAACATGATACTTGATAAAATCTCTACCAAAAATTAAAATTCTCATATGTAACAAATAACTGACATATTGTCAGCATTTTGTTGTTACCAAACCCCTCATTACAGTAACTTAAACATTCGTGGAATAAACCATAATGATTGAATTTTTATATGGTTTCAGTGATAACGGTCCTCGAAGGGAAACGGTAACTAAAATGCGGTCCACGACAAAAATGAGTTTGACACCCCTGTTCTAGACAGTGGTTGACCACCTGCCAAATTTATGGTTGCTTCATGACTCTGCACTCTTAAAACTGCTGAGTCAAAAGTAACCCAAAATGGGCGAAATACTATACTGAGCCCAGAAATGGGTCCAAAGTGGCTGAAACCAGGTTGTCGGTATAACTGTGGTAAAGAATAATACAAATTTTATTCCCAACACTTTCAAATAAGAAGACACAACTTTTGCCCGTCGGGGGTTTAGTCCATACAACCTGGCCAGTATTTGAATACTGACCTATATCCAAAAGTAGCAGCATTCCCCACTTAGCCATGCAGCCACCATCCACAGTTTCTAAGAATGCCACATTAAATATACTTCCACTTCAGTACACACCTGACCATATTGGCAACCAACTTCAACTTTTCAGTCCGCCCGAATTTAATCTTCAACCCGCTATAATCTGTTCATCGTGTGTCTGTGGACTCAGCGCCGGCGTGGGCCGAACAGGCGTGTTCATCGCTCTGGACCATCTTATTCAGCACATCAGAGATCACGACTTTGTGGACGTTTACGGCCTGGTGGCTGAGCTGCGCAGCGAGAGGATGTGCATGGTGCAGAATCTGGTAAGGGAGAAGACTCTCTTTTTTTGTCACCCTGCGATTGAAGTGAACAACCGTCAGGGAAGTGACACATAACACAAAATAATGCACTGTACAGAATAGCCTCTTCAATTGTGTTCCGTCACTTTCAAGCATCAGCAGACGCGCGTGTAGTTGTCCTACTTTACTCTTCATTCCCTCACCGCCACCCTGTGATCCCTTTTCCTGTCAGGCATTATTAGAAAATTCTCTTTATGGACTAAAATGGTCTGGCGGTGGATTAAACGTCTATTGTGAGCAGGATTCCCCCATCCTGACAAAGCACGGCACTATCCTAAAATCACCCCGGCTCGCTCATTACTTATGGATCACTTGTGTGTCTCGGTGTGGGTGTGTATCTACACCCTTCTTCTTATCACGGCTCATTATTTGTTGGCTTGCTCATTTTAAATTGTGGGATCCGCACTTTGTTGTAGACTTTAATCTCTAAAACCGTTAAATCTCCTGTTTTGTTTGTCTTAACCGTGAGTACATTTTGAAATAAAACAACTTGACAGTGGCGCCTTGTCACGTAATCACTGAGACGAGGCTTTACTTGGCTACCTGTGAATCACTTTTAAGCCTTGCAAACTTGCGGCGCAAAGCTAAACATTTTCAGTGTCAAATTTGTATCTCTGTCATACATCAATCAAAACAGAGCAGAGCTTTATCTTTTTTTTTCAAGAGCTCTTTTATTGACTCTCTATTGTGCCTGACCATCTCATGATGTGTCCGGCGAATATATGTGTTATGCATGCTACATAGTGAGAAGATAAATTGGCTACACTGTGTGTGTGTGTGTGTGTGTGTGTGTGTGTGTGTGTGTGTGTGTGTGTGTGTGTGTGTGTGTGTGTGTGTGTGTGTGTGTGTGTGTGTGTGTGTGTGTGTGTGTGTGTGTGTGCGCGCGCGCGCGTGTGTGTGTCAGGCCCAATACATCTTCTTGCACCAGAGCACGCTGGAATTGCTGAACAACAAAGGCAACAGTCAGTCCATCTGGTTTGTCAGCTACTCTGCTCTGGAGAAGACGGACTCGCTGGATGCAATGGAAGGTAACAAACAACACACATAATCGTCAAAAGTTTATGAACCTATATTGAGCCCAGGCACATATTTTACATTTGAAAATCTCATGTTACATTGTTGCTATGTGCTGATGGTATTTCCAGCACTGTAAGGCGCTTCAGAGTATAAGGCGTACCTTCAATGAATGGCCTAATTTAAAACTGTTTTCATAGATAGGGCGCACCGTATTGTAAGGCGCATGGAATAGAAGCCACAATAGTGGCTGCGGTTGCGTCATGCATCCACTAGATGAAGCTACGCTCAAGGGAATACAATACAATGCAGCTTGATTTCTATCGCGCTTTCACAACAGCTGCAGCTGTCACAAAGCACTTTACAGAACATTTAAAATACTCCGTCCAAGAAATCTGAATATCAATCCATATATAAGGCACATCGGATTATGAGGCGCACTGTCGAAAATTGAATGCTTTTAGGTGCACCTTATCGTGCGGAAAATACGGTATTTGTCACACAATTTTTCTTAAAGGCATTAAGACTTTATTGGTATGTTTTGAATCTTTATTCATTCATTCATTCACTCTGATAATAAAGGATACCAGCAAATCGGGTTAGGGTTATATCCATAAAATCTGAGAAAAGAAAACAAAAAGCTTTTGGAGGGGTGTATAACACACGGGTGCATGTTGTTTGAAAAAAAATAATTATATATATATATACTGTATATATATATATAATTATATATAATTATATATATATATATATACTGTATATATTTTTTTAAGTATAGTAATTCCAAACATTTTGGGTTGCTCACATTTTTTTCAAATTTTGCAACAGGGCTCAGTCTTGTCACCTGGGAATAGCTACAATTTACCGCATGGTGGTACCATGACTTGAGAGTTCATTCATTCTGTATCGTTCGTATCTGGGCCTGCTTAGTTGAACACAAAGCTGATATACTTGCAGGCAGCAGGAATTATTCTGTCGTTGGCCGACTTCAAGGATTAATCGCATCTTCTGCTGTCTAGTGGAAAAAAGTTAAATTGTTCCGAATTATACACACACACACACACACTTGTTCCATCATACGTCACACTGCGCATGTGTCGACAGGAGACGTTGAACTGGAATGGGAAGAGACCACAATGTAGACGGACCCCTTTGCCCAAAGGTGGCTGTGTTATTTTTGGGAGCAAAAGAAGAAAGAGAAGACAAAGGATGAAATGAACGGGAATCAGTCTTTGGAACGTTGCTCCCTTCCATGACCTTTCTCCTTTTCACGGTGAGGAAAAAAGTGGGAGCACTCAGAGCGCCCTATCACAATTTTGCACACACTGAGTCCATTGCGTATTGTCATGACTGTATTGTATTGAAAGCTGTTGTGTTTTTGTAAGATAATTTATTCGGCCATATTTCTTTTATTTTCGACATCTTTGTCGATTCTGCCGCCTGCGTTCAGGAGTTGACGGCAGTCCAATTTTTCAGGGGTTTGGATCCTTTTCTCAAGAGTGATTTGCACAAGTAAAGCCGCTTGAATTTTTATTCTTGTGTTTGATGTCTTTTACGGCCTTAATACACCCGTGGCGACTCTTAGATGGAATGAGGTCGTCGCGACGTTGTGCTGTCACATTACAAAATGAACACACTCTGAATGTGTTTAACTCTGAACACACATTCGGTTCGGGCCAGAAGAATGAAATTGTTTTTATGGTGTTGCCAATGTACACCACACCACAGTGGATTTTAAATACCTCGGTTTTCGTGATTACCGGTAATCCGTTCCAGAAGGTCTGCCTAAAAGCAGTGTTTCCCATAGGAAATCATGTAAATCTCTTTAATCCATCCCAGGCATCCAAAAATATCTGAAAAAAAAATCTCCAGAAAATGACTCGAGTTACACACAAATCAGTGCGAGATAAACAAATGAACTTCTCAAATTACAATTATCTTTGTCGAAGATTTGATGGCTAACAGTGTTGTGTCCAAGGACCGGCAACCCGAGGCCAAGGCCAAGGCCAAGGACTTGACTCCGAGGAAAAGGCCAAGGCCAAGGACTTGGAAAATTTTTCCGAGGCAAGGCCAAGGCCAAGGCCTTGAGAAATTTTCCGAGGCCAAGGCCAAGGACCAAGGACTGATTTTGAAGCTGAGGCCTTGCCGAGGACATGTATAAAACAATGCTATCATACCACTTGGCAGGTCTTCATGATTTGCAACACCCCTCCATCATAACCCCTTGCACTCCCTAACGCTTGAATGAAGTGTTTTTATTCAAAGAGTAGAACTGTCAGGGTATGTGTTATTTATACTGAGAAAAATAAAAATAAAAGCATATGATATACATTTATGAATTAATGTTTTAGTGCAGTCGTTTCTTAATATGAAGTAAATCAACACTCAACAGGCATGACGTGGCACGGAAGACAAGTTGAGAAATGACTTTGCATAGAAGTCAATCACTGAGTGCAGAAAAAGCGGTAATCTCTGCAGTGATAATTTTACAGTTTACCGGCAGCGAGTCCCAGGGACTCGCTGATCAGAAAAGTTTGAGTCCCATTGTGCATTGAGAGAGTCCCAAATTTCGAATTCTGAAATGGTCTACTTATTCGATTGCATATGATAATAACACAAACAACAACATATACATACAATTATAAACAAATGCTGCAAAATTTTAAATCATTCAGTAGCAGGCCTGAGGATTTTGGAAATTCATGGTAACCGTTTTTCGGTTCTGTCGGATTACCCAATGGGAAACCGTGGTAACTAATGTTGGGTTCTGTAAACGTTCATCTTGGGAACCCATTTTTCTATTTTGGCTGATATTCATAATCAAGAATTCTGACACTCAAAAGTATAATGTTTCAAGGGTAAATGTTTGAAAACGATGCATTAACAATGAACATTACATCAGTAGCTGTGTACTCCAGGTTTATTCCAAAAAATAAATGGATCAAAAACTGGTGTACTCATGTGGCATCATCAGAGTATTTTTTCCAATCTCACACTGCAAAGATTAATTTACTGGTAATCATTAATACAGGTAAGTATTGATGTGGCTTGACATCCTCTTCCCAAGACGATGCATGTGTAATCTACGATCAATTTGACGAAAGAATTTAACACACGTCATCAAGAGTTCTACCAACAGTTAACATTAGCATTACTACATCTTGTGACAAAGATTTTATTCATAAAGTTACCATGCCACAACCAGTAAATTATAGAATAACCAATACTGTTTCATAATATTTTTCATAACGATTAGACTACAAATCTAATGACCAACTAGCCTCGTAATCGTGCCTCTCGTCGTATCTTGCTCTCGTGTTCTGTGCATACTTTTCAGGTGAGTTTAGTGATACGCCCTTTGGACGATTCATTCGAAAAATCAGACTGGCATTCCCATTTCTTAAATGTCGTAATTAGTAGACCTTTGTGAGTTTTTTTTCGCCGCCATCTCAAACTTTCATCCGCGCAATTCCTCAGTTTGCGGACTAAAATATCCCAGTCAGCAAAATTGGTCTGGCCCAGCTCTGGGGCAGAGACGGCTCGTACACTCGGCCCACATACCTCAATGAATGACGGTCATGCAGTGGCCCACGGCTGTTTTTAGCCCAAAAAAAACGACCATGTACATAGTAAGGCGTTTTTCGACAAAAAAACCCGACCATGTATAGTAAGGTGTTTTGAGCCGAAAAAAACGACCATGAATAGTAAGGCGTTTTAACAAAAAAAAAAAAACGACCATGTATGGTCAGGTGTTTTTTGACGAAAAAAACGACCATGTATAGTAAGGCGTTTTTAGCCGAAAAATCCCCCGACCATGTATTAGTAAGGCGTTTTGAGCCGAAAAAAAAGGAGCACGTATGTTAAGGCGCTTTGAGCCGAAAAAAATGACCATGTATAGTAAGCCGTTTTTAGCCGAAAAAAAACGACCATGTATAGTAAGGGGTTTCTAGCCGAAAAAAACCCCATGTATAGTAAGGCTTTTTTGGACGAAATTTTTTGCAGAAAAAAACGACCATGTATAGTAAGGCGTTTTTAGCCGAAAAAAACGACCATGTATATATAGGAAGGCGTTTTTAGCCGGAACCCCCCCCCCCCCCCTACCATGTATAGTAAGGCGTTTTTGGACAAAATTTTTAGCTGAAAAAAAAACGACTATGTATAGTAAGCCGTTTTTGGACGAAATTTTTAGCCGAAAAAAACTAGCATGTATAGTAAGGCGTTTTTGGACGAAATTTTTAGCTGAAAAAATACGACCATGTATAGTAAGGTGTTTCAAGCCCAAAAAAAAAAACATGTATAGTAAGGCATTTTTGACCGAAATTTTTAGCCGAAAAAAACGGCCATGTATAGTAAGGCATTTTTGACCGAAATTTTTAGCCGAAAAAAACAACCATGTATAGTAAGGCGTTTCTAGCTGAAAAAAAAGACCATGTATAGTAAGGCGTTTTTGGACGAAATTTTTAGCTGAAAAAAAACGACCATGTATAGTAAGGTGTTTCAGGCCAAAAAAAAAAGACCATGTATAGTAAGGCATTTTTGACCGAAATCTTTAGCCGAAAAAAACGACCATGTATAGTAAGGCGTTTCTAGCCGAAAAAAAACGACCATGTATAGTAAGGCATTTTTGACCGAAATTTTTAGCCGAAAAAAACAACCATGTATAGTAAGGCGTTTTTGGACGAAATTTTAGGCAAAAAAATCGACCATGTATAGTAAGGCGTTTTTGGACGAAATTTTTAGCCGAAAAAAACGACCATGTATAGTAAGGCATTTTTGACCGAAATTTTTAGCCGGAAAAAAAAAACCATGTATAGTAAGGCGTTTCTAGCTGAAAAAAAAGACCATGTATAGTGAGGCGTTTTTGGACGAAATTTTTAGCTGAAAAAAGACGACCATGTATTATAGTAAGGCGTTTCAAGCCAAAAAAAAAAGACCATGTATATATACTAAGGCATTTTTGACCGAAATTTTTAGACAAAAAAAAACGACCATGTATAGTAAGGCATTTCTAGCCGAAAAAAACGACCATGTACAGTAAGGCGTTTCTAGCCGGAAAAAACGACCATGTATAGTAAGGCGTTTTTGGACGAAATTTTTAGCCGAAAAAAAACGACCATGGAAAGTAAGGCATTTTTGACCGAAATTTTTAGACGAAAATAACGACCATGTATAGTAAGGCGTTTCTAGCCGAAAAAAACGACCATGTATAGTAAGGCATTTTTGACCGAAATTTTTAGCCGAAAAAAACAACCATGTATAGTAAGGCGTTTTTGGACGAAATTTTTAGCTGAAAAAAAACGACCATGTATTATAGTAAGGCGTTTCAAGCCAAAAAAAAAAGACCATGTATATATAGTAAGGCATTTTTGACCTGAAATTTTTAGACAAAAAAAACGACCATGTATAGTAAGGCATTTCTAGCCGAAAAAAACGACCATGTACAGTAAGGCGTTTCTAGCCGGAAAAAACGACCATGTATAGTAAGGCGTTTTTGGACGAAATTTTTAGCCGAAAAAAAACGACCATGGAAAGTAAGGCATTTTTGACCGAAATTTTTAGACGAAAATAACGACCATGTATAGTAAGGCATTTTTGACCGAAATTTTTAGCCGAAAAAAACAACCATGTATATATAGTAAGGCGTTTCTAGCCGGAAAAAAAACGACCATGTATAGTAAGGTGTTTTTAGCCGAAAAAAACGACCTTGTATAGTAAGCCGTTTTTGGACGAAATTTTTAGCGGAAAAAAACTACCATGTATAGTAAGGCGTTTTTAGCCGAAAAAAACGACCATGTATCGTAAGGCGTTTTTAGCCGAAAAAAACGACCATGTATAGTAAGGCATTTTTAGCCGAAAAAAACGACCTTGTATAGTATGCCGTTTTTGGACGAAATTTTTAGCCAAAAAAAACAACCATGTATAGGAAGGCGTTTCTCGCTGAAAAAAACGACCATGTATAGTAAGGCGTTTCAAGCCGAAAAAAAACGACCATGGAAAGTAAGGCATTTTTGACCGAAATTTTTAGACGAAAAAAACGACCATGTATAGTAAGGCGTTTCTAGCCGAAAAAAACGACCATGTATAGAAAGGCGTTTTTGGACGAAATTTTAGGCGAAAAAAATCGACCATGTATAGTAAGGCGTTTTTGGACGAAATTTTTAGCCGAAAAAAACGACCATGAATAGTAAGGCGTTTTTGGACGAAATTTTTAGACGAAAAAAACGACCATGTATAGGAAGGCGTTTCTAGCCGTAAAAAACGACCATGTACAGTAAGGCGTTTTTGGACGAAATTTTAGCCGAAAAAATCGACCATGTATAGTAAGGCGTTACTAGCCAAAAAAAAACGACCATGTGTTGTAAGGCGTTTTTGGACGAAATTTTTAAACGAAATTTAAACACCAAAAACGCCTTACTATACATGGTCGTTTTTTCGGCTAAAAACGGCTTACTATACATGGTCGTTTTTTTCGGCTAATAACGCCTGACTGTACATGGTCGTTGTTTTCGGCTGAAAATTTCGTCCAAAAACGCCTTACTACATGGTCATTATTTTTTCGGCTAAAAACGCCTTAGTATACATGGTCGTTTTTTTTCGGCTAAAAACACGTTACTATACATGGTCGTTTTTTTGGGCTAAAAATTTCGTCCAAAAACGCCTTTCTATACATGGTCGTTTGTTTCGGCTAATAACGCCTTACTGTACATGTTCCTTTTTTTCGGCTAAAAACGCCTTACTAGATACATGGTCTTTTTTTTTTTTTCCGGCTAAAAACGCCTTACTATAATGGTCGTTTTTTTTTCGGTCAAAAACGCCTTAATATACATGGTCGTTTTTTTCAGCTAAAAATTTTGTCCAAAAACGCCTTACTACACATGGTCGTTTTTTTCGGTCAAAAACGCCTTACTATACATGGTCGTTTTTTTTCCGGCTAAAAACGCCTTACTATACATGGTCGTTTTTTTCGGCTAAAAATTTCGTCCAAAAACGCCTTACTATACATGGTGATTTTTTTCAGCTAAAAATGCCTTACTATACATGTCGTTTTTTTCGGCTAAAAACGCCTCACTATACATGGTCGGTTTTTTTCGGTCAAAAACGCCTTAATATACATGGTCGTTTTTTTGGGCTAAAAACGCCTTACTATTCATGGTCGTTTTTTTCGTCCAAAAACGCCTTACTATACATGGTCGTTTTTTTTTCCGGTCAAACACGCCTTACTATACATGGTCGTTTTTTTCGGCTAAAAATTTTGTCCAAAAACGCCTTACTACACATGGTCGTTTTTTTCGGTCAAAAATGCCTTACTATACATGGTCGGTTTTTTTTCGGCTAAAAACGCCTTACTATACATGGTCGTTTTTTTCGGCTAAAAATTTTGTCCAAAAACGCCTTACTATACATGGTCATTTTTTTCGGCTAAAAATGCCTTACTATACATGTCGTTTTTTTCGGCTAAAAACGCCTGACTATACATGGTCGTTTTTTTTTCGGTCAAAAACGCCTTAATATACATGGTCGTTTTTTTCGGCTAAAAAAAAGCCTTACTATACATGGTCGTTTTTTTTCGGTCAAAAACGCCTTACTATACATGGTCGTGTTTTTTTTTTGGCTAGAAACGCCTTACTATACATGGTTGTTTTTTTCGGCTAAAACTTTCGTCCAAAAACGCCTTACTATATGGTCGTTTTTTTCGGCTAAAAACGCCTTACTATTATGGGTGTTTTTTCGGCTAAAAACGCCTTACTATACATGGTCGTTTTTTTCGGCTAAAAATTTCATCCAAAAACGCCTTACTATACATGGTCATTTTTTTCGGCTAAAAATGCCTTACTATACATGTCGTTTTTTTCGGCTAAAAACGCCTGACTATACATGGTCGTTTTTTTCAGCTAAAAACGCCTTACTATACATGGTCGTATTTTTCGGCCAAAAAAGCATTACTAAACATGGTCGTTTTTTTCGGCTAAAAACTTCTTACTATACATGGTCGTTTTTTCCGGTCAAAAACGCCTTACATGGCCGTTTTTTTCGGCTAAAAACGCCTTACTGTACATGGTCGTTTTTTTCGGCTCAAAACGCCTTACTAAACGTGGTGGTTTTTTTTATGCTAAATTCGCCTTACTATACATGGTCGTTTTTTTCGGCTAAAAACGCTTGATTATACATGGTTGTTTTTTTGGGCTAAAAATTTCGTCCAAAAACGCCTTACTATACATGGTCGGGGTTTTTTCGGTCAAAAACGCCTTACTATATACATGGTCGTTTTTTTCGGCTAAAAATTTCGTCCAAAAACGCCTTTCTATACATGTTCGTTTTTTTCGGCTAAAAACGCCTTACTAGATACATGGTCGTTTTTTTCGGTCGATTTTGTTTGATTTCTTTGTGATTTTTGCCGTCCTCTGGCCCACTTTATACCTGTGGACGAAGGATTATGGGCTCTAATCTCTCGTTGTATCCGAGGACCGGCAACCCAAGACCAAGGCCAAGGACTTGACTCCGAGGCCAAGGCCAAGGACCGCCCTTCGGTCCTCGAGCCGGTCCTCGAAAACACATCACTGATGGCTAATGGGAGATGTACTTTGCTGTAAGTTTTGGAATCTTATCGTGCTTCCCCACCTTCTTTGTCAAATGGCCGACACTCATGGCCGACAACGAGATGACACTCATCTCGTTCTATCACCATTGCCTGAAAATGATTCGACAGACAGCAAGGCATGTTCCACCTTGCAAGCTGTGATTTAACAACTCAAGGTAACAAGGGTCCCACTCTGATCGACAACACTTGGCATAACATCCTTAGTTACACCATCAAAATAAAAGCATGCCCGTATAAGAAGTCCCCAGAGTTTTTTAGGCTTATTAGTTGTCACATTCAAACTATTTTATGTTTCTTTATTGAGTGCAGCTGTTAAATGAGCCATCATGTGGTGAAACTGCATTATTGTACTGCGTGCTTTTATTTTGAAGGACTTACTTTGGGTCAGATGTAACACGTAGCCCAAATGCTCAATATTGCATCCCTGTGCCGTAATGAATGAGTTCGCCGCCTGTGTGATAAAGGCAGGTTTGATTTTCCCATTAGCCCCCCCCCCCACCCCCCCATTCCATGCTGCTACATCCCACCTGCTGCAGAATCTTTCATTCGACCAACGCCACACTTCGGAGTCAATATTGACAACACACAAAGATGCACGGAGAGTAAAAACTACTTTATTCTTTCATTCTCCCCAAACGAACAAAGAAAAAAAATAGAAATACGCTTTTTTTAATAATAAACATGTTGATCTTTAAGAAATCTTCCATTTGATATATTTGTTTTTGTTTATAAATAGTGTGAGGGTGCAAATATTCATGACAGTGCTTATTGAGGGTATATGAGGGCGCCATGACAACCGCAGCGAAGGAGGGACAGAGGAAGGCTCAGGACAGGAAGAGAGATAATAAAAACTGTAAAATGCAATCGAACTTGCAGGTGAATGCTGAAGAGCTGATGCGGAAAAGAAATGCGGAAGAAGTTATCAAAATGTAGGAAATGGGTTAAGACATTGTGATCTTTAAAACCACACCATTGGTTGGGATGTTTATAAATTCTGAGGACAAAGTGGGCATTTTTGGAATATGACAAAGCCAACATTTTGACATTGGAGTGATTTGAATCGACCGAGAAACGTGCAGGAGTTGGAAAACGTGTAAACTGCTCTGGGGAATTTTGCCATGAAAATTTGTGGAATTCTGGAGGCTCTTCAGCATTCGCACCTTAAATTAAAAATCGTAGAAAATGACATCGGCGGACACAACGTTTATGATACAAACACAGACTAGAGCCGCTTTTGCGTCCGCTTTGGAAGCTTTACATGCTGAATGCCGCTCTTCAAGTCAATGTGAGAGTCAAGAAAAAAGAAAAAAAAATCCAAACAACTAAGCAGAGAGAAGACAAGCATTTCCTAAAATGGATTTTGTGTTGATTTGCCGACTGCGTTTGTGCATGTGTGTGTAATCACCCAAACAGCATAGCCCTTTGCACAGCTCCTCTTAATGACACAATACTACCGGAATGACCATTGTAACAATAGTAGTAATATCGGTGTTGCCGTGGTAACCGCTCTAAAACCTATAAAAGCTTTTGCCGTTTTTCCCGCTTCGGCTGCAGGACTTCATAACGCCCGATATGAGACGTCAATAGTCATCCCGAATAATAATAACTATAGCTCTGTGTTTGTCTCTCTTGCTTTTAAACTAGACTCTTCTCTGTACAAATTCAGCAGACGTAGACACACGCACACACGGATGCGAGATCACGTTCTCAGAATAGAATCTATGTATTTACATTATATATTTCATATATTCTGTGGTGCAAAAAAAAAAAAAAGTAGAAGACGTGCTTCGGTGCGTCTCTGCTGTACAAAGCGTCCCAACCGAAATGCCATGATATCAACTTCACCACAATCATCTTGCCGACGCTGCTTTTTTTCTTATTTCCTCTTTTGTTTTGTTTTGTTTTGTTTTTTCAATACATTGTCACTGTGGCGGAAGGTAAAAAGTGCAAAAAGCATTTACGAGTGGACCTAAGTCGACCACCGCTATGTGTGTGTGTGTGTGTGTGGTGGCATTATTTTTCTTTCTCAAACTAAAGCTATTAAGTGAGAGTTTCCCGCCTGATAAATGGCCTTCAACAACAATATTCACAGTGGAGAAAGCCAGTAAGAGTGAATGCACAAGGGGGGGAGGGGGGGGCAAGCATGATGAATGATCAGCCCCCGGTCGCAGTGTGAGCAGGGGGAATGGAAGTCAGGCAGGTGCGAGCCTTTCCTGCTACTTCATGTCAGTCAAATGTATAAAGGCCACACTGAAAAGACAAAAAATACAACAGTCATGTGAGGTATCATGTTGACATTAAACGAGACAAACGTTGAAAAAAAAATGTCATTTGAAAAAAAAGAGAAAATTATCAGATTCAAGCAGTGTTAGTGAAAGAAAAAAAATGTCACATGAAGTCGTTTTCATTTTATGAAAATGAAGTTGTGATGTTACAGGAACAATGGCGGCCATTTTTGAGGAACTAGGTCATAATTTCACCCCACCCAAAATATTTTTTTTCCCACCGGCTAAGTAATCATTATTTTTAAAAGTATGTGTAAAGCGGCAAAATTTGTATTGTATACGGTATGAGGGCAAAAAGTCTGGATTTTATGGAATGAAGGATTTACAAGATTGTGGTCATTTTATTGGGGTGGGGGGGAGACCTTTCTGACACCACATGCTGAATGAATGATTTATTTTGACAATGGTGTGATAATGACATTAAAAAGGGACAACTAAAAAGATCAACAATTAATTAAACATGAAAAGTAACATTTTAAATTAAATTGGAAAAATATTGGAAAACAAATGATGCTTCGCTATTGTGTCAAATGGGCGCAGTGTAGCACCGACTACAGGCAAGGCTTACTCGATGCAAAAAAAATAAAAGTCTAGTATCGGTGGCTGGTATCTGCATTCTTTAGGAGACCCAATACCTTGAAAAAGAGCTGGTCTCGACCCAATAATGATAATTGGTATCTGTACTTCCCATAAAATTATAGTTTAGGGTTGGGGGGGTTTTCCCCCCTGAAAAAAAATGTCAGGATTTTACTC
Organism: Hippocampus guttulatus; assembly: GCF_054856545.1. Lineage (NCBI taxonomy): Eukaryota > Metazoa > Chordata > Actinopteri > Syngnathiformes > Syngnathidae > Hippocampus > Hippocampus guttulatus. Next base: position 20,513,869 of record NC_141264.1, on the reverse strand, counting down.
TTTGTGACAATTTTTTTCTCATAATTTGACTTTTTTGTTGTTGTTTGTTTTTTATCTTTCCAGCATGGTCCGAACACTGCTTGCTTACGCAATACTAAAACCGTACTTTGTTTTTGTGACAAGCCCACGCGTGTGACGTACATGTAGGGGAGACATCTTTGTCACTCTCTCTCTCTCTCTCTCTCTCTCTCTCTGTGTTTTTCCTCCCTTGAAGACGCAATCTGATCGTACAAGGAACAACTGCAGCCATAAGCAGCCTTCTTCTCTTTCCACAGTAGATAAGAACAAAATAATTGCAGCCCGAGAAGTGAGACTTGTGCTGAGATCTGAGTCATCTTTTCCTTTTTTTAATGTCCTGTTTTTTAAATAACGTTTTCAGACAGGGGTGAGCAAAGTATGGCCCGTGGGCCACACGCGGCCCTTAAATCTGGCTCACCGAACATTTGCGGTATCAACACTCCTGTAATGTTAGTTAAATTCATTTCACCCTGTATTCATTCATTTTATAAACTTTTCAATTTATACAGATTTTTGTATTAAATTAGCCATATATAATGTATTTATTGTGTATTCATTTATGTCAAATAATTATTTAATTGAATAATAAAATAATGTTGGTTTGATGTTTTATTTAATTACATAATTGAGTAATAAACAATAGAAATCTATGAATAATATAATGTGTACAAGTAAAATGCATTTTATTTAATTAAATAATTAGTTAACAGATTCAAGTGAAATAGTTTTGAATAAAATATATAAATTGCATTATTTTTATTTTCAATAATTTAAAAACTATTACTAAATAATAAAAATATGACTCAAACATTCTTTTTATTCAATGAAATATTTTGTTAATTACTTCAAATTAAATAAAATATAAATATAGTTATATATTTTGTACTTATTACTACTCTTTTACATAAAACATATGTCTGTACAATTAAATCATTATATTTATGTATTAAATAAATATTGAAATAATTTTACAAAAAATACCCTACAGAAAATCTGGGTAAAAAGTTTAATTTAGTCATTCATAAATTAATTATCATTAAATAAATTATGTATAAAGAAAATAAATAACTGTCATGAATTATTATGCAGGTTACATACTTGGCATAAGCATTTGAATGTATTTTTGTGACAAACGCAAATGAGCTGGCTCACCTGTTCATTTTGAAAATCAAATTTTGAGCCCTTGAGCACATAGGTTTGCACACCCCTGCTTTTAGGAGAATCTTTTTGCCGATTGCCGCCTGTGCACAAGCAGTCCAAATGTGTCTTGTAGATGGTGAAACCTGGGAGAGGGATGCTCAGCGAGCAAGCCAATTGACGTTACAAAATGGCATCCCTATAAAGTCGTGTGCCATGGGGGCAGGGGGCTCAGACGATGCTGCGGGAGCCGCTGGAGTTGCGCCTTCGAGTGAGCGGTATGGTGTGGTGGAGCGGCATGGGCGAGTCCGGCGGGCAGAACTGGTGCGGGTGGTTGTAAGGGGGCGGGGGAGGCGGCAGGGGGGGCTGAGGCCCGTCGCCCTGAACATGGACAGGCGTGGACATGGCCGAGCGCAGGAGCTGGTGGGCGGCCGGGCCCTCGCTGAGGAAGGCCTCCATGCGGCCCCGCCCGCTCTGGTCCACCACGATGACTTTGACGATCTGCTGGCACTGGATCAGTGTCTCCGGACGGAGCTCCCCGGCCGGGACGGGGCCCAGCAAGGCGGGCGGGGCGGTCAGGGCCAGGGGGGGTGTTGGCTCAATGCTGGGCGGACTCAGTTGGTAGGTCTGCAGCCTGTTGTGAATTGACACCTAGTTTAGGAACAGCCAGAGAACGCACGGGGAGTTACCAGCCTGAACGCAGCCTTACGCAGCCCTCTGGTGTGACACGCACGGGGGGCATGCAGGCATGCACGGAGGTGGCGTGCACAGTCAGCGCGTGCGGCACACACACACATACACACATACATACACACACGGGCACACGCTTTCTCGCCTTTACATTCATACAGTGTATATACTGTATGTATATTTCTTATATTGTAAGACTGACTCCAAAAAGTGGGGATGCTCTGTAAAATGTCCACCAAAACCAAATAAATTTATACACAATGTGACTCACAAAAGAGCTCAGGAAGAAAAGTTTTGATGTTTTAATATTTCATCACAAAAGTCATGAAATGGGATACACCGCTATTTCCGTATCTTACGGTCCCAAAAATTCAACAAATCGTAATTAGGTTTTGAATGAGCTGTTTTTTTAAATTAAGAGATCAAAATTGAAACATGTAAAATCGTAAAAAGTTGTATTCAAATTACAATTTTATTTGAACTTTGTTATATTTTAAATATTTCCTGACAAACCCTCATCATAATGGTTTCAATATATCAATATATTATTCGCCGGAATTTTTATTTGCGGTCGGGCTCGGTCCGCATTCCCCTTGAAACAGCAGAGGATTACTGCATACAGTCAAAACAATTAACACCGTATCCAAACTCTCACCACTGTCCTGGAAAAAGTGGAGAGGCTGTGGGGGAGAGTAGAGGTGGGTGGGGGTGGGTTGTTTTGTGGGAAGGTGGGGGGGGAGGGCTGGTAGAAGATCGAGGGAAAAAGTGACACCGAGGGCGTGGTGCCTCCCTAACACACCGACTGACATGTCTCAAAAGGACTGGCCGAGGCGGGAGAATGACAAGCGGTGAAAAGGACGACAAACAATCACGGTGGACACACACAAGCACACACAGGCTGTCTTATGTTTCCCTCCTCAAGGCTTAGCAGCAGCTGATGGGGAACGGATGTTTTCTCCGGAGCAGGAGTGGCGGCTGATCCACTTCAAGGCCTCCTTAGTGATGAGCCTCCGGCGGAGCATTTATGCTTTTTTATTATCATTATTATTATTATTACTATTGTTAAAGCCAAGCACGACTTTTCGTTTTTTTGAGTCTCACACATACACACACGTTCACAGAGAAGCAAACTCACGGAGATGAACTAGCACACACTTACCTGAGGGAGACAAGAGTGTTTTTGGCACTCACCTCCACAGCGTTGTTGTTGCCGCTTTTATCGTACACGTCCTGCTGACCTGCCGGAGCACGCAAGACATCGATTAGACGCAATTCAGAATATCAAAAGTGGTGTACATTTTTTTATTTGGTCTCTCACAATTGCGGGAGCGTCTGGAGCCTATCCTCTGCCACATAATGACAAACAATTGAAACTTGTAAAATCTTGTCATTTAAAAACACAAAATGTGCTACCCTGTAGATCACATAAGATGACAGGACTGGATGTTCTTTCTTCCTGGATGGGGGGGAACACTTCCATTGGTTTTCTTTATTTATTTTATTTGGGGGCGGGGCAAAAAATTTATATATACACTTTTCAATATTGACCCTCAGTGAAAACATTGCGACGTTTAGTCACTGACTCGGATTGGCCCAGCCCAAATTTGCTTGTTTTTTTTTTTTAAGCAACAGAATTTCAATAAACGGTCAATCAAGAATTGAGTAAGTCACATGACCTTTTAGTGTCAATCACTGGAGGCTTGGCTTGAAACCCAACAAAGGAACCACTCCCAGGTCAAGTGTACTGGAGCTTGCTTGAAGGCAACATATTGGGTGTGAAAGGTTGTCTGCATGTCTTGCAACTGGCGACCAGTCCAGGGTGGACCCTGCCTCTCACCCACAATCAAGTGGGATGGGCTCCGGCTCTCCCGTGACCCTAATGAGGACGAGGGCTCTAGAAAATGGATGAAGGGATTTTATTTTGCACCTGAGGGGGATCCGTGCCCCGTATGCGCGTCCACTTGGCAACCATTTGTGTGTATGCTGTGAGGCTGGATGCCCTGTTGCCTCTCCAGTTCCCCTTAAAAACACAAGACAACAAACACAACTGTGAGTTATATACTGTACACACTCGAGTGAATGGTTGTCACGTCCTCAGCGGTGGGAAGTAACAAATTCACTAATATCGTGTGGCTTTGTTCAAGTCAATTTTACCGGTATATGTGGTTTCTTTGTTTTGCTTGTTTTTCTGATGACCTTTAAACTTAATTTCAGGCAGTACATTTCAGAGTCTGTACTTTACACTTTTACTTAAGGCATGGGTGTGTCCAAATTTTCATTTAAGGCTCACAGACAGAAAAATGTTTCTTTCCAAGAAGGTTGTAAGACAAATTTTTAAGGAACGTCGAGATTTTGGGGTGGCCAACGGCATTGTATCCCACTACACTAGATTCAATCCTGCACTGAACAGCCGCCAAATTGCATCTCCGCATTCCGAACCAAAACAAGAACAAACTGTAGGTAGCTGAACTTTTTTAAAAAGAAAAGTTGCCCAAGAATCAATAATGTGATATGTTCATAAATCAGAGCTTGACGCAAAGTGGAAGAAACAATTTTTGCTTCCAAAGTTGAATAAACTTTATTCACCACAATTTGTTGAAGTGAAATTGTGGTATTATTTTAGTCCTAATTTGCAAAATTTATTGCTACTGTACATCCATATGACAGCAAAATCAATCAATCAATTGATGTCATATGGGCGTTGAATTGACATCAGATGCCCAGTGGGAAAGAAAGTACAGCGTGTGTGTACATTTTGCCACCTCTACAAGCCTTACACTGGATGTGTATGTGCTCCATCTCATTGACTTCGGAAATGGCCTCTCGCAGCTCCTCGGCAAATTTCCGCAGCTCCTCTCCGCTTGGCGAGCAAAAGCTGACCAGCTGCTTCTTCTCTGAGGTAAACGGGCTCAGCATGGTGATGCCATGGGCGTAGTCTGGTGCCAAACAAAGACACACGATATACAGTATTTATTCAATGCGAAGTACGTAGGTGGAAGTAGTGCCTCCCAATTACCCCCTTACATAAAACTGAATGGATCCTGAAATGATAGGTGGTACAATGAGCTACGAGGATATTAGCTTAATTTCCTATTTTTTATATTTTTTTGTGACGTTTAGGTGGATTGCTCTCATTGTGATTTGGATTTTGGAAAGAATATTGTTTCACTTGTCTATAATTTCTTCACCAGGGCGAAAACTAATGGGGGATCCCACAATAAACAATAAATTACACTGATCCATGTGAAATTGTTTGGACATTTCGACCATAACGGAATGCACGAAAAAGTCTCCAAACCCATGTTTGAAATGAGATGAGAAGCCATTTTCATTTCCTGTGGATATTTGGGCAAATCTACCCAAATATACTGCTATCAGAAATAGGTACGAAGACTCTATGTGGCCATGTTTGATGGTTATGTCCCCTTTAAGTCTCGCGCTGGGTTAGCTATTTCACCCAGTTTGGTTTACTTTTAATTCAGCAGTTTTAAGAGTGCAAGTCAGGGTCCACTGTAGTTATGGTTTACATTATGCAAGTGTGTCTGATGTGCGAGTACGAATTCATTGTACATTCATTGCTGAAGAGGTGAAACTGCATTCCCAGGAGACCCATCGCTTTGCAGAAGGTGTAAGAAGCTGAGCTTTTCTTCTTGGGGCACAGCTTCAGGATCTGGAGACGCACCCAAACATGTTTAAAATGTCGGAAAGACGCTCGGATGAATAAAACAACAAGGAGCTGAAATGCTGGTATGCATCACATGTTTTGGAGCGTGCTCACCAAGAGCAGGTCGTTGAAGAGGAAGACCTCTCTCTGGAGCTGTGACAGTTTCTGTTTATGAGGTTTATTGGCATCGGGAACCTCAAACAGACGACAGCAGCACACCAGACGTCTGTGAGGTACAGCCAAGATCTGCGCAGGGGCAGTGGAAGAGAAAAGCGGGGATAAGTTAGGAAGAAGGTAGGCAAGTAGGTCATCATGTTCATAGGTTGGTCATCAGTGGGATATGTAGGTAAGTGAGGAATTAATACGATTCAAGGATGTTTTATTTGAAAATGGAACAACTCGGTTTGATTCAGTGGGATAACGATTTGATTCCATACGATACGGCTGAGTTTGCCAGAGTATGATAAAATTAGTTTATTGTTCCAATTTTTTTTACAATATGAATAAATGTGTCAGTAGGTTATCGTAAATGTGGCATTCCCCGCAAAGATGTCTCCTTTCAAGCAAACTCGATTCGATACGTATCTCAATATATTTTTACGTTGAATGATTTGTTTTGATTCGATGCACTCATTTCTTAAATCAGAACCAATTTTGTGATTCAAATCATTTTTTTACACTCTTGGTAGATAGGTAGGTTGGTAGATTGGGTGGTAAGTCAGTCCTTTGGTCAGATGAAGTAGATAGATGGGTCGAGAGCCAGCAAGCTAGCAAAGTAGCTAGCTAGCTAGCTGGATAGATCGATCGATAGATAGATAGATAGATAGACAAGAGTTTAGCAAGACTTACAGTCTTCAGGCCAAGGATGGACTGCTCCACGCGGCTCACATAGGTAACATGGTCCTCATTGGATCGCAGCTCTCTTTGTTGGATCCTTTCATAAATGCCAGCAACCATCTCTCTGGGGATGTCAGCTCCATCGTCCACACCTGAAAGAGCAGAGGTGCCCCCAAAAAAAAAAAATGCCTGACTCATTTTGAACAATACCGTCTGCAAGGCCAGGTGAAGGACCATTTAAAAGCTTCTTATTTCCCATCGATTGGGATCTCATGAGATTGTGAGAGCTTGAGCTATGAGAGGGGAAAAGTAAGTGTCTGACCAAATTGTTTTGTTTGCCGGATGCTGCTTGCAAGGACATTTATAAATCGTGGACTGTCTCACAAAGAACATAGAGGTCGTTTGTTTTTCAAGGCTTGGGAATTAACTTTCCCTGTCTACCTTACACAAACCACCGTCAGACTAATAGATGGCGATACATACATGGAAGGACAAAGAGACAGTGAGACAGACAGACAAACAGATCGTCAAATGAGTGCCATCGCGGTGCCCAAAATGCAAGCCATTCACAGCCGCACCATGCAGGATGGCTCCACTTAATCGTTTTCTTCCCTGGTTTCCATGACAATGAACTGGCTGTCTGGAGCCCACTGTTGACTGAAGAAAAAGTGTTGTTGAGCAAAGGTAAATAGAAGTCAAAGCGCTGCCAGGCGAGCGGAGGTGATGAGACGCATGTGGAAAATACCAGCTCGTATCGTTAAATCGCAATGAGGCGCAATTAATTGGCACGCTCTCTGGGGCAGAACCCGAGGAGCTGAAGAAATATCAGACATGGAACACCAGGAGAGCGAGGAGAGCCCGGAGATTTTCACTTCAGGTGAACAGGCAATGACTTACGGGGCATAGGACTATGTTTTGTTCTTAATTCTGAACACAGTCACATTCCAGTCATGAGGATGAGCATATGTGTGTAGCCACATTTCTTTCAGTTGCTCTTTTAATCTTTCACGCAAGAAAATATATTAAAAAAATCAAAATCAAAAATTCAACTAAGTTGTACAGGTTATAGGTCACATCAATGGCAGAAAGAATCTTGAAATTGTATATGGTGGTTTCATTTTTCTACATCCCAAAACCCTGACATTTGACGCGCTGCATGTATGCGTACTGTGCATGACTGTCACCTCTGAGGTTGCGTATGAAGTCGTCGAGGCCCATCTTGCGCTGCGGTTTGATGTTGGGCGAGTACATGTCAGTGTTGAGGAGGACCACAGCGAAGGCCAGGATGAAGATGGTGTCGGGGTTGTGGAATTGCTGCACCACATCAGGATTGCACATGCAGTAGCGCTGGCTGAGGGGATAGAAAAAACACACAACATAAAAAGATATCAACACTTACTCACATGTGTGCTCAATGAATGAGGATAATTATAAAAAGGTCCTTACTCTCTACATCACATTTGAATCAACATAAAAGCATCCGGCATCCATACAGTGACTCGACCCTTAATTTTGCAATAAAATGGAGTCTACCAAACTCAACTTTTCATTTATTTGGACAGTTTTGGTCAAAACTGTTTCACTACCGCATTAAATAATTCTGGAAAATGCTTTAATATTCAGCCTAGCTCTCTTGAGTTCCACCTGCAGGCTTCCACTGAATACAGTATTAGAAACACATCTCCAAACTTTTTTTTTTTTTGTGGTTCCTGAAGCGCAATCTAACCTAATGAAGTGGCCCCCTGACTTCATGGCTCATGGCTTTTATTATTGCTATCAAGCACAGTTTCTCTCTGTTTTAAGATATGGATTGTGAGCTGGTTAGGATATGAGGAAAGGCACAATACCAGCACCTGGTAACGTGTGCTTTAGGCAAACCCTTGCAAAAAAATAGGTCATTTAAAATTGTAAAGGCAGAAGAGGAAGGTTGCGGTCAGTGGTGTCTGACAATCAGGAGCGGTCGGCCATTAACGGCGCTGACAGGACGTGTTTGACAGTGCAAAGCGGTTTGTGCCATTGGTGGTGAAGTCACACTCCTGCCGTCACGTTGGCTCGCACGAGCATGATGAGATGCTGCACTTTGTCTGCTCTGTCGCTGCCCGCAGTCTTCAAATCGTCTCGCTCGCACCTCCCTGAGTCCTTGACTGTCACTTGCGTTTACACACTGGGAGTCAGTGGGGCTTTTTATCACGACCAGCGCCAGCGCGGAGGCTACAAACACCAGAGGATAAATACGAGAGCACGTTGCTTTTTATTTTAATCTTGTTTTTGAAATGTATTTAGCACAGGGTGGTACAACATGATGCTTAAAGTACCAGTAATGACATCCAGAATGGCACTCTGTAAGTTGAACCGTTATGTTTACCATTGTTGATTTGTCCCTTAGTCTGTTTGTAGGCTACATTCCGGTTCATGAATGACCATATTGCTTTTGGTTAAGTGGTTGGACGGCAAAAACATAAAATAAATTATTGAATGACAAAAGTGGGGGGAAAAAAAGGTGAAGTGCTCTATTTGGAATATTTTGTTTCCATTTTTTTTCTTCATCGGACTACAAAGTACTTCACGGTTTATGATGTAAAGAGACAGTTTCTCATTATGTGGCAGAAGGAAAGATATTCGCCACATCCCCTGGCTCGCTAACATAAGCTAATATTCGCTAATCAAATCTATTAACCATCAAAATCCGTAACCATAAAATCTGATAATGGGGTAGCTAATATTCACCGTAACATGGCTAGCTAACATTAGCTAATATAAGCTAAAGTCATCAACGTTTGCAGACAACTTTCCTGTGGCTCTATATTGTTATCAAGGTGTTAAGTTACTCCACAAATCATCCAAAAACATGAATCAAACAATAATGAAACAATTGTGCTGGGCTTTATGTAAGTTAATCAAGCACTATTACAATACTTTTTGGTTCGAGTTGTAAGTTGACAGGATCGTACTGTTTAGGATTCTGGGACACTGCATATTTACTTAAGTACCGTGTACCGTGACAGTAAAAACTGCATACCTGTATCAGGTTTTTCAGTCTACTATACTGCATCATTTTCATGGAACCATAAAAACATGGTGCGATTGTCAAAGAAAAAGCAGATGGGCACAAAGAAGAGGAACAGATGCCAATAAAGGAAAGAGCGTGGATATTTTGAGGATGTGATCAAATTCTTCATTTACTGCAGCTCTTCTCACAGCTTTAATTATTGACACATTTTTGTTTTCATTTTAGCTTTTGTAGAATCCTGCGAACTTGTTTTCCTTCTAGTTTCACCCAGTGAGCAAATGCAGTGATATCGCAGCTTCCCGGCTCATTTACTTGACGTTCTCTGCAGCAAAATATTGAGGAGAGGCGAGCTCCGCTACTGAACGCGTGACTCCACACGCACACACGCGCACACTTTGTGCATGTTTTATGCACCGCTGTGCGAATAAGCAGCAACAACGTGCGCGTGTGCACGTCACTCTTGGCTCTGCATCTTATGTCAGCAGTCTGTTTCAACAGTGGCCTGGCATCTTCATATCATGCCAGCTGGCACAAAGAGGCCTCCGCCACGATGACAGCGCAACGCGCACACACACGCACACACACGCACAGATGACATAACAAGCGTTACGTAAAAAAACACACGCCACATCCGGATAAGGCCCGCTCACTTGTGACCTATGCTCACAAAGTGCGGTCCACAATTACCGTTGACAGATGTGTAATGTGCACCACCCAAAGGGCCCGGGTACCTATGACTCGTCGACATGTGATGAAGTGTTCTGATTGGCATTTAAGTGAGCGGAGAAGTGCGATAATTATTTGCTTCTCTCCTCCACCGCCTTTCTTCTCTAAAGATGATCTAATATACATTACAGGGCGCGGGTGGGGGAAATCCTCCTCTTACCAAGGAGTTTGGTGTTCATAAATTCCGGCTTAGCTTCTGCTGGTTCTTTTTCTTTAATGCTTGTTATATGAAAGACCAGAACGGAGGACTGCAAGTCAAAGTCCAACAGGTTTAATACCAGAAAGATTGAGAAAGCGGTCTGCGTGACCGTCAACTATACATCCAGAAGAGAGTCGGCTGCCCCTTACACTTATTCCATACTTGGTCGAGGCCCTTGCAGTGGGGTGACACAGCCTAAATTAAGAGTTACCAACATGAGGCCCGCAGAGTACATTTCAAAGATCGATCAACATGAACTCACTATCGCCGTATTGATGTATTTGTTGTTATGATAAAAGAAAAACCCTATCTTCCTGCACAAAGGACACACACAGTGTATTACATTGACTGTGGCACATCCACAACCCAAAATCACAGCAGCAATTTTTCTCATATTTTTCTCTTTGAGAAACATGTGGACACATCCTGGACGTTTCAAGGGCAGCGCTGCAGCGAAATTTTGTTTGCTCACTTCCTTCTCTCAGCATAAAGGCACTGTGAATACTACAGCTGGTCTCTTGAAAGGAAATTGTTATCGAAAAGTGCCTTAAATTTGCCTAATATAGAAGGACACGGCATTTCATGCCCACTCATCAAGTGTGAAATCATCAAACCAAGAAGAGCGTTTGTGAGCTACCCAATTCCCAAAATGTGCTTGTGAGTGAGCTTTTCAGAATTGTGATGTAACACCGGCGATAATCTACATAATATTGCCCCCACACAGAGTTTCTCCACTCATGACTCAGCAGCTGGGCCAGGCAAAAATCTGCCATTTACGAGTGACGGCAGGACTGCAGTCTCATGCCGAGTCAAAAGCCATATCATAAAAATGTGTTTTCAAACTCATTTTAACCATTTCAGGGACAGTGGTTACTACAGTGGTCATCTTATCATGTTATCAGGTTACCGAGTGCATGAAAGGGTTAAAGATGGACAGAGCCTAATGTTTTGTGGGAGGTCAGTCCAAAAAGAGGGACTGGCAATGGAAAAAGCCCAATCCCCTCTCAAAAGTACAGGGAGGCACGAGGGAGGCCAAAATCTGAGTTCTGTGCTCCTTACTATGAGCTCCATGGAGAGGCTTTACCTTAGCCATCTGCCTAAGGCAGGCATGTCCAGCTCCGGGCCTGGAGGGCCACTGTCCTACCTGTTTTCCACTCTCCCGGCTGCAGCAGACCTGATTCAGATGATCAGCTCGTCAGCCAGGTCTGAAGCAGCATTAGAATGTTCCTGATTATTTGAATCAGGAGTGTTGCTCTTGGGAGAGCTGGAAAACAGGCAGGACAGCGACCCTTGAGGACCGACTTTGGACACCCCTGGCCTAAGGGAAAAAAAAAAGATGGCCTGAACAACAACACCAATCTTGAGACTGTTGGCTTAAGATAAGGCACCAAGGAGCCAAAGTCAACAGGGTAGGATGAACAAAGGCGCCAATGGGACCGAACACCATTACATTTATTTTCTTTTCATTGAAATTCAAGACGTTCACTGCCATCCAGGCCTTGATTTCTTACCGATACCCTTTTTCCTCTGCGGGACATAGGTCTGACAATCATGTGGGAAGCAGTAAAAGGAAATACTGTGCTTTCTTAAAACGGTCCCCAGCTGCAGTAAATCCAATGAAAACAGCAGGGGACCCAAAATTGAACCCTGCGGAACACCATTTGACATTGGGGCAGAGGTGGACTCAAGAGAAACCAAGGCAAACAACAAAAGTTTTATCGACCAAATTGAGCGAACAATGATGGCTTAATCAGGTGAACCACATTCTCTAAAATCCACAAGGAAACAGCAATTTAGCACCGTCAAATAAGGAACATGGACAGAGGAGTCAAAAGTAACATTTGAGATGGGAGAGAGATCAAACTGGCGAGCTTGTAGCGCATGATCTCTCTGCTCTATGGGAACGACTCCAATCACCAGAGCTCAGCTGGGGACCTTCTCTGCCTCTTTCTGTTCCTCTTAATTATGCTGCATCTGTTCCAGTGGACCCGAGTAATGACTGGCATGTTGAGGCACAATGCGACACTACATAGAAGGCGTGCAACTCTAAATTCAGACCTGCCTGAATACTGTAAAAAGGATTGCTTAAAAATTCCACAACATATTGGTTGAAGCACATCCTCATAATACACCCAAACCCTGCCAACAATGTGTTTGGAAAGTGTCGCCAGGAGGTTGTTGTGAAGTAGCGAGCATCTATTTTTGTACGCTCAGTGATCTACATCATTTTTTTTTCGGTGCTTGATTTGGCAAGTTCACCCACGGTTGCAGGCAATCAGAATAATTAGTTAATGATACCAGAGCGAGACTCTCATCACAACCTGTCACCATGACCTCTCACAAGCACTTATGGGCTATTAAAGTGTCTCTCTGGATGTGGATGTCGAATAGCCCCAAGGCTGGTACATGACATCAAAGATCCTTTTGCTCTTTCTTTTTTAAAATGTTTATTTAATTTTTTTGATTTAGTGCAGAATATGTAAGCACCGGTTGCCGGCGGCAAAGCAGAAAAGAAGGGACCCTTTTGGTCATGAGCGTGTGATGGATTTATGTTGTTGTGTTTTCCAAGAGCAACGCTGAACTCAAAGATCCCAGAAGTAGAAAATTCTGTTAAAATTCAAATTTTAATAAAAACATATCTAGCTATATCCATCTGTAATGAAGTATATCTATATTTACATATAAATTCCCCCGGCCACCCAAAAAAGTAAAACAAAGAAATGTCTAATATTTGAAAAATAAAATTTCATTACTTCATTCCCATCACGTCATTGTGTGTTTAGTCTCAGAGCCGATGATGTCAGCATTTTCTGTCATCTGATTGGTTGGTCAGAGCAAGCCAAATCCGACAAGCAAGTCACGCCTGTTATGATCGGCGCGATTTTAATAATCAATCTCTATTTGACAGCCTGGATACCAAATGCACGGAGCACACCAGCTGCCATTTTTTAACCCGTCATGTGAAAATGTTTCGTTGGAGTGCCCCCAGCTTCTCACCTGAAGGCCTCAATGAGTCTCTCCACCTTCTGCGCCTCGCCCTGCACGCGTACGTGAGCCTGAAACTTTCTCAGAGCCTCGTCCAGCTCCATGCACGAGAAATCCATCTCGTCCACCACGCAGCTGCCAGCAAACACGCACGCACGCACACACACACACACACACACACGCACACACACCCACACGCACACACACACACACACAGGGAGGGAAAAAAAGAGAAGAAACAATTTAGCACGTAGGAGGTGACATGGGCAGTTACGTCCGAGCTAATGCGCACACACACACACACACACACTGATGACGAAACTTTCCTCTTACAGTCACATACTTCCATAACTGAGGCACTGACCTGGAAGACACACACACACACACACACACAGAAAGAGGAAAGTGATGACAGTGGGAGATACGAGACATGCGAGACACATAATGACATTCAAAGAGGTACATGAAAGGCTTAGAATGTGCCAATGGCAGCAGCACATCCAGGAATATGTGTGTGTGTGTGTGTGTGTGTGTAGTGACCTATTTTGACAATTTCAGCAACAACTTCAGCAAAAAGCCTGTCCCTCCATCCTGTATGTGTCCTCACATGAAGACGGATATAAAAACATGAGCATTTTGAAAGAAATCGTCTTGCATTTATGCATGACAGCGTGTATGTGATGACTAATCGGGCCAACGCTGAAGACCAGAATTGTACAATCGTGAGAGAAAAAGTGTATTTCTTGAAGTATAATGTGAAGAATCCAAAGAGAAAGATGAGTACCTCGACAAGAATAAAGCTGCAATATTATGAGAAAAAGTTATTTAATGAGGAAAAAAGTCCCCTTTCCCATTGAATCATAAACCTTTTCATTGGTTAATTTCCATTAAATATCTATTTATGATTGCTTTTGTCAAGTTCAAGTTGTTTCTGTGACCACTATGGGTTTTTCTTTCATTAACAGAGGGGTACCGACAATTTGGTGTGTAGTAGAATGTCGAAACGCTCTATGACACTGATGTCAAAGTCAAGGCCCGGGGGCCACACCTGGCCCACCACCTCATTTTATGTGGCCTGTGAAAGAAACTCGAGCATGTCAAGTTCCATGATGCTTACTAAAGTCTGAACCAAAATTTCAAATTGTCATATGTAATCCACAATAACAGTCATGATTCTTGACTTCTGATTTTAAAAGCAGCTATTCATCAATTTGGTGTGTGCTGTGAATGTAATATGTGGACGGGATTAAACATTTATATGGTTTTCCAAAATTCATAACGGCCCACCAAGGCAAACCGTAACTACAATGCGGCCCGCTACAAAAATGAGTTTGACACTCGAGCTCTTCTTTAAGTGGCCAACTATTTGGACATATACCGGGACAATGTTATATGGCTCTTCAAATGTGTTTCCTTCATCATAACATCGTAACACAATTAATATAAAGTTCTTTGGTACTTTATAATGACTGATGCAGTACAGGATGTAAATTATTCATTCTAGGATAATATACGAAGGGAAAATAATATATAGCTATCTCCTTGCTACTGTACAACAGCTTCCATTGTGATCTCTTTCCATTTCTTTTTTGAAGAGGTTTGCAGTCATGCAGCAGACAAGCCACAGCTCATTCTTAACCTTGGAAAACATTTGACAAAAAGCTCTTAAGATCCAAAGTAGCTCCCCCCGACCCCCCAGCCTTCTTTATTCCAATTTGATATGGCTCTCAGCAACACGACAACTCCAAAAAGTCTCTTCATTATATGCTTTTATGTACTTTTTTTTTTTTCTGGTCACCCTTCTACAACTTTGAAAACATGACAATGAGTCCTGGAGGCCCTCGAAATGGAGGAAGGCTGATTGAAATCTGAAGATAAAAGTAGCGGAGCTGCACCTAATTCAACTCCAGGGTGTCGAGTAGCTCACTCTACGGCTATATCTCACTACAAATGCATGTGCGCCCATGCTTATTACTTGCAGCTAGCCAGAATATCAGCATAGCTGTCGATGCACAAGTCAATAAAAGTGGGAAGTGCTAAACCTGCAAAAGGTCTTGTATAATTCATGTCTTTGGCCCGGTATCCCAACATCAACTTGAATGATGTCGCTGATAAAATGTTGAAAGGAAAGGTCATGGCAAAAACATCAGCAAAAAAATTGAAAAACAAAACTCTCCCTCCATTTTGGATGTGATAAGGATGGATGCAAAAATCGAAGCTTTTTGAAGAAAAGTGTGCATTTCAGGGCCGCAGTGAATTGAGAAAAAAGACTCGAATAAAGAAATACACATTTCAGAGAAAAACATAGACTGGAAAAAAACCATTGTACATTTAAGAGAATACAACTGTATGATTATGAGAAGTAAAGCGGCAAAGTTATAAGTATGATTTAAAAAATACGTTGTATTTTTCCAACAAAAAAATACGATATTGTGAATTCCCCCAAATAAAGTTGAAATATTATGAGAAGTAAATTTATGGGTCAACATACAATACATTTTTTATGAACATAAAGTTGTAATATTACTACAAAACTACATGTGTAATGTTACAAGAATAACATGGTTATGTAAAGAAATTATTAATGCTATGACTTGTACTGTTAAGGAACTTAAGTTGTATTTTTTTTCTTCAAGAAAAAGCCTGACGGACACGAGGAAAATATTTGTCAAATTACAAAAATACATTCGCATCAGTACGAGACTAGAGTTGTATTTTATTCATAAAACAGAATGCCACAGGATGCATAATTGTTAAATTTACAAGAAGCAAAAATCGAAAATAATAACAATAATAATAATAACAGCAGTGTGACAAAAATTAAATTGGACTTTTTAAAGAATTTTTTATGAATGAGCAAAAAAAAGTATTTTTTTTTCAAAAATGAAGTTTTAATTTCAGAAACATACACAATCTAGTCAGAATTTACGGTGCTAAAGGTATGAAAAAAGAAGTCTTGGTTTTTATGCCCAAGTTAGGAGAACAGCACTTTATAATGGTACAAAAAGTACTGCAAGGAACAGAGAATTACCGAATAAAGGCAAATGAAGACCCTTTCCAACAGAATTCATCACTTGCCATTCTTTTGCTGCCTTTGAACAGACTTTTTTCTGTTGCTTTACTTTTTTTTTTTTTTTTTTTTGCTTCTGACCCTTTTTTCAATCCCCACTGAAACATTTAAAAGATGGCAAAGGTTCAATTGCTTGAAAGATAAAAACTGGTAATGGCTTACAAAGACTCTAGAAAGCAGTGGTGAATTATTTAGATTGAATCTAAAGTTGTCTCCACTGGGGAAACCAAACAAACGCTAGCGACTAGGAGATTCTATTTTAAGCTGGATGTCCGAAAATTGGAATAAAGAATGAATAAATACCGACACCGAATTACTGTATAGCAAATTAGTCTGCGTGGCAAGTGCGGTCCTGTCACATGCAAATAAGCCACTGCTCACCTTGCCCCCTCAACTGCGAGGTCAATGTCAAGCTTTTGTTACTATGAGGCAGAAGTGCATGCAGTGTGAAAAGAAAAAAAAAGCAAGCGGCTCTGTCAAAGCATGGCTTGTATTTTCCCTAAAGGAGGCAGCACTTCATCACCAAGTTGCCGCACTGCACTTGCTGATTTGTGCATTGCACACATTGCACCCTATACATGTTTTGAGGGAGCAGTCACGTCTCTATACTGCAGTTTTCGCTACCAGGGCAACAAAAGGCAAAGTTTCTTGTTGAGCCTCAAGTTTAAAAAGCAATTGCAAACTGCGGATTACAGATTGTATTTTCACTTGTGCAGGCAGTACTTCATCACCAATTCAAATTGTCATCGAATATCAGTCTACGGCAAAATTTTAATCCAAGATGTGCTTTTTGTGTCCCGAAACATATTTTTGATGCTAATTAAACATATTATTATTATTATTATTGTGATTATTATTATTACGATTATGAAAACCTGTGATGCGTTTAAGCCAGGGCAGATTCGAAATGAGCGCAAGAAATAATTACGAAAAGTTTCCATGCATTTCCGATTGTAAAATAAAAATGTTGAAACATTTGAGCCATAAGAACTTCCCTCTGATTTGATATAACGAGAGTGAAATGTATCGCCCACCTTGTTAGACAAACAATAACGATGGTGTCAGAAGACACTTAACACAACATTTTGCATTTCGGAAGAAAAGCGCGCCAACTCACTCAAGAACGTCTCTGTTGAATTGCAGTTTGCTGTTGCCCAGGAACTCTCCGATCATCTGCCTGCTCAGGCCTTTCCTCTGCAGCAGGAAGTGAGCCACGCCGATGGCCGTGTCAGGCACGAAGCCGCGCGTGATCAGGAAGTGGATGCCTTTCTCCGGGTTGCTGTCACCACAAGGGGCAAACGGTTAAGAAAAATCGTTCAATAAAAACACAGGTTCACGATATTATAAATATCGGTCATATTGACCAACAAGCAGGGCGGGGCTTGCTGTTTGGGGAGTGACAGTTACGTCATCATTTTCTTGTCGTCAAACATGAGCCACTACCGTTTAAAAGTACAAAGATATGCTAATTCGTGATGATTTCATATTTGAGAGGTTAAAATAAAACATTGAATCTAAAGAAAAATAAGATTTGCAAAAATAAAAAAATCTGACAAAAAATACCAACATTCATGTCACCATAATTAAGCAAATGTTCTGGATTTAACATTTGGAATTATTTTAGTAATAATGAAGAGTTTTGAGCAATAGGAAACTGTAGAAACAGCAGACCTGTGTTTTATTGTTTTTGTTCCTGATTGTAAAGTGTCCTTGGGTGTCTTGAAAGGCGCTTATAAATAAAATGTATTATTATTATTATTATTATTATTACTCTGTGTACATAAACATAATGACAATCTTTAGACATTTTCAAATGTGTTTGAAAATGTTTGCTTTTGTATTTAATGTAATATCCGAACTACGAAAATGTATTTTTCAGTCTTGCTCGTCTTCATTAACCTTTATCAAGTATAACCCATTTATAAACCATTTATAAACACTTCATCGGTGTAGCATTGGAACGTTGCTGCTTTTTTTCATATGGGAGCTTGCAACTGCTCGATCATTCAAGAGGATACTTACGTTGCGTGCGTGCGTGACAGAACGAAGAAATTGCTTTTGAAATAAAGGAAAACCTGAGTGCATTCATGCTCCGAGCGTCCAAGAGTTTGAGGACGCGTCCAGGCCAGAGCGGCTGTCAGCGATGCGTGCTGCTTAATCAAGTTTAATTCGCAATAACTAATAGTAATGATGAGAAGGAAAGGCCAGTCGTGCTCTCCCTCTATTTATGGCTCCTTTCACATTGTGCATGCCCTCCGCCTCTTCTCTTTTATATCTCCTCTATCGCGTTGATGCCTTTGCCTTTATTTTCTTGTCTGTAGTGAGCCTCTCCCATAAAAGAAACTCCCAGGGCAAAAAGTGTACTTTGAAGAAAGACGAGTGCATTTCTGTGTGTGTGTGTGTGTGTGTGTGTGTGTGTTTGTGGGGGGGGGGGGGGGGGGTGTACTGTAGTTCCACTCACACATTGAAGAGGTTTAATCCAATGCGATAGAGCCGTTTACGATGTGTGTCAGTGGAGAGGGTGGGCGAGCGACAGGACGCTGGATCCTGGCATCGATCCCTGGGCAGGGAGACCACCAGAGCCTGGAGGGCATCTGGGCCGGTGCCCGCCGCCAGCTGCTGAGGGTGGGTGTAGTGGTACTGCTGGTACTGTGTGTAAATCTGGGCGGGCTGCTGGTCGGACTGGGCCGAGGTGACGATGGCGGTGGAGGTAGACGTGGAGGTGGAGCCGGCTATGTCCGATATGCCGTCCACCGGTAGGCCGCCCGCCGGGACGGGCACGGCCGAGCCCCTCCGTGACCCCGGATCCAAATACTCCAGCTCCTCGCTGGGAGGAGGCGCGGGGAACTCCGGCTCCTCGGCGGACTCTCCTCCGGCGAGGCCCATCCCGCTGAGCGAGGTCTTCCTGCTGCCCGCCTCGCCGCCAGCGTTGCCCAGGGAGGTGGTGGTGGTGGTGGTGGTTGCCGAGGAGATGGTGTAGGAACTATTGCTGTCGATGTGGACGGTGACGTCCCGGAAGGCCATGAGCAGGGAGCTGGCGCTGCGGGGGAGGCAGGCGCTCTCGGCGGCGGCGCGGAGGGCTCCCGGGTCCATGAGGAGGCCCTGGCCTTCCGAACTTTCAGATACGCTCCAACCACGGAGGGCCTCATCTATTGACTGGGCCAGCGAGTGAAGCTGGAAGTGCAAAAAAAAAAAGGATAATTTTGTACATGAGCAGTATAAGGGTTTGTCATGGTGGGGTAGTGGTGAGCCAGAGTGACTCCCAGTGAGGAAATCTGTGTTTGAATCTCAGGTGGAACGTCCCAAAAAGCATAAAAGTCAACTGCATTCTTTCATTTGTTTTACATTTTAGATGACATTGTGCAACCCGGTGAGATAGTGGTTAGCATAATTGCCTCAGAGTCAAGAGATACTCATTAAAATCAATGTGGTAGTTGGAAGACTGAAACAATAGATGTCAATGTCCGTGTTAGCCTCATGAGAAAAAGAGCTATAAAAAAAATGGCTGGATTTTTTTTTTTTTGGTCACCTTGACACATTAAGATACACACACCTGCACATTTTAAAAAGAACAGTGCAGAATAAAGGACAAAACTGGACTCCTACTCTGAGCAGAGTCGCTAATTATCTGCCCTTTGTAAGACCAATAGGTCTAAACGAATAGCGACGGTGTCTTAGTAATTAGATCATGCGGTAAAACCGCTGAAACAAGCTTTTTTTTTTCTTTTTTTTTTTTTTTTGCTTTGGTTAACATCAGATTTAAAATTCTTGTGGGAGGAAGTCATCACGTGATTCAAGCAGTGAATGGCATATACAGTATATCCAGTATATATATATATATAGATATATATATATGAGACCATATTAATGACGACATGTGGACGCATGAAAAGTTGTTTGTCTGTATGTGCCTTGTGACAGGCTGGCATCAGTGCCCTGCTTCCCTTGCCAAAAGGCAGATGGCTCATCTGATTCTTATGATAACATCTAAATGGTCCATATGTTTAAATGAGGGTGAATAATTGTTTGTCGGTTGACTGGTGACCACTCCTGGCTGTGCCCTGCTTCTCAAAATCAGCAGAGATAGACTCCAGTTACTTGGATGAACAGGATTCGCATTTCTGGTGTAGAAACCGAGTATCTCCAGCTTACTTGTTCGGAGAAGCAGTCCTCCAGCTGTGAGAGCGAGGGTCCGGGGCTTTGAGAGGGCGTCGGTCCCACGGTCGGAGGGGCAGCCGCTGCCGGTGCGGACGCGGGAGACGGGGGCAGAGAGGTGGAGCGACAAGGCGGCGGTGGCGGCGTCTTGGAACGAAGCGGGATCTGCCCGCCTCCCGGATGGAGGGAATAACTATGTCTCTGGGTACTATTGCGATTCCGCCCCGAGGGGCTGGGTTGGCGCAGTGAGATCCGGCGGGGTAGCTTGCTTTCCGAGAGTGAGTTGCGAATCTTTTGAAAGTTTTTGCTGAGCTGGTACTGACGGAAGGCAGTCTGGATGCGGCGGGCGGCCCGTCTGGCAATAAGGTGGCCTCCGTACTTCTGCTCCAGGTCTTCTATCTGGACAGAGGAAGGTGGAGAGAGGAGATGTTAGCGACCACTTACAAATAAGCAGTATTTGTTATCCTTTCAAAGCCTCAATGGGCCTTGAAAAGGCAGATGGTATAAACAATATACAGTATGTACCACTGTTCCTATGGTTATTATATCTGACTCATGCAGTGTTTTCCAAACTTTATTGAGCCACGGCGCTTACTGTACAGTAGTATTTTAACATAGGAGTTTCATTCATTCCAGGCTCGTAACTTATTTCAATCATATGTCAAAGCAGTCTTTGACATTGAAATGAATTGAAATGTCATTAATCTGTTCCGGCCCCCTCAAAAAATAAAAATAAAAAAAATATTGGGACTATTGGGCCAGACAGGGTGGCCTACAATCCGTGCTGTGGCCACTTTATCGGGCATGCTAGCATGTTTGTCGCATTTCACCTATTACCGGTATATGTGACCACTGACAACTTTGCAAGAATGTTCGATATTCATCTCAAGGCCTTTCAGGGCAAAAGCCTCACCAAGAATGATGCGCACACAGCGAGCTATAAATTGTCTGGAGTGACTTTTTGCGCCTGACTGAATGACTGATACAAGCCAAAATAACATTTTTAAATGATCGTCAACCTTTCACGCAATGCTCTGCCCACATTCAATGGATTTGGCAAAATTTCCAGAAATGGTGATACAGTACTCCCTTTCCTTTTCAATTCTGCGCATTCTGACTTTTTTGTGCGTCTTGTTATGACATATCCATCTAGTTTGATGTTCGTAAAACCAGGGTCGGTAATTTATTTCAAATTTCCACTGAGTGAATGAGTGAGTTTTTGGGGAGTGGTGTAAAAGTCACCTAACACTACACATACACATTATTTTCTTGATACACACATTTGCAAATATCGGTGAGCAAATATATATCACGTGAACAAAACTGATCATTTTTATCTCAGCGCTCACACTGGATGTCATTACCAGGCGCGCCAAAGGAATTGTTTAAAAAAGTTCCACTGCCAAACTTTCCAGAAAAGAAGAAAAATCAGACCGATAGGGAAAAGGAGGACAGCCGCATATCATGAGAACACCCCACAAAAATGCACACGCGCGCACACACACACACACACACACACACACACACACACACACACACACACACACACACACACGGAAGCCGTTATTAGCTGCTGCCATGGCAACCTAGCATCTTTCATGCTCCCGTCACTGTGGATGTTGAGACACTGGTGTTCGTTTTTTTTTCTCTCTTTCATGTCAACAGAGACAGAAATAGATCTGAATGGGCTTCTTCTTTTACAGCACGCAATGTCATCCTCGCACCCCCACTACCCTCACCACCAGTCCCCCTCGTGCTCAAATATAAACGTCGCTCCGTCTCTCTCCTGCCCAGGACGAAAAACACACCCTGATATGAGGTACATAATTCAGGATTGAAGTGGAACCCCGCGATTCGCGGGGGCATCGAGACCAGGCCTGCCCACAAACAACAAAAATCCGCGTATAACTGACATCCATTATTTATTTATTTTAACCCAGAAAAGTCTTTTAAAAAAATGGGGTGAGCAGTTTTCAAAAAACGGGAGTTGTTGCACAAATAATTGTGTAAAATATTTTGAAAAATATTGACCAAAAAAAAAAAAGTGGCTCACACAGCACACTAAAATGCATGCATGTCAAATATTAAATGCTTTCCACACATCAAATTGAAAGGATCAATCGCTCACTAATGATATGCAAATGGATATATCCTATATTAAGATAAGATAAGATATCCTTTATTTGTCCCACACTGGGGAAATTTACAGCCTCCAGCAGCAAGAATATAGGCAGAAAGAAGAAAGAAGAAAAAACAAACAAACACCATCATATGAAAACATTTCAACATATGATGCATGACAGTATTTCACTACTTTACACAAAAGCCTTTTAGTATTTTATATGCGAGCCTCGGCGTATATGACATGAACTGTGAGAGAATGTCAATATATTAAAATCCATCCATCCATCCATTTTCCGAACCGCTTGATCCTCACTAGGGTCGCGGGGGGTGCTGGAGCCCAAAAAAACCACAACAATTACAACACCGACAACCACCACGACGTCATCAACGGTAGCACTAAATTCTAAACAGTTGTTTTTTTTTAAAGATAACCACAAAAACATCCTTATATTAAATTTTTTTTACAAATCTGATTTATTGATTCGTATGTATAAATGCATAAAGGTAATAGAGATCGAGAGTGTCCTCTGTTACTTGCCTAGCGTCCCGGGTCAGTGCAATGAATTGGCCGTCATTTGGAAATGAGACCTCAAAACAAAAAAATATATATACACGACTGTTTTCTGGCCCTAAAAATTACCACTAAAAGATATTTATAGATTACAAGATAGATTAATAGGGATAGATTAGTGTCCCCCGCCTACTGCCCGGAGATGGCTGGGATAAACCCTGAATAAATATCTTTATTTATCACATTACAAATAGATAATGTGAGATCACTTTAGTTTGGCATGTGAAAGCACTGTGTTTCTGTAAGGCATCAAAGCAGTTCATTATATTATATGAGAGTGTTTCAGTATGATGTGTGAGAGAATTTCAGTGAGCTATTGCAGTATAACACACACAATTTCAGTAAATCGTTTCACAACGCTGCGAGAGAGCATTTTACCTATGCGTGTATGTGAGAGGGTTTCACTTGTGTGTGAGAGAGGAATCGCATGGCGCCCGTGGCGGGCCGAGAAGGACGTACCTGTTTGTTTTTGTTCTCCAGGGAGATCTCATAGTCGCTGGGCCCCTCCCGCTTGGCTGCGCTGCCCTCCGCGTCGCGTCCTCCCGAGGACGAGCCGTCCTCCAGGCTCAGCAACCGGCCGCTGTCGTGGGAATAAAAGGCGGATAGCCATCAGCGGTCGCCTCCGTCCATGACCTTCACAACACGTCTGCCGAGTGTGTGTGTGCGTGTGCGTGTGTGTGTGCGTGTGTGTGAGAGGAGCAGCAGGTGGGAAATGATTGCAGTTGCCGGAGACCATAGCAGGACACAATCCCATCCCAGTTTGCCGCATTTAAATCATTTCAATCTTCTCTCAAGCCTTTGCAGTATAATCATATAATTTTGTTTTATAATATAAGGCCTTCTGATGTATTATTATCTATTCGATCTATATTTCGGCAGGAGGGAAATGGTTACGATCCCATCTAGACTGACAATTCTGATCTTTCGCGAAGGACATCGTTCCGGTGGATCGCCCTAGTGGTTGGCGCGCCTGCCTCACAATCGAAGGGTCGGTGTTCGATTCTCTTGCCGTGTGGAGTTTGCAAGTTTTCTTCCTTCCACATTCCACATATGTTCAATTTGAAGAAAGGTTTTGCCGGATATGAGAGATTTAATCATATATTAATCGGGCTAGCGAGAGGAGTTTTGCGGAGGAGCTGCGTACAAAGTTGCAAGCAAGCGATTTTGCATGTCACCAAAGACTCAAACTCCAACGTAGTTACCGGGTAGTCCCCAAACACAGCACATAAACCAGCAAAAATTATTGTTCCTCGTCGTGTCATATTTGTTGCTAGGCAGGATTGGTCATGTTCACTTCATAGGCCAAGGAGCGAATAGCCGAATAGCTTACTTCACCTTAAAAACGGCACACTACTCTGTATTCACTGTAAACTTCACATAGGAAACAATGTCCCTCTCACAGCATCGCAACCGCTTACTGCGATGTGCAAACGCTCAGTGTTCTTAGCATGAATTAGAGCAAGAGAATGAGAAAGTCTGCATGCACTTGCGAGACAATCTCTTCAAAGTCAAACATGACTTGCATAAAAAGCAGCGAGATAACGTAATCAGCCTCTGCAGATATTTCACAAACAATCGTCTGCAATATAGCTGAAGCTGGAGGGTATGGGGAAATTTAAATTTAAAAAAAAGGCTATTATTAATAATGTCTATTTTAATGCAGCTTTCACTGGGTTTATTGAGGCTGCGTTTAATACTTCCCCACTCTCCGTTTTATTTAATCCAAAAGACAAATATTGCTCTTTTACACGACATCAGCACTGAAAATCTGCCAAATGAAAAATGAGGCCACCACAAAGCAAAAAGTTGAATTGTTGATATGTTAAAAGAGGCTTGTTATGGATCCCCCCCCCCCCCCCCCCCTCAAAGCCCATTTCCCACCCCACATTTTTACTGGTAAAACATTTTGCTTTGCTAAAGTGGCAATCCAAACACAGAAGCTAAGATACAGAGATCTCGGTTTTGCATGACAATTGCTATTTTTATTTGACATAGACAACTCAGTTGCAATGCATTTGTTATCAATCAAATCATCTGTAAATTGTTTTTTTATATTTTAATTATTTTGGGATGAGCGGGCCTCAATCACTGACAGATTATCATTACTTGTGGCGAGTTGATAAAACTGTTCGCTAAGCCTAATTTGCGCATCCAACAAGACTGCAAATCTGCTCCGTTTTTAGCTTTGTTACGATAGCATTTCCGTGTCGTCTGTCCATCACTCGAAAATATAGGATCTTCACCCAGCCTAGTCTCCATGTCATGGGTGAAGGAAGTTTGGCAAAATCGCGACAAGGGTCGCTCACAGACACATTCTGGAGGAAATACACGGCTCACAAAAAAAGATTTGTTTGGTTGTGTAATTTCACACTTGATGGGTGGGCAGGCACTCAAGGGAGCCGACTCTTTTTATACGAGCAATTAAAAAGACAACTTTCCATCACATGTCCCCTGCGAGCTCTGATCATCATTTGACAAATGTATTGTGTCATGATTCTGTTTTTGTTCAGATTACATTTGGTTTTGTTTGATAGTTTTGTTTCTTTGCTTGGTTTTGTTGCCATCTGTTCATGTCATCCGGGTCCCTTGTGTCAACCAATCAGCTCTCTCAACCCTTTTGTGTATTGTCCAGCTGTTCCATTGTCTCGTCAGTTTGCTTGGATTTAGTTCCCTTGGGGTTCGTTCACAGTCTTTTGTCGGATTGTTGTCGCTGTCATTTGTCATTTTCGGTCATAGGTTTTTGTTTGTTTGTTACTTTTTTCCAGTGTTCCCCTGTAAGTGTTTTTTGTGAATTCATTTGGTTGGGCGTACCCTGCTTCTCCTGCCTCCCTGCTTTTTAGGTCCAACCCATGACGCACATCCATGACACTATTGTGATTGCCTGCATCCTTGTCCTCAAAACACTTCATTCAGTGTATTCACACGTAGCCCGAATGGATTACTGTAATACTTTGGATGTCAGCCAATCCTCCATTAAGCGTCTCCAGTTGGTCCAGAATGCTGCTGCTCGCCTCTTGACTGGTACTCGTAAGAGGGAGCACAACACTCCTACTCTGACATCCCTTCACTGGCTCCCTCTACATTTTAGAGTTCTTTTTAAGATCCTATTATTTGTTTTCAAATCTTTCATAATTTTGCTGCTGTAAATTGGGAATTTCTCCATTGTGAGACAAATAAAGATTTTCTTATCTTATCTTGACATGGCCTCGCTCCACCTGACCACTCTGAGCTCCTCCGCCTCGACACACCTGCCCGGTGTCTCAGGTCTGCGGACCAGACATTATTATTATTAGAGGTACCAACTAAGGCTCAGAGAGGACCGAGCCTTTTCTGTTGCTAGTCCTTCTCTTTGGAATGACCTCCCACGGAGCATTCGGCAAGCCCCTTCGCTGCCCTTCTTTAAAAACACGTCTCAAAACTCATTTGTATTCTTTGGCTTTTCACTCGGCATGACTCAGACTTGATTTTAGTTTGACTGTTTTTGTGCTTTCCACTGTCTTTGTTATTCATTTATTGTTTTATTGTTTATTGTTGTATGTATGGTATTTGCTCCATGTACAGCACCTTGTATACAGCGGTGGTTGTTTTTAAAGTTCTCGATAAATACAGTTGAGTTGAGTTGAGGTAGAATTTACAAAATGACGATCATTTTTACACACCGATTGCCGAACAACAGCAGGAAGATTAAAAACCCTCCACTAAGCTCCGAGTTCCTCTTGTTATTGTGCCATTGTTCTTGTTATCTAGCCAATATCCCACTCACCAAATAAGGCGAGGGGAGAAGCTTTGTGTCTCTCAAATGAAGTGGAGCGAGTCGGGTTCCGTCGCAAATAGAACGGAAACGCGGCGGAAACCAGAGGAGGACGCGCACGGGGAAAGACGGTGGCAAATCAGAATACATTAGAGTACATTAGAATACATTAGAGGGTTTAAAACGCAAGAGTTGAGCAATTTATGCATCTGGACTGCAAAAAGCTTCCGTAATGCTGCGTGAGACATTCCCCGCAACCTACTCACACACCGCACGTGGGACATGAGGCACAATCATACAGCTGTCAAAAAAATTTGGATTCAAAGAGACACATACATATATACACTTACACAAAAAAAACAATACTTTTTTTTTAAACTCTTTTATCAAAAAGTTGGCTAGTTCTAATTAATTTCATTCCAAATACTGCAGTAAAAATTCAAAATGTACATAACTAATTATTTTATTTGTAAAAGATTTTTTTTTTGTGACATCATTCAAAATTCCGGAAAATATAAGATTCAAACTTTAACATAAATGTTAAACAATGTCTTCTTTTATGTGCACAATTTACCTATTTTTATTCATCACATGAAATACTTATTGATCTGTTCATAAATTACAGAATATAAGTAGTATTTGTAAAATACACTTGTTTACACAGACATTAAATATTTGATTTATTTCATGAAATATTGGTTCATTAATTCATGATATTCGTGATCAAATTTTCTGACAGAAATGAGATACATCATTAAAATGACTGTTTTACGTCATACGCATTGTACTTATTTAATTCACCTTATCAATGATGCAGTTAATTATTTGATCATACTCACACAATAAACAACTTAATTATAAATTCAACAACAGTGCATATAAGTGATGTATTAATTAGGCTAAAATGTTAGTCGGCTATAAGTAATTGTATATGTTACCATTCTAAAAATGAGAAATATTTATAATGTTTGTCCAGTTAAATACCTGGCCAACTATTGCAAAGAAAAAAAATAAATGGTCTTCATAGAGTAAAAATAACAATAATAATAATTCATTCATTATGTGATGACACAAATGATAAATAATAAAAGATATACTCATGTTGATTATTATTATGCGTGTAACAGTGCGGTCACAACAACAGAGGAAGGAAAGCAACACCGCACAATGGAAAAAAAAAAAAGATATCTCCAAATCATAAACGTTTTTCATGAGAGCGATATCATTGTGGATGGAATTATCACACCAAAAAATGAAAAATAAAAAAACATTTCTCACATAAGACAGCAGAATGTCATCAGATGCCTCATAAGCTCCACAAATTGCAATCGGATCTGACGAGATTGAATGATGATTAAATATAAGCCTCTGAACACATTGGATGGGAGATTCAATGTTCATTTTAAATTGCTGCTAAATCTGGAATCCGATCAGGAAGAAATTTGCCTTCTGATCCTGTATACCGGCGATTCGCAATCATTGTGCCTTTAAGCGTAAGAATGAAATGGAGGGGCATAACAAAAAAAAAGATTTGAATCAGAAAATTGGCTTTGATTTAAAAGATGTGAGCGCATTAACTCGAACGGGATCGAATGGCTCCACTTTAAAATGTGCTGTCCTTGAATCATATCGCTATGTATATGCTAAAGCATGAACATAAGTTAGAATAGAAATTGTTGACATTTATGGCAATTAAAATACTTTGTTGAACTGAACCACTCAAGATTTGATCGAAAATTTGTTGCCCCTGAGGGGGTTTTTTGGGCGGGGGGTTTTGTGTATGTGTATCACGAGCACAACATGTATCAAATCATCTTTTATGTGTAACATGCACATCCCAAGTGAAATGATCCGAATTCATTTCAACTTTTAAACTCATTGGAAGCGGGTATCCGAGATGGATGGGCGATGGCAAATTGCGGTGCTTTTTCTGCCTCTGCGCCGTCTTAATGATATCAAATATTAATGATCGTTCTGAGGATTTGCCATGAAAAAGTGGGCGCGAGAGCTCACTCGTTGCAGCCCGGATTATGATTCATATTTCCTCATCCCCACTTTGATATGTTGTTGCATATTTTGACTGCCGCCTGTAAATCCAATTTGCCCTCTGAAGATAATGAAAATAAAAGGAAAAGGCACGCCCGCGCACACACACGCATGAACTCATCGCTGTACTACAAAAACCCGCAACTACCCACGTGCCAAGCAGAAGGCGACATCGCTCGTTTTCCCGTCCCCTCGTTACTATGGCAGTGACGGCCATTGCGTCATCGCCGTGTTGCTGGGCACGTTTGGGGATCGACGGTATCGGCTCTCGTTTCTCTCACTAAGGCTCAATAACCTCGAGGCCCTGATGGCTATTTGTTATAAAGCGTTTAATGCTGCTGCATCGGTGACCACAAGTGCGCACACACAAACACAAACACACACACAGGCACACACACCGCGATGCGTGCGGTCAGCTGCACGCAGACCAAAACGTCATTCGGTATAATCATAATGATAATAACCTTTCATGTAATGGCCATGTTGGAGACCTACAATGACGATGACGGTTGCCCGTTACAAATAAGGAGACAATAGGTGAGATCATTCCATTGATCGAGATTGATGACGGTAAACCCCAAATTGACCCAGTGGATGCTGATAACTAAGTGAATAATGCAGGGGAAAACAATTTAGCAATAAATCCAACAAAGGAGAGGAATAAAGGAGCGTAAATAAAGCATGACAATGGATGAGCTTCATCCATTAGTGTTCCGGTCCAGGCCTTTCTAACCCTCCAGGCTACCGTAGCTCCCGCGCTTATCTGGGTAATGCAGAAGTGAGTCAAATAGTCATTGTGGTTTTGTGCACCGCTGACTGCAATACAAATGTCAGACCTCATGGTGACTCAGTGGAGTCATGGCTGACAAGGACTCTTCAATTGGGAGTGGGGAGTGCAGGAATGTGATTGGCGCGAGTAGAGGACAGAGGTTCCAAATCCGAGTCCAGAAAGTAAAAAGTGCTTCTACTCAGCCGTCAGGTAAACTCTGCAACAATTCACCATGTTGTCTATATTATTCATTCATTCATTTCCCGATCCGCTTATACTCACGAGGCAGGGGACACTCTGAACCGGTTGCCAGCCAATCGCAGGGCACACAGAGACGAACAACCATCCGCGCTGACACTCACACCTTGGGACAATTTTGAGTGTTCAATCAGCCTGCCATGCATGTTTTTGGAATGTGGGAGGAAACCGGAGTACCCGGAGAAAACCCACGCGGGCCCGGGGAAAACATGCAAACTCCACACAGGCAGGCCGGAGCTGGAATTGAACCCGGTACCTCTGCACTGTGAGGTCGACGCGCTAACCACTGGACCACCGGGCAGCCTTGTCTAAATTAAAAGAATTTAAAATTCCCCAAAACGCACTCATTCGAAAACAAAAACAAAAAATTCTGTAGCTCACAAACAATTCATCCGTCTTACCTGGACGTCCCGCTCGCGTCGGCCTCGGGATGCTCAGGAGCGGGGCAGCAGAACTGATGCAGCACCGTCTCATTTCTGCAAACCAGAGAGGATATTTATTGGTCTGTTTGTTTTGTCAGCGTCCCTCCGACCAGCTCACACCAAAAGATCCGGAAAAAAGAGACTTTCATTAAACTCCTCAGGATTATTTGGCACTGATCCCTTGGTAAATACCCTATGTGGGTCAATTCCGGGCTGAGAATGCTTATAGTGCGTTGATACCAGCGTCCAGATGTTGACACTCACGATGCATCACTCAGGGCTGCAATTTAGCCGTTGCCCACAAATCAGTGTGACAGATGGTCACTTTCAGCTATTTCCCTTCCCATACAAGTTTACAACAGTTTAATTCATATTTGAGCGATGATATCTCGGCTAGAGACAACCCCCAAAATACTTTGGAAGGATTGTTTCAGTTTAGTAATCCAGTAGGTTTGCCACCATTAGCTGTACTTGTAAACAGAGGGCGGGAAAGTACTCACATGGAACTGTACTTCTACTGAAGTGTACTTGTGCGAAAACAAAAAAAAAATGTTTTTGTCAAAGTAGAAGCTGGGGTGTAAGCGGATACATTTGCATATTCATGAAGAAGTAACATGAGCTAGTTCGTTCTCCTGCCCTATGAAGTATCCAAGCAGGAAAGGTTTGGGCGAAGCATCAATGTAAATACTTTTGATGGATTGCCTCACCTGCGGGATACTGCACGTCTCGCACCAAAAAGATGCACTTTTCAGAGACGGGGCTCTCTCCGCCATACATGTATTTTTGTTTGACTGCACTACAAAAGCATCTCATGACCTGCATTCAGCATATTGTATGTGACGCAAAGTCACAGTGACAGGCAGTCAGAGTCAACGCCAGGACTCACAGTGACAGTCGGAGCTATAAAAAGATTCTCTTTCTCCGCAACTTCCACATCCAGAAGGAAACTACACAGACATCCAGCCATTTTCAAGAGTGCGTGTCCCGTTCGGGGTGGTGCGTACGTTGAAAGGCGGAGGACCACCCCTGGACTGGTCACTGCAGTCGATTGCAGCATACATACGTTTGACTAACAACCATACACACGTTCATACTTTTGGACAATTTTGAGAATACAATGAACCTAACATGGATGTTTTTTGGAATGTGGGAGGAAGTCAGCATAGCTGGAGAAAACCCACACGAGCACGGGGGGGACATGAACACCCCACACAGGAAGGCCTGAACCAAGAATCGAAAATTGGGAGCTTAGAAGTGTGACATGGACATGCTAAATACGACTCCAACATTATATATAACAGTTCTCAATCCATCTCGAGCATTTCAATTGTGAGGATCGAAACCATAAATGTCCAAAGAATGACTAAATGTTCACTCTTTTTTTTTTTTTTGCCTTTGATTAAACCGCCAACCTCAAGTGGAAAAACACAAGTGTGGGTAATACTTACGAGGTAACACGTAGTTTAATGACTAGCCGTATTCCAATTATCTGATCACTGGTAGCACGCAAGTTCATCTGCCTGACTGACTGACGTTAATTAACTTGCTTGATTAAGATAACTCGACTGTGCACTTAACTCACTTTTTTTTTTTTTTAATTGGCATGTCTCTCAGAGTAGCACCAGAAAGAGATTTAGAAAAATCAATTTTGAGATGAAACCACTGTTTTCAGAGGTTTATAAAGCCCCTTGGGGAGGTCGTTCACGGAGCGTAAATGACTCGTCTAATCAAGAGGAGACAGCGACAGAAGCGGGAGGGATCTTAAACGTACTCATATGGGAAATGTCAGCTCATGCTGCTGAGGAAGTCAACGTGATACATCGGGCTCCATTTTAGTAGACAGCCGTACGTGCGCTCAGCGTAAAAACTGCCACATCTTCATTTTCATGCCTGAGCAAGTCGAGTTTTTAGCAGGTTTGGGAATTTGGCAGATCACGATTTTGGTGGATTTGATCCGAGAGATTAGCATTGTTGCTTCGACTGGCCACGAATCGATTTGTGTTCACCCCCACAACGGCGCAAATGATCGTGTCTAACTGTGCCTGTCTACAAAAATCCCAAAAGAAAAAAGAAAACTACACCCATGTGCAGTACTTTGCACTAGACTTGCACTGGCCTCAAAAACAGGGCCCCAAGTGTTTGTTTTTGTTTGTGTGTGGTGACCAAGGTTAATTGGCTTGTATTGAATCAGCACAAATTTGTCGCGGCCAGTTGCTGGGCACATATAAACGACAACTGACACTAACATTCACACCAATAGACAATTTTGAGCCTCTAATGAAATGTAAATCACATGCTCATGTCTTGGCATGCAGCTCCTCCTCCAAGCTCCTCTTGCTAGCGCAATGAATGTACATTTGAGTCACTCAACTGTATGATGTGATCAAATAAGAAATGCTTCTTCAAAGTCTCCAAACTTAACATGCATGCTTTTGGAATGTGAGTGAAAGACTACCTGGGGAGAACCCATGCAAGGAGATCAAAATCATGCAAACTCCGAACGAGATTAGAACACAGAACCTCGGAACTGCCAGGCAGACCTGATGGATTTCCTTTGGCCATTTTTTTTCCGATAGTCCATCTCTCTTGAGCCTGTTTCATCTGATTTGGAGCTTGAGGCGGAGTACAATATGGACTGGTCGCTACCCGATTTCTGAGGACATATCGACAAACAAGCATTCGCACTCACATTTACACCTATGAACATTTCGTTCAAACTACACAGTGGAAGGCCGGAGCTGGTATTCAAACTTCCAACCTCAGAACTATGAAGTAGACATGCTAACTCGCAGTTGGCGGTGCTGCCCATTTCAGTGATTTCCCGTGGGAGAAATTAAGCCAGCATCCCTTGACAGAGATGCCACCGTAATTTGAAAAGCAAACGTTGATCATTAGTGAGGGAATTGTCGTATAAGATCTCAATTCCTGCTCATTTTTTGTTGTTTTATTTGTGGTCATGGTGGCTGTCTGACACAGAGACGCTCTCCCATCCATTTATTTGTTTATGAAAAACCGAACACATAATGGCCTTCCGCAGCCAAGGCGGCGTACAAATAGAGCAGGTGAATATTTTAAGAGTACGCGCCTTCTGCTGTCGGCCAGTGTTGCCGTCATGCCTACACGGCCTTGCTCTTTTATACCGCTACTTCAAGTGCAGTATGTTCAGTCATCAGTCGCTTGCCAAGAGGCTCTCTTGCAACTCAGGCTCAGGATGACGCCAGTACATTTTGTGCACCTTCCCTTAACACCACGGGATGTCCCTCAGTCCCTTGGCGTGGACTGTTTGTTCAGAAAAGATAAAGCGAGCCGACAGCTCACCCTAAATGTAGCCCACGCTTCCTTTTCTTCCCTTTCCTGCATGGTCCTCTCCCTGCACCTGAGCTGGTCCACTCCAAAGTCAGC
The DNA here is from genome assembly GCF_054856545.1 of Hippocampus guttulatus. Taxonomy (NCBI): domain Eukaryota; kingdom Metazoa; phylum Chordata; class Actinopteri; order Syngnathiformes; family Syngnathidae; genus Hippocampus; species Hippocampus guttulatus. The sequence goes on along the minus strand of NC_141264.1, from coordinate 20,480,035 downwards.
CTCAAGCTCCTTCCGCAAACCTCCTCCGAGGAGGCTTCCATCAAAGAGTGTTACTGAGCGTGCATCTTCTATTTCTCGCTCCCCCCCACCCCCCTCCCATCCTAAGAATGGCTGATTACCGTTCGCTCCACGGGCTAAGTGGGCCAGATAGGGAAGGCTCAGCTGGAAAGAGAGGGGAGAGAATCCTTTCTCTGAACCTCTTTCTTCCCTGCAAACCCCCCAGGGTGCATACACGTGCACCGGCAACACTGGCAACAATGCAAGATATACAAACACGCTGCCAAAAAAAGATTACACACCAGTCCACGTGTCATTTCGATGGAGACACACTGATAGGCGCATGCGGGGTGTGAGGCCAACAGGCCGCTTCATTAGAAACACCTCGCCACATAATCGAACCCAGAGATCGTCATAAAAAATATCAATGCCATATTTTCCTTGACAGAGAGCTTTTCATGCATCAACATGTACTGTTGTACTGTACATGTATTGTTGAGGTTGGCGTTTGGGATAGAAGAACATTACGCCGGCAGATGTTTCTAATAATTTGGCTACATTTTGTCAGTGCAAGAGTGATTTTTGAGTCCTGTGAAAGGCATTATTTATTCAACATAGTCGTAGTTCATGAAGTCCTGTATATCCGTGACATCGTAAAGTTGTAGTACTAGACGCAAAGTAGCGCAATAGTCGTGGTATTAGTAGCGGTAGTAGACAAATAGTTGTAGTAGTAGCCTTGTGGTAGAAATAGATGTACAGTATAGCAGTAGTAGGAGAGTGAAAGTAGTAGTAGGAGGTGCAGACTACAATAGGAGAAGTGCATTATCAGTATTGTGATTAATAGAATAGTAAAGTAGTGTCGTAAAAGATGAGGACAGGTTGGAGTCGTATACTAAAAGCAGTGGCAATAACAGTCATAGTAGTATTTGGCTGTTTAGTAGTAGCAGTCATAGTAGTAGTAGTAGTGTGGTAATAATAGAAGAGTATAGTAGGATTGCTATATTACCAGAAGTAGTAATGTCGTCAAAGTTGAGGAGTGGTAGTGTCATGACCCTGTTTTTGTTTGTCTCCACTAGGTGGCGTCATGAGACACACCTGTCTGTATTCATGCATCTTTTTACCAGCTGCCTTTAAAGACTGTGCCACACCGACAATTGGCTGTCTGATTATTACGCCTTTTGTTCACGACTCTGGTTTGTTTCGCATTTTTCTGGTATTTTTTTTTTTTTACCAGTTTATGTTTGTGGGATCCACTCGGAACATAACAGGTAGGAGTCATAGACTAGTATGATTAGAGTAATAATACTATAGGAGGAGGAGTAATAGTAGTTATACTTTTATTTTTATTCATTGTGATGATGATGATGATGATGATTACAAGTACTGTAGTAGTAGTACAGTAATAGTAATGTAGACGTAGGAGTAGTAGACGACTACCCTGAGTAGTAGTATTGATGGCAGTGGTAGTAGTAGATTGTTTAGTTATACTAGTAGAGTCATTGGAGAAGTAGTAATAGTAGTAAATCACACAAGTCATAGTAGTCTTTTAGTAGTAAGCAGCGGGAGTAGTACACTACAAGTAGGTGTGTTTTAGCAACAGTACAAGACACGATGTTGTTGTTGTCATTCTCCAGCAGTATTTGACTCCAACAGAGAAGGGCTCTTTTGACACTATATGAAGAAAAATCCTCAACACACTCGAACTATCTCTTTCAAGTGTTGTGTGAGTGAGTGTGAGGGTCTGCTTGACATTTCTTTATTGATAGGTAGTCATTGAGGAAGTGAGTGGCGGAACCCGGTGAGCTTCAAATGTGAGGCAGAGATTTAAAAAAAAAAAGCATGATGCAACAAATGGTGTTAGGGGATTCAAAGCCATGCTGTCATCTTTCATTCAGAAAATTTTAAAACAAACATTTTCAACTCCCTTCCATTTCCAAGAAACACTTTGAGGGTACACAAGCTTCCATAAGCTGTGGATCCACAATGACTAATTGCACTACAATTTCGAATTTATCTATCCATCCATCTAGCTAGCTAGTAAGTGTCAGACAGCTAGCTATAGTTATTTTAATTTTTTGCGTCTTTGCATGTCTAGAAATAAGATCCAAAAAAACAACAACAAAAAAAACTGTGTCCAGTGACTCAAACCACACTTTTGTACAGCGGCTGTCAAAGTCTGTTAGTTCTACAATTGGCCGCAATTCACCGCAGCACCAGTACACAGCGCTGAGGTTCATCCAACAGAACAGGTAGATGTATTGTCACGGATATACTGTACAGTAGACTGGAGGTGGCTAATAGATGTGCCTACAAATGGCAACCATGTTAGCAGGGGCGGCTTTCCCATCAAAGGGCGTGCATGCATATATGTGGTGGCCATATCACTTAGGGCAACGGTAATATAAAAGTTACTGGAAAGCATGGAAATGAGCTTAGCATCGTGGCAGGCCAGGGGTAGGAAACTCCGGTTCTTCAAGAGCCATATCCTGCCTGTTTTAGATCTCACGCCCTCACTTTTCTGACACCCACATTTTTCATGCTGTTCCCCCAAACCACCATATTTGTTTTAAATAGTGTGGTGGGCCATATCAGTTATTATTTTTAGTATTCTTGTACCTCAAAAATCATCACTTTTCAGGAGACCACCAAAACGTCAAACGGCGCACAGCATTTTTCAACATTTTAGATTGGGCAATAATATATTTTAAAAAATAACACCCACACATGTGGAATGACCAATGTAATGGATATGTGGAAAATTATACCAAATTGTGACGCCAGCAACATGCAGCAGGGTGCTAAAATATGGATGGCGTGCTGCAAATGGCCCGCGAGACTTTTGACAAATGTGTTATAGAAGCTAAAAAAAGAGTACCTTCCTCTCATTAGATAATGTAGTGATGTACAATGATGCCAGGGGAAGTGGTGTGATGGGGGTGCTCACGGTCACGTGGTGCACGTGGGTCTCATCTAACAGGAAAACATCAGAGGCCCGTCAGTTGCCCCATGAGACCTGAACAAGCCGCACATTCATTAACGGCAAGCAGCAGCGTGGACGCAGCGCATCACATCACTCGCCAGGCTGCCCACACACACACACACACACACACACACACACGCGCGCACACACACACGTAAGCATACGTCACAAACACCTATAGGACCCACATTCACTCATGCATGTACAACACACACACACGCACACACACTTTAATACATTACAAATGTAGACACATATGCAAGCATTAAACATCCTGAATATTTCTAGATAGATAGATAGATAGAGACAGAGAGAGCGAGACACACACACACACACACACACACACACACACGCACGCACGCAAACTAGTGGATTACACACAAAGGCACACATTTTAACAACATACATGCACGACAGACAAATGCTTCACACAATCACATACATTACAGGCTTATGCATAGCAAATATATAAGCAGGCTCACAGCTGTTTGTTACGTAATGATCCAGTTTTGCTTTTAAATAATCCACCTCTCTCTTTCTCTCTCTTTCACACAAACACACGGGCGCGCGCCCACACACACACACACGCACGCACGTCGCACACACACACACACACGCGCACAAAATGTTCAAACGTATTTTTTCAAACTGAGCATCGCTCAATGTGCGTTGAGGCTAATGATGATAATAATGATAAAAACAACATTTTTGGTCAACTACAAAATAAAAGTAAGGGGATAATCTTGTTGGGATGTGAAGCAATGGGATACAGCCCATTTGTATTTTAATGCATTAATTGTATGCGTATGAACTCACTCGGATGTCTTGGCGAGAGCCAGCGACCGACACAGGGTAGTCGGGGTCATCGGAACCAAGGAGCGGCAGCCGCTGCAACTCCCGCCGTTCTCCGGCTCGCTTTCGACCGGTGAATTCGTGGTCGGCTCGGCCGGAACCAGCTGCATTTCCCCCGGGTCCAGAGGCTCCGCGGAAGGAGGCTGGACCACCGCGGCCCCGTCGACTTGCTGTGCCGGTGCAGCCGCTTGCTCCGGCGCGGAGCTCGTCGCGGAGCTCTTGGTCTGGGGGTCCTGAGCGAGGTGGAGGTGATGGAGGCAGCCCACGTCGGGGTGAAGCTGATGGTGATGATGGAGGAGGTGGTGAGCGTAAGCGGGGTAAGGATGCTGATGTTGCTGCACGCGGACATCTCGCAGGTGCCTGTTCTCCCCGATGAGCTCATCCACCCGCCGGTCCAGCTCCTCGATGCGGGAGCGCTGCGTCTGGATGAGACTTTGCTGGTTCTGCACAATTGTGGTGAGCTCCCGCAGGTACAAGATCGCTTGCACCGGATTTTCCAGCAGGCTGGAGCTCATCCTACACACGAGGCTCGGACAATGGCCAGAAAGAGAGGGGCAAAAAGGACGCGGAGGAGAGGGAGGATGTACAGAGACGAGCTCTCCTTGCGTTGTTGTTGTTTTTTCGTCTCTTTGAAGGATGTAGCGACAGTGCTCGCCTCCTGCTCCCTCCCTCCTGTCTCCCTCTCTCACTGCGCTGAGAGGTGCTGAAGAGAGGAACTAGATCCAGCTGTGATGGAAGGGAGGGGGGAGAGGAAAGAGGAGGAGGAGAAGGAGGCACTGATGCACAGGCACGATCAAACTTCAGGACAAACACGAACCCTACAGGCGGTGAGACATCAAAGCAGCACCTGAAGGTTACACATCGGCCACAAAACGTGCTTACGCATGTTCGAAGGTGACTAAAAAGTACTCACATCGTTAAGTAGACGTGCAAAGTAAAAATAACGTGACACGTAGACGCTCAAGTGAAGGGAGAATTGTTTTGCTCGCGTTAACCTAGTTTTGACCCTCCACATACATGGCCTGGAACTTGTAAGAACGTGGGTTTTTTTAATGTCATTTCCAGTGTAACTATTATGTCGCCTTTGCCTCGTGCATCTTGGTTCAACTGCCAAAAACATTTCCGAAGGTAACTGAACGCAACATGAAGAATCGTGAAGTCACATGGCACGTGGACGCGGAAGTAAACCTACCGTTGTTTTGCTAGTGCTGTTAGCATAGCGGTTTTCCATATACAAATGTGTTAGCAATTACACTAAATCAATGGTCAGGTAAGGATTTTGTTTTTCATATGGCGTAGTTTTCAAATTGTTTTTGCAATGTGACTGATAAAGCGTTTCTTTCCAATTACTGTAACGTTCATAAGCTTTGATCGCCACGATAGTGTAAAAAGTATAATATGAACGGTATGTTATTTTTTTTAATTCGTTCGATATGAGTGTGTATTGTCCGTTTAAACGTTCGATTATGCATTTAAAGGGTTGACATACCGAAATACTCTTACGGGATCATGTGTTGTTGCTGCTACAGTCATGTGAGAGTCAGTTGAGTGCGAATGCTAATGAAATGAGCTGATGAACCCAATGTGCATTTCCCTGAAGACTCGTACTTGCTACTGTCGCATGTACGCTCTGTCGCACCTAAAACACCCACACATGAGCACTTCGTAGGGTTTCCACTCTTACACACCTACGCTGGTGTGTGTTTTTTCACTGTCATAACCAGGTAACATGAAGATGATGTGACCCATGTTGACTTCACCTCTGGTTTGTTTTACCCTTTGTAATGCAGAATGACCCAGAAGCTCTGCCTGGAGGGTCAGGTGTACTCAGTGCCTCTCATCCAGCCAGACTTGAGAAGAGAGGAGGCTGTTCACCAGATAGCAGATGCATTGTTCCTCCTGGAAACCATATCTACTGACATCTTTCGGAGGTAAGCTCCACACAATTTTGCATACAATTATCAACATTCAAGTTTCAGGAACTCAGTTTCTAAAAAGAACTGAGATATTTTTTGGCCTCGTGTGGTGTTTATAGAGTGTCCGAAAGTGTCGAGAAAAATCGCTGCCAACTGCAGAACGTCAACGACCGGATCCGACTGGTTCAGGCTCGTGTTGACCGGATCAAAGGCAGTAAAAAAGCCACCAAGGTAAAGTCTAAACAAATGGAAAAAACACACTCTTGAGTTGGGCAGACGTGACTGTAAAGCTGACTTCTTCAGTGGCGTTGGAAGAGAAACATCCGACGCCATAGTTTTGAAATCTGCTCAACCTTTAGTTAACAAGAGCAATTCATTTTTGATTGGATTTATTACATGCAGGACAAACACTTTTTTTTCCCTGAACATTCTGAGCTGCTATGCCACAAGGAGCCACTATCCTCGTCACACACCCCTATCTTTTTCCCTGGTTGTCAGAGAAACAATGAAAATAGACATCTGGAAAAGGTTTCAAGGAGTGGGGGAGAACAGATTAAATGTCTCCTTTAAAAAGTTCTCTCTTTCTAGGTTTTCTCCAGTGCCAAGTACCCGGCCCCAGACCGACTCCAGGACTACTTGTCTATCTTCACCGGAGCCTCCGACCCTTCATCGCAAGCCCGCCCTCGACAAAGAATACAGAACAAACTTCGACCCTTCGATGAGAAGACTCTACAGGTCATCTCCCTACTTCCCCCTAATGTGAATGTGTCTGCGATTAATTCTATTAGATTATGATGTGACACAGCAGTTAATTTCCAAAATACAACTGCCACACCAAGTTTCTCCACCCATGATTTGGAAACTAGGCTGGGTGAGGCTTTCTCATTTTCAAGCGATAGATGGACTACGCGATGACGTCTATCATGTCAAAGCCAAAATAAGTAAAGCTGTAGTGTTGTTTGGATGTGCAGATTGGTGTTAATTTCTGATAAGCGGCACATACGAATGTTGAGTGAAGTTGTGAACATGGTGGTTGGGAATTGTTTGGGAATGTGTCCGTTGTATCTAGACGCTCAAAATGACAGGTATAAGTTGGTGGCTTGGTCATTAAGTGCTGCCATCAGAAGTGAAAAACCAATCCATGTTTGTTTATGGGGGCTCACATGAACACAGCAGTTTGTGCTTGCTTTGTTTTAAGTAGCTTGGTCCCGAGTTGTCATGGTAATGAAAGCCATACTCTGGGTCTGAACAGTGGCTTTTTTGAACTCCCTCTAAACAGGCTGATTTCAGCAAGGCTCTAAAGAGAGTGAAAAGTACTAGAATTCCTGATGTTGAGACACCCGGGAACTGTTTTAAATTGGGAGCAAAAATGCACAATATGTCTCCCTAGATAAAGCGCGATATCAGTGAACTCCATTTGCCATTTAAGAAAAAGAAACACATACAGTGTTTCCATCGGTAGCACTGCTTTGTTTTGTAATAAGATTTTTCCAAGTGTCTTGTCTCGAGACAGAAGAAAACACATTGTGCAATTTCCTTTGGTGCACACATGCATTATTCAGTTTCCCCACATGGAGAAACATCTGTTTCAGTTCTGCCTGCATTTACCTGGACTTTTCCAGTGAACCTTCACAATTTACAGGGGTTTGGAACCAAGCTCTGACCGAAATGACAACAATTTTGCGATTCCTTGCCTCCTAAAAATGTTTCAAATTTCGAATATTAATAGTTTCAACCGGAGATATACTTCAAACTATGGTCATAAAACACTTTAATATAATTCGAAGTCATCTTACATTAGCCTTAAAAATAAATAGCTTATAGATTTTTTTTTTTAATTTAAGTGTGAGGACGTTGGGGTCTGTTGCCACTTTACAACGCTTAAAAGTACTATTCCTTCTTTCTTATTCCCTATTTTGTAACATTTGTGACTCCGTGACAAATATTATCATTTATAAATACCTATTTTGCAAACAACTTTTTATCTTTAGATTCCAAAATTAGTTTCCATGACCTTTAGAAATACCTCACGTTTGCTGAAGCGTTACTTTTAACGTGGCCGTCTTAAGTTAGCTTCCAATGTCACCATCAGTGTTAGAGCTAAGGAAGGTCAATGTTAGCTTCCAATGTTAGCACCAATGTAAGCTTTCAAAGAATGCTCTAATGTTAGCTCTCAACATTAACTTCAACAAAAGCTTCCACCATTAAAGTCCCAAGTTAGCTTCCGTTGTTACCTCTAATGTTAGCTTTCCATGTTAGCTTTCAGCATTGAAATCTAGAGTTAGCTTCTAGAGTTAGCTTCCAATGTTAGCTTCTAGGTTACTTTGAACAGAGCTTCCAATGTTCGGTTCAACACTAGCTTCTGCAATTAGTGTCAGTGTTGGCTTTCAATGTTGAAGATTATTATTTAAACAATAAATAGCATTGAAAGAGCAAAGGAAGCCTAATGTTGGCCTACTTCCACCATTAGCCTTCAAATTGTATGATTAAAAAGAAAATATTTGTTAAAATTTTACTTTCATGTTTTTTCTTTAACTTTCATGCTATTACATTTTCTGGAATAAAACATGGCCAAAAAAATATGGCTAACGCGAGCTACTTCAACACTGACATGACACTTTAAAAGTTGCAGTGTGATTGGGTGTTGTAGAGAGGGCACAAAAATTCACAATGATATTTGTTTTTCATCAAATACTTCAATAGGTTCCACAGAAACATTTGCTAGCAGAATTGATAAAAGTCACCTCATCTCCCGTTGTTTGTCTCCCTGGCAGGAGAAGCTGGTCTACTTCCCTGTGTGTGCCGGCAACAAGAAGAAGTCAGAGGATGAGACGGAAGAAGGGCTGGGCAGCCTGCCACGTAACATCTCCTCCGTCAGCTCGTTGTTGCTCTTCAACACCACCGAAAACCTGTGAGTCCACGTGCACGCACACATGCACACACGGACAGTCGTGAAGTACCGTAAATACTCAAAAGTACAGCGAACTGAAAAATCGACTTCAGTACAAAAACAAAATATTTGTCCCTAATTTGCATCACGTAAGCACATAAAATACAAAACACATTGTTTAATTCCCTCCTTCCATTATGTGTTAAAGCTACAAGAAGTACGTCTTCCTCGATCCTCTGGCGGGAGCTGTGATCAAGACGCACACGACCATCGAGACAGAAAAAGAGGAGAAACCTTTTGACGCTCCGTTGTCCATCACAAAGAGAGAGCAGCTTGAGAGACTGGTAACTGAGAACGGCCTTTTTCCCCAGAGTATTGAGACTCCCTAACCAAAAACTCGAATGGGGCTGGGCAGAAACTCATTTATGTATAAAATCAACTTTCCCCATTGATATAAATGGAATTGAAATGAATGGTGGATGCCATTAATCCTGGCCAATTGGGAGCAAAAATCTTCCCATTATCCATTCCCATATCCAATCCAGGATGATATTTCAAAGCTGTGCTTTGAAGATGGTCGACGATGTTTTGACAGACGGCAGAGAACTACTTCTACGTGCCAGACTTGGGTCAGGTGCCAGAGATTGACGTGCCGTCATATCTGCCAGACCTGCCGGGCATCGCCGACGACTTGTCCTACAGCGCCGACCTGGGTCCCGGCTTCGCCCCATCGGGACCCACGCACATCATTCCTGAGCTTCCGGCCTTCTCGGAGGACAGCGCAAGTATTGAAATAGTCGGAGAAAGTGTGAAACCAGCCAAAGTGTTCCTTGACTGACCACATCCTGTTTTAGGTGGGCTTCATCCTAGCGTTCTCCCTCCTCCTCCTCCGCCGCCGCCGCCACCTCCTCCTCCTCCTGCACCTGCCACTGCCGCAGGTCCACCTCCTCCGCCACCCCCTCCGCTGCTTCCTGCAGAAACCACTTCAGACGGAGTCGAAGTTCCAAGTTCAGGTTTGGCAATCATTAAAGAAAGAACTCTACATCAAGCGTAGGGCTGGGTGATAATCGATTGTATTTTTTTTAAGGAAAATATACATAGATTTCTATTGCGGTATTTCTGTGTGCAGGTAAGTTGATGAAAGATCTTGCTCAAGCGGAAAAGGCTATTTTTTATTGCCAGAATGTGGAAAAAAAATACCAAAAATTACATCCCCCCAAAAAAGAAAACATGATTCTTCTTTTGTCTTTTTTTTTAAAGTCAAGATCACCCAGACCTAATCAAGCTTCATGAGATTAATTTAACCATTCCAAACACTCCCTCACCTTTTTTCCCCTGACTCCATAGGCCCAGTTTCTGTGGCACCCAGCGAGGTGGTCCAGCCCTCAGATGGCCGAGCCAGCCTCCTTGAGTCTATCCGCAATGCTGGCGGCATTGGCAAAGCCAAGTTGCGCAACGTCAAGGAGCGCAAGATGGAGAAGAAGAAACAGAAGGAACAGGAACAAGGTGGGAAGGGGGCATGTTTTATTCACGGCGACACCAAAGGCAGCTTTTAGCGTCGCCGATGTGCAATTGAGAGTGAAGTGTAACCAGCGAGCAAACTCGGGTTAGTGACGTGAGTCGCTCTCGTTGTTCCCTTTTGTGGTTATTACAATAATATTTCATTGAGAAGTGTAGCCAAAAGTTTGCGAAGATAATGACCACACTGTCTCAAAGTAAAACTAAGATCAAACACCTGTGATGTCACACGCACCACTAGCAAACGACGTCTGTTATCAGAGTCAGACAATCGCTTAACAAATGCTTGTTATTTGTCATCTCTGAGCAGTCGTAGCAGGAACTACCGGCGGGGACTTCATGTCCGATCTCTTCAACAAACTCGCCATGCGCAGGAAAGGTACACAGAAAAACGCAAGCGTGATGCCTATTTGGCGGAGATGAAAATGACCCATCCTCTCTTTCTTCAGGTATTTCTGGGAAGGGCCCGGTAGGCGGGGATTCGACCGACCCCCCCGCCAGCACAGGAGGAGCGTTTGCGAGAATGTCTGACGTCATCCCACCGCTTCCCGCCCCGCAAACGACGACGGATGATGACGACTGGGAGGTCTGAAGAAGTGGACAGTGAAGATTTAATGTACAGATAATTAGGGTTGGGAAATTTTCATTCCCAACTTTGAAAAGTGTCTGCAATTTTGCAACTCTATGAACAATACAAAAGCACTTAATAGTTTATTACAGAAAGAATGTATCAAACTAGAAGTATTATATAACATTTGACTGTAAAATGGTGTCGGTCGTGTACAAGTTTTTGAATTTCACCACGAGTAGCAATGCTCGTGAGCCGTCGACGCATTTCGCTCACACGTTTTTCTCTTCAATAAACCAATGTTTGCATTACGTAACAATGCACCTTCAATATTTAATGTGGCAAATGAAAGCCGTGCAGCATTGTCGCCGCTTCAATAATTCAGTTGGACACGCAGCAACTAGTAATGTTCCAACAATGTTGCAGACTCACAGTGGATAGAAAAAGTCTACACACCCTTGTTCATATGCTATTTTTTTTTTTTTTTTTGGGTGAGACCAAGATAAATCATTTAAAACCTTTTACCCTACAACTCATGCGACCTGTACACCTCAACCGAAAAAACATGTGGAAGCTTTTACGGTGGTGAAGTAAAAATAAAGAAATGAGATCATGTGGTTGTACAAGTGTGTGCACGCTTTTATAACTGAGGGGCTTTGTTCAGACAATTCACATTCATTCAAATTCATGAGTCAGCATACACCTGCCAGCATTTCAAGTGCCTCTGATAAACCACAAACACATTGCAGTTGGCTTTTCCGGACATGTTTGTTGTCAGATCTTAGAGCACAAGCTATGATGTGCAGAGCTTCCATAGCATCAGGATCTTGTTTTTCAAAGGTTTGAGTTAGGAAAAGGGTACACTTCTTTTAAATAAGAATAAGACAGAAGAAGACATCATTAAGTGGAGAAAATAAGGCACCAAGAACTGGATGTCCTACCAAAATCATCCAAAGACGAGAAGAACACTGGTCAAGGAACCCGACGGCAACATTGAAGGAGCAGCAGGAATTTCTGGCAAATAGTGGCTGTGAAGGACATGCCAACACCAGAATCGCAGTCCTCGGAATCTAGTGCGGGTTAAAACTAGTCGACATTTTGCTTCTTCTCCACAAAGAACTGAAAAGGAAGAACAATGAGAATGAGTTGATTGTAAATCGAGACCTAATTAAGTCCCGCTACCTTGACTTTCAAGTTCATTTGATCAGTAATTCAATGTTCCCCAATTTAATAAACTGAAATAGCATGCACTGTGTCAAAATGTCATTCAACAAAAATAAATACCGTTAAATAAAAATAAGGGTTGCGGTGTGTAGTGAGTTACTGTAGGATCTGGTGTCGGGTTGGCCATTTATTCTGCGTGTTGGTGTCTGAGCGTAAGTAGTGGCCTGCAGCAGCTCCTCAATTTATATTTCCCTCATTCAATAAACGGATGAATGTGCACTGGCAGCTGTGGCTCTCCTTGACCACATGTAGAGGCATTACTCTATGTGACATTAAAAAAAAAAGTTTTGGCCCCCCTAGAGTAAGTCAAGTGACCCCTGTATCTCTGCCTGCTCCTCACCTTCCGCAAGGCAGCAAATGCGGGGCCGAAGCTTTGGTGCGTGCTGGTGCGACTCCGGATCCACGCAGGAAGTCTTGCGAGGGTGGCGGGACGGGAGTAGCGTCGGTCGCACAGCACAATGGAAGAGTAGTCACCACGGTGACGGATAGCTCTGCCTTTTCAGATGAGGAAAGAAAAACTCTTGTTGTTGATGATAAACAAGTTGAATGACTAGTGGAGAGATCAAAGGATTTACCATACCTATTGATTGATTGACAGCCTTCATGCAGAGATTTTCTATGAGTCCTTGGCCCGGGCTCTTCCCCCCGCTGTGAGTCTGGAATATTCCAAGGTTTTAAAGGAGACATACATTTTTGTCTCAATTCCAAAAGCCATTCCGAGGTGTCTTTTTAAAAAGCCATGAAGAAATGGCATGTTAAAAAAAATACATGGAAATGGAAATCAGGATGATGTCTTACTAGATGTTTGTCCAAGTACGACATCTTTTCCTGCAGTTCCGGCGATTTGATATTAGGATAAGGCATTCCCACCATCACCACACACCTGGAAGTCACAAGTACATTGGACAAAAGTCAACTACATAGGGCTGAACGACATGCCTTGAATAAAATCTCAATCTTATTTAGAATTTTAACTGATTTAGCTGGCATAGAAATATCTATCTATCTATGGAGAGAGAGAGAGAGAGAGAGATCGAGATCATTTTACAAATAATGTGAAAGTAAGTATTTATATTCAGAAAAAGGCCCCCTACCTGCCGAGGTCATCAGAGAAATTGATGCCCTCGCTCATCTTTCCGCCCACCACGGAGAACAGCAGTGCCCCCGTTAGGCTGCCGCCTCCTTGCTGAGTGCATCTCTGTTAAGAGACATGAAATTTATGGACATAGTGTACAGTGATGCCTGTTTAACTAGCTCAGTGACCAGGCTTGTAACTCAAATCACTTGTAACTCAAATCAGCTTTCCCCTTTGAAATTATTTGAAATCCACAACAGCAATACCGAATTGAATGAATTGAGGAATTCTCCAGGGGTCAATCCTGGGACCCCTATTGGTCAGTCTGTACATGCTTACATTAGACTAGACAGTACGCAGCTATAAAGTGTCCTACCCCTTCTACTAAAAATTTAAGCTTTAATTCAATTGACGTTGTTAGCTGCTTCTTCAGGACATTCATTTTCTTTGGAACTACAATTTAAAAAAAAATAAGAATTTGTCACAACAGCTGCACAAAACTCAACTGAACCTGTACTTTCACCGCTAACCACATGAACTAAGAGTGGCTAAATGATTTAAAATTTGCTGCCCCCATTTAGCGGCAAAATGGCTGAAGTATACTTCAAAGTCAAACTTTTGCTTGCAACACAAAGCAAAAATAAAAAACAGACCAAAAAAAATGGCTGTGATACAGCTCATAACGCCATTAACTGGGTACCATTGTTCATATTCAGCAGTATTCCACTTGTGAGTATGGGAAATGAGTGTTCTTCACCTGGATACAACGTGAGAACTCGCCCAGCACTTGCTCCACCTGGTTGGCCTTCTTGGGCTCCTGGAATATCTGAAGAAATCAAATTTGCCTTTAAGATGAGAATTTTATAAGCAACCTCAAGCGGATTGTTTTACTTTTTTTTTTCCTGATGCAGTGGATGCCCCCAGAAGTCATACAATTTGTAGTTCAACCAAAAGCAAACGAAAAGCCAGAGCATAATTTATTTTGATAGAATGAAAAAACGTGAAACAAAACAACACCTTTTAATGAAGATTTATGAAGGCAGCTTGACTCTTGAACAAAGCCTACCTTCTTCTTGTTGGCGAGTCGGGTCAGAACGCCGGCAGACTCCCAGTGGGCCACAACGCGCCTCGAGTACTCGTATGAGGGGAAAAAACACACCACACCACCTGGCACCACGTTGCAGATGTTTGAGAGGATGCGGCCCGTCTCGTCCATCTGTCATTAAGCACAACATGTTTCATAAAAATTACATTACTGCAGCCTTGATTTAAACAGCAGGGCCAAGTGCGTAATTCCTAATTACCAGTAATGTTTGTATCCGATTGTCTCCTCAATTTCATATACATTTCAAGAGACATATGTCCCATATCCAATACCTACTGGATTTTAATCATTTAGAAGAGCTCTGATCCCAATCTGAAGATATCAAATTCCATTTCCGTTCTCCTTTTGCCATGACACATAATTGTGCCACTTGAGAGAAAAAAAATATTGTGTGTGCATGTTTGAGTGTTACCATGCGAGGAGAGTCTCTGTTTTGGTATGTGAAATCTAGCTCCTGACCGGATGGACCGCTGCACAGGACAATGGGAAGGAGGTTCTCAGGTGGAATGACATGGCCTGCAAAGACAAAAGAATGGAACATGAAATAACAGAAACAAACAAAAAATAATAAATAAATAAATAAAAACGGTGACCTTAATTTAATATATGGAAGGGCATTTGAAACCATTTAAAATCAGTTTCAGCATAATGGTGTCAGGTCTTGTGCTTGAATAAAATTACTGTGTCTGCTCCAACAGTGGCTTACATGCTTTTTTTAGACACTTGATTCTTTGTCCCACGCAGTGTCAATTTCTATTCTTCTTTTGCAACAAAATACCTTATTTCCATGCAATTTTACTGAGATGTCATGACATGATGTAGTCATCAGGGTGCAACCAAGAATTTTACTATGCCTGGCATAAAAACATGCAATAAAACAACCCTCTTTCATATAAATAGAATGGAATGAGCCAAATGTTTATCGCCCTATATTAGTTCACCATTCAAACAAGGGCTCAATATTGAGTGATGTTGCCCTCAAAGCTCTTAAAAAGTATTGATTTGATGCTCATGAGGACAAAGGAGAATCCCTCCGCATACTAAACGCGCTTTTACTGTCCTTTGCTACAAAAGCAGAAATAACGGCAAACGGATATTTAGCAGAGTGGCCGTGATGCCAAATGGGGTCCCACTTACCACAGGAAAACTCGGTGATGCGCTCTTCTCGCACTCCAGCGGAAAACAGCAGCTCTTGTTTGAAGTCTGACACCTGCACAGAGCAGCTTTCAGTATCAGGGGAAATCAGATTTTTGTAATGACAGTGAAACCCCGTTTATTGTGGGGTATACATTCCAGACTCACCAGCGATGAATGAAATCCTAGTGGGGCCGTGTAGAAAATGTTGAAAAGAAAATCTTTTGACTTGACTTCCATTTTTAAAAGATATTTTTATCCCATGGCTTTTGACTCAGTACGAGGTTTAGCATTGTTTTAGTGTTTTATAGTGCTGACTGTTTTGTGTTTACTGTGTTGTTGTCATTTAAACTGTCTTTGTTATTGTATGACTCATTTTTGCTCCATGTACAGCACTTTGTACACAACAATGGTTGTTTATAAATGCTTTGTAAATAAAGTTAAGGTGAGTACTGTAAAATCCTGTGAATTACACAAAGCCGCGTCTTTTTTCAAAAATCCCTATGATTAAGGTCTTTCAAAATATTTTAAAAATCACGTTTTCCAAAATCTTGTTCTTGCACTGTATTCTCTTTTAGTAGTTTTACTTTCCATTTCTTTACTTTTCTTTTAAATCTCTAACTTCTTTTAAATGTAGTTTTAATTACAATATGTGAAGCATATTGAGTTACTTTGTGTATGAAATGCACTAAATATCAGTGATTCTATTTTTTTTTTACAACCTATAGGTCTTGCCTAGGTAGGGGTAAACATCTAAACAATATGAATTTTTGTTTCTTATTAACCGTTCTGTAAAAAGCCCCCTGCCTTGAATTTTATGATGTTTTTTTTTCCAAGAGGAACTCACAGGCTGCATAGTTCCTCCCGCGATGATGACGGCCCTGCACTCATTCAACACCTGGGCAAAGTGGACGGCCGGGTTCAAGAGAAGGAACTTGACGCTGCTCTCAGACAGATTTCCTGCACATTTGCACACTTCAATTTACTATTGGTGCCTTTACTGACCTTGTTTATAGTGCTGTGAGTTTAAGACAGTACCTTGTCTGTGTATAACCACCCGGCCGTCAGTGTTGCTGTTGGTGAGAGCCATGAAGAAGCCCTCTACTTGCATCATGGGGGAAGCGGCCAGTGCCTCTGATGACCCCTGTTGGTCATTTGGCAGAGCTGCAGACAAGAGGAGCTGAATTACAAACTTGAGAAGGGAAGTTCTATTCATCAGTTATCTGTAATGCGTGCCCTTTATTATGTCTGCAAATCAGGTGGAGTCTATCCTAGCAATTTTCCATAATAAGTCCCATTTTGACATTTAATTTAACAATATTGCAATCATATTAGTTGTAGAACTGCATCAAATACAAACACAGCACATTTGAATTTGATCCGGTGTAGTTCTACACCAACAGGGGTGTTCAAGCAATATTACATTGTTCTATTTGACAATTTTCTGATTTCCAACCTGGTGCCGTGCTCTGGGTGCCGTGCAGGGACTGAAGGTAGCGGTTCAAGCCCTCCGTGCGCCGATTCTCCTTATTGGAGCAAATGGGAGTGTGCGGAGTCACGCCCGAACCCACATATTTCTCCACAAAACCACCTAGCTGTGGAAAACAAAGGAGAGACCATTGTGAGTTTGTTTGGGTTATTTATTTTTTTTTGCAATTGCAGCACATAGAACATCACTCCTTGCTGTCTTACTTTTCTGCTGATCATGCTCTTCTCAAAATATCTGTGCAGCTAGCGAAACAAAGAGAAAGACAAGTTTTAGGTTATATTTTAGCAAAATTGATCAATTACACAGTATAATGTATTGACTCATACTCAAACTCATCATTCTCAGTTTGAGTTGTGTTGAAACACATTCACCGGCCTCAACAGCTGTATGCAAATTTGGATTTTAAAAATATATCACAGTGGTGTCTTGACTACATACCTAAAACTGGCTTTCTCCATTGAAATGAATGGACAGGCTTTTAATTTGTTCCCTTTTAATATGAAAAATAACACTCTGCAGTGTTGTACTTCATAAAAACATACAGCAATAACAATTAAATAGAATCTAAAGAAAGTCACAACTGCTCAGTAAGCCGCAGCACTATTTGAGGTTTTTCGCAGAAGAAAAAGAATATTCCTGTGTGTGTATAGTACCTGTCTACATGTGTTTCTGCACCATTTGTGGTAAATATCTGTTGCCTTCAGGGTTATCACATGACAACATCGATGCTAATTTCGTTATCTCCTTCATAGCATTCTGCATATAGTGTGAAGATTTCATCAGAAAAAATGTTTTGGGGGTTTCCCCAAACCTGTTGTGTCTTTGATTTTGCACATCTACATAATGAAGCAGATGGAGATAAACAAATAACAAGACATAAAAAATATATTTTTCAAAAAAATATTCATAATATTCAAGTTTCAATGCTTTAACGATTACCTTAAACAAGTTGATGTTGTCAATTTGAGCTCTGAACAGAAAGTTGTTGATGGTGAGCATCTCTGTTGCTGAAAAAAAATAAAGAATTCTTGATCAAGTTTCCTTCAGATTTTTGCCTGTGTGTGTTTGTGTCTGTGTGTTGTCGTCTGACCTGCTTCCGTGGTCTGGCTCTGTGGATTCTGACCCACCTTGCCTGAGAGGATAGGATTTACATCATTATGTGTGACAGCAACGTTCGCCAAAGGAAAAACAAATGCTTTCACTCACCTCCCAGCACTCGCACCAGCCCTTCAATCACAAAGAGAACTTGTTTGATGTACATGACATTCTTCGCCTTCAGCCGGGTCCTGATGGAGAAAAAAAGGAGACATATTGTGGATAAGCTCACATACTTGATTTGTAGCGATTTGATTTTCGATAATAATATCTTGAATGTTCATATCTAAATAACGGCGACAGGATAGCAATATTTCGCCCAGCCCTAATCTTTGCCTAAACTAGCCTCAAAATTGTGGGTAGAGAAACTCTGTGTAGGAGCGGGATGGTGTCAAAAAACACGCTTGTGACATCACAATGCGGGAAAATTAATCATTTTAATTTTCCATCATACGTCTCCTTTAGTTAAGAAGTACAGATGTCAAAATTACTCACCTGAAGCGCTCAGCATATTGGCTGAGCTGGGAGTGAGCCCGGCAAAGCTGCAAGTGACAATATTAGGACATCTCAGGTTGCGTACAGTACATTCACAAAAAAAATAAATAAAAATGTTGGTTACACACCGTGTGCAAGTCGTGCGTTTACCTGTGCGCCGCTGAGCTCTGCACTGTGTATGCAGGAGAGTGTGTCACTCAGGTTGTGAGCTTCGTCTATGATCAACACCTGTTCACAAACACATTCTACTGTCGCCAATGCACCACTTCATTACTGGTGTGTGTGTGTGTGTGTGTGTGTGTGTGTGTGTGTGTGTGTGTGTGTGTGTGTGCGCACACATACTTTTTTTTTCAAAACACACCCCTTTTCAAATTTAAAAAAGGGTGTGTACACTTTTTAAATTCAACGTGGAATCATCACATTGTCGTTTTAATGTTGGGTATTGTAAAACGGACATACTGTATTCTTGATAATCTTGTTGACTACCTGGTCCTTCAGCTGAATCCCTGCTGCCCGCCTGGTGGCTTCATGCAGCACCATCTGATAAGGCAACACCACCAACTGCACAAACAAAAGCAACGCCAGCAATTCAGCTTCTGGACAAATAAGACCTGAAGTCCCTGAATGAGCAATGAAAGGAGGAAGAGGATGACAATGTTGAGTACAAACCTGTGCCGGTGGGACAGCAAGGCGTGTGGCGTAGTAGGGACACGAATGGCTTTCCTTGCCCAGCTTCAGAAGTTGCTCAATGTCATGGACGCTGCCCAGGAGCTCATCCCGCATCTGTTGCAGCGCCGAGATCTTGTTGTAGGGACAACCACTCTTCGCCGGGCCTCGTTTCCTTTTAGTGTCATCGTCGTGATGTGGCCTCTCTACAAATGACATACCATTCTTGGAAGCAGTGGTACGAATTAACCAAGTTTTGTTTTCTCCCCATTGTGCCAAGTTATCAAAACATGTATTGTATGTGATTGAGTGTAAAAAATAATTTGTACTCGGAATGTCACCCAAGTCCAAGTCACTTTGTTTTGGATATCTGTCGATACCAAGCTCCAATCTGACACTGTACCTCAGCAATGAATTTAAAACATGAGTACCGGTAAATAAATGGTATATCATGTGCAGCTTGTCAAAAGTGTATTTTCTTACCGTGTTTGTTTTTCTGCATCTCCATGCAGCGATCATTGATGCGTTGAAGACTGCCAAGGCGTCGCACCTCCTCATTGACGCAAAGATTCTGGAAAGCGAGATCACATTGTGTTTAGCGGCAGCTTCCGACATTTTCCATTCTTATTTTCTTCAGGTTTGCTGTTGAGGTTCCATTGCATCATGTTTCCTATTTAGTAAGACAATTATGTTCTTGTTGAATGCAGCACCAAGGATGGGTGTGGTTGCTAGTTAGCACCCTTGAAAAGTACTGATTGTACGCAAGACTATTGAGAAAGTTTTGGCAAAAAAAAAAAAAAAAAACATTTAAAAAAGGAAGAAAAGTGATAAAATGTTTTCAGTTTAAAAGAGAGAATCGTTTATGCAAAGATTTTATGCAAAACTGGAGCACAAACACGTTACTCTTCATGTTATCAATGTGATATTGAAATCAAAGATGACAAAGAAAAGCTGACATCCTGTTTTCGCCCTACATTACGAACAAGTGTGGAATTACTCCAAGTACGGCAAGAATATGCTTCTAACATCAACCTTCACAACTGTAGCTAGGTTGGTAGATTACAATGGTGGGTTGGTTGTGTTGATTTTGTAGGTTAGTTTCATACTGTAGGGCAATACAAAGTTTTTTTTCCCGTCGAGGAATTCCTTTAAGTAGGGTGATTTGGCAGCTTTGTTTAGGAGATAAGTAGGCTTGTTTGGCAGGTAGGCAGACAGGCAAGTAGGTAGGAGGGTAGCTAGCTAGCTACCTACCTAGCATAGGTAGGGAGCTAATTAGATAGGTTAGACAGGTTGGTAGCTAGTTTAGCGTAGGTTGGGAGGTCAGATAATTAGATAGTTACGCTGTGCAACAGATCGAAAAAATATCCTTATTGCGATAGTGGCCAGTGCAATTTGCGTACAACAAATATGCGCAATAACTTTAATATGGAATTGTATTCTTTTATCTGAATTTGACCAGTCATGTGCACCACCATCCAACAGGTGAACAGTATGTAGGGACATTACAATTAATTACACACGAATACATTGAACTTGATCATTTGTCTACATGAAAACAAAGTATTTCTTTCATTCGATAATACAAATGCAATATCTTTAGGCACATGTTAAATACTACAATGATATTGATATCACGTGTTTTTCCAATACTGTGAAGTCCTACTACCGGTAGGTATGTTAGTTTGGCAGAAAGGTAGGTTGGACAAGTAGTTACGTATGTTGGTTTGTTTGGCAGGTAGGCTGGTATTTATCTTGGGTAGATAAATTAGGTATGTGGCTTGGTTGGTAAGTGTGTGAGTTTCACCTGCCGGGAGCCCAGCGTGACCAGACTGATGTCCTTGCTGAAGGAGCTCTTCTGAACTTCGTGGACAAACTGAGCAAGCTGTGAGTGTGTGCGACTGCAGTAGTAAATCTGTTTACACACACACACACACACACACACACACATCATGCATCTGTTCAGTATTCACATGACGGGACACTACATAATGCTACACAT
This sequence comes from Hippocampus guttulatus, assembly GCF_054856545.1. Classification (NCBI taxonomy): domain Eukaryota; kingdom Metazoa; phylum Chordata; class Actinopteri; order Syngnathiformes; family Syngnathidae; genus Hippocampus; species Hippocampus guttulatus. The sequence goes on along the minus strand of NC_141264.1, from coordinate 20,459,032 downwards.
CACACGACCTTTGTGACATGCTCTTCGACTAGCTCGTCAACCTCTTCATCCTCTCCCACGCAGAATCTGAGGACATGTACACATCCTGCCGTTATGGTGTGTGATTACATCACAAAGGTTCCAAGTCGAATGGCCGTTCACACCTGCTTTTTGACTTGGAATCGTCGTCGCTTTCATACTCTGCGATAATAAGATCCTCGTCATCTTGATTTGCCGCTACGTCGGTTTGATCCTCTTTAGTGCGCTGCAACAACTTGAATGCTTCATCCTCATCACACCTCTACGGACAGACAAAAGAAAGAAATACACTTGTAGTAGTCCAGTTGTTTACAAACCAATATTCATATTAACAAAAAGAATGAGTCCAGTGCAAGATTAAAGTTTTAGAAGGCGGCCCGACCGAGCCAACTTAAAACGTGTGTGTGTGGGGGGGGGGGGGGGGGGGGGGCTGAAGAGAGCAGAGGCCAGTTCCTTTATTTCTGAAGACTGAAAAAAAATCTAGTTTAGACATCCATAGCTGAATGTCACATGATCAACAATTAAACTTCTATTTCCAGGTATTTATATCACGATCAGAAACTTAGTCTCCTTGTCAGCAGGTAAAATGCATTCTCTATGGGGTTGAAGTCGTGCCCCGGATAAACTCCTTTGTACCATTAGCTTGCTACCTTAAGAAGGTAAATTAGCAGGCAAAATGCTTCGGTAGATTTCTGAGTCTGACATTATGTGGCACATAAATGAAGATTAATGAGCTTGTCGTCCTAGAAGATCTGACAGACTAAGGCACATTACCTCCAATGAGTTTCACAAATGAGCTTGTTAATAAGCTAAACTTTTGACTCATCAGTCTGTGGGTCTGATTTATTTTCCAGCTTTTCTCAGCTTCACAGTCACTTTTTTTTTCACCTTGAGTCATCTCGGTCTTTTCCGTTGGTAAACCTCAGGTGCAGATGTTGCTCTTTTGTCTCAGTGAGCACTTTGAATCCACTTGCAAAAGTTATGCACGGAGTTTTCAAATGATTTTATTCCATACCCACTGTACACAACATACAACACAAACCAATTCCTCACAGACAACCAACCAATCATTTTAAGCAAGATACTGGAGCTTACCTTTCTTTTCATTGCATACTTGAGTTGAACATTCGTTCTAATCAGTTCTAAGCGCTCCTCTCGCTTCTGCCTTTTCATTTCATCCTCCTGAAACGGAACAAAAACAGACCAATGTGAGCATTCTGATTTCTATCATTCTTAACTTCTTAGCTTAACTGATACGCCCTCACCTTCAACTTTGACACTAAATCCCGTTCAGCCTTTTTCTGTACAAAACTAGTAATCCAGTCTGGCTCTGTGGACAAACTTTGGGCGGAGGCCTCCGGGTCAGACGGAGAAAGTGACGTCTGGCCCTTCTCTAGCAGGGCGGCCGCTTCTTGCTTTCTTTTGATTTCAAAGTCTGTTAGCCAGCTCAGCGCTCCGCATATCAGACTGAGAGATTTGCCCTGGATCAGTGGCAAAACATATTTCATTTGGAATCATCTTGAACGTATCATGCTCTCAAATACACTAGCGTACCGTCCCTGTGGGGCTTTCAAAGATGCCAACTTTGCCCTGGTCCAGTGCACTGTACAAGGAGCGCATGAACTCCTCTTGGATGGTGTAAGGCTGGTAAGGAAATGGAAATTGGGATCTCTCATTCGCCATGATGACAAACCTGAGGACCAAACGTGTCACATTACACTTAAAGGCAGCCACATGTGGTATTGCAACACTAGAATTGACTTTTTCATGACTGTTTACAAATATTTGGGCCTCTGAAGTGCCTGTCTGTCCATCAAGTGTGAAATTAAACAAGCCAGGAAATCTTAAGTTATCTTCTTATTGCTAAAAAAAAATGTCTTTGAAAGTTATGAAACAATGGGGATAGTTAGCATAATAATCACCCTCACCCAGGCTTTCTCTGGAATATGCTGTAAAAATCCTCCTTGGACTATTTTGACAAAATCATGCCACTGACATGTTTTTAAGACACCTGGGTACTGTTTTGAATTCTAAAACAAAACGCACTTAACAACACTTGTTACAATTACATTTATTCAACACAGTTCGGCTCGCCTTCAAAGCTGTAACATCCATCAACCTTTTCCGGACACACAAATTACAATTTGCATCAATTTAAATAAAAGCTACAGTGCTAACACTTTTAAGTTATGGTAGTAAGCGGTTACTGTACTCTAAAAATAGGGTTTCAAGGCAAGTATTAGGGCTTCAAAATAAGGTTTCAAGACAAGATTCGGGTTTCTAAATAGAGTTTCTCGCCAGTGTTAGTTTGTAGTTAGCGTTTCAAATTATGGTTAAAAGCCAGGGTTAGGGTTTTAAAGAAGGGCTAAGGTTTCAAATTAGGGTGTCATGGTCAGTCTTGTGGTTTCAAACCCGGTTGTGAGATCGTATGAAAGGAAAAGGGGAGGTCGGAGGCCGAAAGAAGGGGCTAACCTTCACTTTTGGGGTCTCCACCTTGGTCAAAACACACACGCACACACCCACACGCCTCCTTGTTTCTTTCCTTATACTGTATAACTTTGTTAACGAAGTGAATACCTCTAAAAATAAATGTTCAGCGCACTTTTGTCGACCTAGAATAGATCTGGTTGATTGCGCACTTTTCAGTCACAATGAACAAGTTTAGCAAGATTCACAACCACGATCGTATCGTGATTGAACGCTACAAAACGTCTCCTTTAGGATTACTTACAGTCCCTTTTACGATGCCGTCAGGTGAACTAGTGGTACTTTGGGTAGCATAAATGATCATTTCGGAGTAAAGGGCATCTTTATATGACAAAGGATATGGAAATCTGTCTGTTTTGAGTAGTTTCAACTCCCGCGTCAAGAGAGCGCAAAGGACGTTGAAGCGGGCCAATAAGGAACAAGTACATATAACGTGTGCGCGTTTTGCTAAAAGGGCAGCACTCGAGGGCGGGTTTATTATATAAATGTCATTTTCCAGTTTTGTCTGGCTTTGATATAATTTTTTAAATATATTGTAGTGTGAGTAGTTAAAACTGAGACGTATTGTGCTGATAGAAGATTCAGTTGTTGTGCTATTATTGGTTGTTTAAGATCGCCATTTCTGGAGATTCCGGTTTATTGATTTAACACCCCAAGCGCTTGGTTCTTCTCTATGGTTCCTTCCAGAATGTCTGGAAAGTTCTTTGCTTGAGGTGCTAGACAGGATCTCATATACGCGTGAGCTTTGCACGCTTTACGGACATTCAATCGTAAGCGCTTTGCTCGGCAACCGGTTAAAGCGTCGTTTGTACTAGCGGTTTGGTCAAAACAAGAGGTAGCAGTCGTATAAGCTAGGCGTTAACACACCAGGTCGGTGTTATTGCTTTTGAGTACTAGTTAAAGTAAAGCTTAGGTTTCGCGTAGCCTCATTTTTGCAATGACCGCCGAGGAGCAAACGGCAGAAGGACACCACGCCATCCCAATGGAAGGAGACGACATCACTCCCAAGAAAGATGGAGGTGTTTTGAAGGTAATTATTCACATTGAGAGCCTCTCTCTTTTTTGCTCCCCTTAAGCGCATGGGCTAATAGCGTTAGCTGTCGTCAGCTAACGCACCGCGGGCAGGTTGCTAACCGTTTATTTATTGTCTTTAGTAACTAATCGTGGGAACGTCTAACCAGCTCGATGTAACGACGTCTATGTAAACCTTCTAGAATCATCAACATTGGCGACCAAATAAGATGTTGAGACGTGTCATAAATAACCTTTTGGTCCTGTTTGTTGTTGAGCACGTGACAACAATGTTATGTAGTTCAACCAAAACGTGTAAAGATCCGAGTTTACGTTGCTTTTTGATGCAGTGTTTCTCAAGTTTTAATGAGCAAAAGCACATGGATATCTGTACGAAATAAATCACATAGCGCATCAACAGAGACACTTTAATTTATCTGCTATTCACGCTTAGGTCGCTGGTTTAGATCAAAGGTAGCATTATTTTTAGCAATGAAATCCTGTCGGGCCAATTAAGTAAAATAGGGTAATTACACTCGGAGACAGTCTAAAATGTTTCATGTAAAAAAAGCTTAACGTGTCAGAAAACTACAACCAATCGTTTACCAAAATTCACATGCACATCTCTCTTTGTGCCCACTTCAACCCCTGAAAATATTGACAAAATTGCCACAGTATTTTGGCTATGGGCATCAAGCTTTTTCTTCCCCGTAGAGATTCACTGTAGGTACAAAAATTAACCAGGCTTATGGTTAGCAAACGACCAATCGCCACCTAAATTCATGTGTCAGAAAATATTAAAACGAAGGAAACCGCTTCATGTCCATAAAATCCAAAATACTGTGGTGATTGCTTTAACATTTTCAGAGGTTGAAGTGGGCGTTGGTGGTGTTGTGCATGTGAATCTTGGTGGTGATTGGTTTTGTACTTTGCGAGTCTATCTCACAGTTCTGAGGTTTGGAATTTGAATCTCAGCTCAGATGTTCAAACCAGGTCTGCCTGGATTTTCTCTCTTACTGTCTTTCTCCCGCATTCCAAAAAAATCCATGTTTTGTATTTTGTTCAAGAAAGACACATACGTAGGTGTGTATGAATTGGCTGCCAAACAGTCTCTAGAGAGTAACCCACCTCTTGTCACAAAGTCAGCTGGGAAGTCCTCCAACTCACCTGACACCCAAATGAGGATAAAGAAAATGCATGGATGTCTTGTCTATAAATATTTCTCTGGAGTGCCTGCCAGCCATCAAGTGTAAAATTAAACAACCGTGTAAATCATTTAGTTGGCTGCCATTTTCTGAAATCTGCCCTGTGTGAACAGCTCAGCACTCACTGTTAACAAACAACAAGGTTAATTCATATAACCACCCCCACGCAGACTTTCTCAGACAGTTACTTGACCAGCTAAAATGGCCGACCTTTTGTGATGGTTTAGAATTCACTCAAAGGCGGGCTGAGCCTGCTGTGTCTTCCTGAAAAACAGCGTTGTGGATCAAGCCCACCAGTTTTGAGCCAGGTCACACAAAAGGGGAAACCAATCTGTGTGCTACCAAAGCAGGCTGCGAACCACTGGTCCGGAGATGCAGTTGTTAAAGATGTCCAACTGTCATGGGTTGGGCGATGTTCCAAAGAACCAATCTGAAGCATCGGAAACAGCACGTGTCATGTCAAAGCCAAAGGAGGCTGCAGCGCTGGAACGGATTTGCATTGGCTTACAATGTCAGCAGCCTTTTAAGTTCAGAGAATGTTACGATAATGTTCATTAGTTGTTGGCATGCGAGTGGTCAGAATTTCTAATTGGTGGCGTTCATGCGCCACAATACTACACTAATTGATTTTATTTTGGCGATGGGGTAAAACGCTACTTGAGTTATTCAATGCAATGGCATATAATGGAAAAACCTGTTGGTGATGTTCGTTATTGAGCATCTGCCAAGAATGCTTGGAGCTTTCTGAAACACACCTGTGATGCAAATTCAACAAAATGGAAAAATATGAGCATGTCGATGGCAGACTTTTGCCAAACAGTGTTCTTTGTGTCCCCACACTATTTTTGGTTCAAGGGTGGAACCTTGACTAACAAGTGTGCCAACTTGAGTTTTTCACATTACAGAATGTCGCTGGGAGGATTTTATTTACTTAGTGTTGCCAAGTCAGAATTTAGGTTCTGAGAGAGCTTCACATTTTCTGCCACCAGAGTGAAGTGTAAAAAAAAAAAAAAAAATTTAAATAAAAAAAGATGCAATTTAGGTTCTGTAATGCATGTGGGCAAATAGAGCCACAGGTGCCGATACTCTTTCGGTTGTTTATTGAATAGGACAAACAGTCACACACGCATACAAAATGAGAACATTTAGAAAATGAGAACATTCACGGACAGACGGTCGCACACAGATTAGCTAGCCAATCCGACTCCAGGTCCTGTTGTTACCGACAAGGCCATACCCTTAAAGGTACACATCCAACAAATAGATGCTACTGTACATACAGTAATTAATGGGGCCTGACTTATTAATCGGCTGGTCAAAATTAGCTTTTGAACCCCCCCCCCCCCCCCACCTCCAGATAAATGAATGAATGAAAAAAATCGACAAAGAATTGTCCAATTAAAATGAATACTAAAGGATAATGCAGTAGTCAGCTTTTGACTGTAATTCACATGTTCATTGTTTTAAGTGTTAAGGCACCAAAAAGTACATTATTTCATTCACTATAAATTTTAAAATTAATCGAACGATTATTTCGTTATTGGGATTTTATTCTGGGGAATATCAGAACGGGTCTAAAAAAAAAAATCCATATCATGCATGCATTTTCTAAAACCATTTTTTTAACATTCACATATGTTGTCCGGAACACATAAGTGGCATTTCATTGAGGAATATGTATGTGATATAAAATAAATGGAGTCGCAAGCTTAATTCACGGAACAAACTAAACAATGTACTACTGTATGTCCTCATTGTCTTATGTTCTCAGCTGGTGAAAAGGGAAGGCACTGGCACAGAGCTGCCAATGACTGGGGACAAAGTTTTTGTCCACTATGTGGGCACCCTCCTGGATGGCTCCACCTTTGACTCCAGCAGAGACCGGGGAGATAAGTTCTCTTTTGAGCTGGGCAAAGGTTTGTTTCCCCTCATTTGGGAGAAGACATTACCCCGTCACGCCGACAACAATGTTTTCACCCGTCTTCCCTGTGTGCGTGTGCAGGTAAAGTCATAAAGGCGTGGGACATCGGCGTGGCTACTATGAAAGAGGGGGAGCTCTGCCAGCTAATCTGTAAACCTGAGTATGCGTATGGGTCTGCCGGCAGCCCACCCAAAATTCCCCCCGATTCCACGCTTATTTTTGAGGTAAGCCTTGACATGCATCCAAGTTGGCCTTGTTTCATTATCAGTGTTGTTGCCCAGAGGATTTGGGACATAGTATCGACTCAACTTCCCATGTTATCTTCCTCTTAAGGCAGTAAACAAATTGAGAGAGAATTAACAGTGGTGAATTGCACAGTCCATTTTGCCTCAGTTTAGTCGAGCGAGATGCACACCAATTTTTAACATCTTAGCTGATTTTTTTTTTCTTTTTAATGTGAGAGACCGCACACGACAAAACATTTACTTGCGTGCCCTTGCCTCTAAAGGGTCTATTGTACCCAAATGGCATGGATTGGCCTAACTCTGATTTGCATTTGTAAATACTGAACAAGTGTAATCTTTAGACGTACTCGAAGTCTGATAATCATGCCCTGCAAAGGAGGGAAATGCTCATCTTCAAGCAGCCCCTCACCACCCAATAAGAAATCCGTCCAAATTAAGTGTGTGTGTGTGCGCGCGCGCATATATATACAGTATATATACGTGCGCATATATATACAGTATATATATTTATTTATTTTTTCCCCTGCGTGCTAATTCATCTGTTATCAGATTTTTATATTGCAAAATAGGAATCAGCTTTGCCCGAGTAAATGGGTTTGTCATTTACGATTGTCAGTCTGACTGCTTTCCGAGTAGTTCGGCGTGGAAAATTAACTCTTAACCGCGCGACGCCACAGAATAATGTGATATTCAAATTAACCGTGAATTTTAATCAATAATTCTTAAATCATAATTGCGCTGGCAAATATTTAGAGGGGCCATGCACGACTGAACTGAACAATCGTAAACCCCCAAATTCTGAACAATCTGTGCCCATTGATGACCATCCCTGCTGTCTTCACCTCTAGGTGGAACTTTTTGAATTCCACGGGGAGGATTTAACCGAAGATGAGGATGGAGGGATTATCCGTCGCATTATCACTAAAGGGCAGCCATATGCCAAGCCGAATGAAGGATCCTCTGTTGAAGGTAACGCATTTCTCATCCTACCTTGACAAGAAACGTATTTATTACGATTTCCAGATACAATGTTTTCGCTTCTGATAAAACACTGATATTGCAGCCTTGTGAATTGGCCAGTATTGATCCAGTACGACTATTCTAAGCATGGCATTTTGGATCATCTCCTCTTTAGTGACGGTGGAGGGCAGCTGCGAGGGGCGCGTGTTTGACGAGCGGGAACTCAAATTCGTGATTGGAGAAGGAGAGTGTCTCGGCTTGCCGGCTGGAGCGGAGAAAGCCATCATGGCCATGGAGGAGGGAGAGGAAGCTCTGTTCCACATCAAACCGAAGTACGATTGATGCTTAGTGAGCAGCCACAATTGTAGAGATAAAAGGAACATCTGATGTAAAAAGGAATTTTAGTAGCTTTTGTACAAATAATTGGACTGGAATAAAGTGAGCCCTCCATGAGCCGTCACCATGCCGTGGTGGTGGGGTTCATGCGTCCCGATGATCCTATAGGAGCTGAGTTGTTTGGGGCTTTATCAAGGGGGACCGGAGGGTGTCGTTCTAACTCCAGAGGAATCGCACACCTCAGCCTCCCTGGTAAAATGTATTCAGGGGTGATGGAGTCTGTCGGGAAGTCCTATCTCTGATTCAGGAGCAGTGTGGCTCCCGGCCGCTGAACAGTGGACCATCTCTACACCCCTGGGAGGGTCCACATGTGCTTTGTAGACTGGTGTTCGACCATGTTCCCCTGGGGAGTTATGTGGGGGATGCTTCGGGAATACGGGGAATCGAACACCCTGATAAAAGGGATCTCACCGATATTTCAAGACACCTGGGAAATGTCAACTTGAAACCGTAAGAGGTCAGAAATGCACCAAATAACAAATGTTTGTTTTATTTTCTTGGAGGTATGGCTTTGGGAGCGAGGGAAATGCCAAATATGACATCCCCGGCGGGGCGCTTTTGCAATATAAGATCAAGCTCACAGCCTTGGAAAAGGCCAAAGAGTCGTGGGAGATGAATTCGTCGGAGAAGTTGGAACAGAGTGTCGTCGTCAAAGAGAAGGGGACACAGTATTTTAAGGTATGTATGGGTGGCTGAACCTTTGACAGAGGAAAGAAACTCCTGTTGTGTTTGCCACGAACATTTTTGTCAAAGGCCTTTTCTATTGACATCGATCACGTCTGTCGCGATACATTTTGATATTGAATTATTGCCCAGCACCAATAAGAGGATGTTATCTAACGGTCACTGCTTGTGTTGGCTTTCAGAAAGGTATGTTCAAGCAAGCATCCATGCAGTACAAGAGGATCGTGTCGTGGCTTGAGAATGAGTCGGGATTGTCTGAGGAGGAGGAGGAAAAAGCCAAAGCGCTTCGACTAGCTGCGCATCTCAACCTGGCCATGTGCTACCTGAAGCTCAAAGAGCCCAACCAAGCACTGGAAAACTGCAACAAGGCAAGACATCACACAACAGGGCACGATCCAATTTCACTTCATTTAATTACAAAATTCTCTTACCGTGGTTCATAAAGGATGCCAGTGACAGGGAGAACAATAACATTCTTTTCCACTAGGTGGCATAAGGTACACAATTAACATGTTGCCCTGAACATAATAGAATGTGATGGCATGCCAACCGTGGTCAGGTCAAATCAGATGAAATCTTCATTTCACTGTATTTTTGGGTGGGATTTTATGCTCAGATTTAAAATGTTTTTCGGATCACTAAAGGATGGGAAACTTTGCACTTGACAACAATGGAGCCTCCAAAGTGTTTCATTGTTAAATAAAGCCCGTTTGGTGTGTGTGGTCACAGGCCCTGGAGTTGGACGAGTCCAGTGAGAAGGCACTATTCCGAAGGGGAGAGGCACTGTTCGGCATGAAAGAGTTTGACAAAGCCAGGGATGACTTTCAGCGCGTTGTTCAACTTTATCCTGCTAACAAAGCTGCTAAGATTCAGGTATGATGGCACCCAGGGAAGAAGTTAAACATGTTTTCACAATGTGTGACTATTGCTTCTCTTGGCTGGAGATCGTGAACATGGGAGTCAGAAATGGGGGTGTTTTTCAAAATTCAGGCGACGTCACCGCTGTGGGATCAGAACCCGGTCCCAGTAGTTGTGTTACTGTTGCTAGTGCTACTTGTGCTTTAATTATTTATGATACTGATTGAGTTCATGCCACAAGAGCTACCAACACTCCCCTTGCGAGCTACTGGTAACTCACAATCTATTTAATGGGCACATCTGCTCAAGAGTAACACCACCTCCCCCAGTGAAAAGAGTAGGAAAATTTAAATTTCTAAAATGATACACCATTACCACCTGCTGATCTTTTGCCTTATTCGTGGCTGAATGGCTGTTCATAAATATTCAACAAAAACAAAAAACGTCACTGTCCAAGTACTTTGCACGTCTCACCAAACAGGTATCAATATTATGATCCTTTTTCCAATCTGTGGGTGCTGTTTAAAAGCCACCCAGGTGAGGCTATCGCCTTATTTACTTGCCCTGACGTCTCCTCCGATGTTGTCTTCACCCAGATGGTTCTTTGTCAGAAGCACATGAAGGAGCAGCACGAGAAGGACAAGCGCACGTACGCCAACATGTTCCAGAAGTTTGCCGAGAGGGATTCCAAGGTAATGGAACTTGCCACCCTCAAATGGGAGACTGCTGCTAAATGTGGACCAATCTTTAACAGCTCAACCAACCTGGCGGCATTTTGTTCTTTTGCAGGAAGCGTCCGAGAAGGTGAAGAGCAAGGAGAACAGAGACGGCGAAGATATGGAGATTGACACTGCTAACAAGGAAGCAGAGGGTGACGCGAAAGTCTAACACGCCGTAAATTCTGACGGTTCACATGTTCTTCTGACTTTTGTTACTTCGGCCGTTTTGTGTTTGTGTGTAACGGTATGCGTGGGTGCAAGAAGCAAGTGTCAACAAGAGCCCTGACTTTGCTGGCTTTCTTCATCCTGGCCTCTTGCCATTGTCGTTAATTGTGGTGGCGATCTGAGCAGGCGTGATGTGGTTTTAATATTTCTGTGCTCATGTCCCCTTCAACTCTCAACCCGCAGCTTTACAACTGTGTTTCACAGCTGAATTACGTTAGCGCATACCGCGTGAATGTGCGTGTGTGTGTGGAGAATTGAAAAGCCTTCGCCATAAAGGGCTATTCGCCTTGCACTATATTTGTTCTCTCAAGCCTCTGCTTTTATGGGCCTAGTGATCAATTCCACGATTGGCGACGGCTGAACTCTGATACAATGTGCTGGAATGCTCCAAAAGTTTATTCAGTGTTCCCTCACTACTTCGCAGCTCTGTTATTGTCATTTGTGTCCATAACTTCATCCATTGCAGTTTTACCTCACCATTTTACTGGTTTTCTCAATAATTTTTTCATCCTTCCAAGTCGGACCAGTCGAGAAATATCTTTTTATTTTTTTGAGCGGAGAGATTTATTTTACAAAGACCAAGAACATGAATTAGGAAATTACCGCTTCTCATGCACTACTTTGAGTGTGTGTTCACAGAGGCAGAGTGTGGTGTGCCCCTCTTATTAGGTCATTGCTCCCCAAACTCCGTTCCCTCATCATAGGTGCGTTGGGAAATAAGTTCAGTGCGCTGCTTCACTCAGACCGTTCAGAAACTTGGCATGTTGTTCAAATCTGTTATTGAAAGGGTGCCAAAAAAAGGGGAGCCCAAGCCGAATAGTAAATATCTGCCTTCAGAAATTAAGTGGAGCTCACTCGCTCTGCCTCCAGCAGCAAACGAGGACGATGAAATGGCTCAAAACTATGTTTAAGCTTGCTTTGAATTGGCTTACCTAACTAGAATCCCTCCCGCGAAAAGTGAGGGAACACTGCATGCATGTAGCAGGAGGGAATCATGATTTTGGGGGTAAGCCATTGGACTCAAGTTCTCTGGTTGAAATCTCCAGAAGTGCTGTTTTAGGTTTGGGTCAAACCAGCAGTGCTTTCAGGACTAATGACAGTGTACAGTCATACCTCGGTTTTCAACCATAATCCGTTCCAGAAGGCTGTTCGAAAAACCCATTTGTTCTTTAGAAAAAAAATCTTTATTGAAGACGTCTGCCCACAATAGAACGCTACGAGGAAGCGTTACTTCCTCGTGTAAGGAAACAGGGAGGAGTCAAGTGGCGCATTCAAGTGCACTCAGTTAGGTCGAGAACCGATTTTCGTTCCGAGGCATAAAAAACTTGTTTTTGGTCGAAACCCGAATTGTTCGAGAACAGAGACCTTCAAAAACCGAGGTTTGACTGTACTTTCAACCCTTTTCCCTCCCCAAAAGTATTGTGCTTGTGAGTTCTGAATTGTTGTGAATACGACAAAGTAATCAACTGGAATATCCGAACACGTAAACAAGCATCAAAGCAGCTATACAGGACCCATGACCTCGTTCGATCGTCTTAATTTTCTGCTTTGTGAATGAAGTTTTGATGTTTTCAGCCTGTTGAAAGGACGTTGCCGTGGAAAAGCCACTTAGGGTCTACTTGGTCTGTCGGAAGGGTGTGGATTGTTGTGGTGTGGCCTGGCGGAAGGATTCAATAAAGTTAAAATCTGCTTTGCGTGTCTGTGTGATATTCTAAACTGCGTTTTTGCCCTTTTTTATCTGCAGAATCGCATTACAAATCGTTACCTTCCTCAAAAGAACGGCCCAAGTAATTTTTGCCGGTTTTTTTTCTTCAGAATACACAAAAAACTAAACGAAATAATGATAATATCTGCTAATATCCTTTCAGAGGTAGAATTGAACCATCTGTTTAACAACGTAGCAGATTTTATTTTAGTATTCTTAAAATAAATGGCCAGCATCCTGATATGTTTGAACCCGCCTCGCCTGAAACACAGTTTTGCTGTATATATACAAAAACTGCAGGCTTTCAGAGTTCCGTACAAGTGCCTTATTTTTAAACAATGAGCAACAACTGAGTGCACTAGCCGTGAGACCTTATTCAGCAGCTACCTTGGAGACCCTGGAGTCGGTTTACAGGTGGGATCAGCACAATGTTGTGCCTCACAGATAAAAACTAAGGCAAAATGAACACACTTGTTCTCGCACCCCTTCATGAGGAAACCTTGAAATAAACATCTAACCACCCATTTTGAATGTCGTGGGCAAGAAAAAAAAAGCTGCTGCACAATATAGCATAGCCCATTTGTCTACATCTAGGATACCCGTTTCTAATTTGGCCAAATTCCCTAGTCGGAGTCTGTTGAAGTATGCGCCGTAAAATTTGTTGCTAAGAAGCAAATATTAATTTCGGACTACGGACCTTTTCATGAGTCCTTATGATAGCCCACCAAATGCGTCAATCAGCAAAAGTAGAATTGAGGCCCTCATTAAGGCTGTTTTAATATGATTTCAATTTTTAAATGATCTTTTGATTGATCACAGTATGCAAAGTGACGTCAGGCGTTGGTGACAGTTCATCTCTCTGGTTGTCTGTTTGCTATTGAATCAATGCATGAGATAGAACACAAAAGCAAACCACGACCAATGTAATTATCTGGTAAATTAAGCTAAAAAAAACCTTACTTTTTACTTGGACTTGTTCACAGTACAGAGGTCTACAGTTCGAATCCGGGCTCCAGCCTTTCTGTCTGGGGTTTAAATGTTGTCCCCATGCCTTCACAGGTTTTCTCTGGGTACTCCAGATGGATGGATGGATAAAATAAAAATGCTGGAGGAGCAAAACCGAGGCGACACAGATTTCTTCTGTGTGCACTCGCCGGTGTAGCGCCATCCCTGGTCTATGCCAATGAAACACAAAGCATTATCTTTCTATTCACACATAATGTACACTGGTGTCTCCTCACCGCCTACGATGTTTACAAGGTTGTAAAATGCGTCTTTTTAAAAGGAGAAACTGTTTGCTAACCTAATCACCTCAACCTGCTTCAGGTATCCAGGCCAAAGAAACAGAGGCGTATTTTACTTAGGGAGGCAAGGTAAACAGACAGAAATCTATCCTAAAATAACAGTGTGTTGGGGAGGCTCTTTCAAAATAATTCACTCTTATTACAACAGCACCAGAATTAACAGTTCCAGTGATAGTTTCACCACGGGTGAACAATGGGTTATTTAAGATACAGTCATATTAGTAATTTTGTGTCATTATGCTTTGGTTTTAGAACAGTTTGTTCGTTAAATTCCTTTGTTTTGTTTTTTAAAGAGTAAGTCGATTTCCGTTTTCTTGTGACTGACAAATTGAAAAGCGGTGTGGGTACTGTTCCATCGTCCGTTGTGTTTGTTGAGGTGGAAATGGCAAGAAAATGTTAGGCATCAAACGAGCCACACCAACATTTTATAAGTCTCCAAGCCGTTTATTTGCAATTTAATGACTTATTTTGCCGCTTTGTTTCTGTTCGCCGCTGGAATGGAAGCGACCGAGTCACGAGCGCACCGGGTACAGATTGGTGGCCGGTAGTAAAGCGCACATTCGCCGGGGACAGAAGCACCGGCGACAAACTGGGATCAAGAGACGGTCCCTTTCCAAAAGCGACGACGTCCAGCAGCAAAGCTGATGAATGACCCCCGTTGAGCCGTCAGCTGAGTGCCGGGATGATAACCACGTTTTTCCCAGTGAAGAAACTGCGGAGGAAGGGCAAATGTGTGCTGTTCGGGGCCATTCTGGTCATCGCGGCGGTAACCGTTGTGTCCAAAGCGCGGTGGGGAGAAGGCACCGGTAAGTTTGGCAACTTCGGAAAAGGTTTTAACTATTGTTGACATTCAATTTTACTTTTAAGGACCGTCAAATAATTACCCCAAGCACACATATTTACTATAATAGCTACTTTGTACTCATTACATTAAGAAAACACTTGGTCACTTTAACCTTTCATTTATTTGATTGACTCTTTGGTATCACCTGATGAATGTTGCTTTGCTTTTGACTTAAAATATGATGAAAAATAGACACGTGTTTTGTTCATCAGTCCCTATTTAAGTTCACTGAAAGTCACCATTTCTCAAGTGTAGTTTATTGAGTTGTAGTTCCTTTAAATCTTATAAAACTCATTAAAAAATATTCGATATTTACAATGCCCTCCAAATTGATTAGAACGGCGAGGTAAATTTCTTTGTTTTTGTTGCATACCGAAGAAATTTGAGGTTCAGAGCAAGAGATTGATATGAGACAGAAATTCACAACTCCACCTTTTCTTTCATATTATGGACATCTAGATGTGGTGAGCAACTCACAGCAGAAAGCAAAATAACAATTTGCACCTGTTGAAACTATTGAAACTCCTGTAAAGCGTGTCGTCCTGTTTGGATTTATATAAGGGATTATCTCCTAAAATGGTCATATCTTGCTGTGCAGTCATATGTACCAAGAGACAAGGGTGTAAACCAAACTCAGCTTTTTATCAAATACCCGCTGATGAAGATAAAAGACAGCGATGGGTAGCAGCAACCAAACAAAAGGACTGGCAGCCCTCAAACTATTTGAAGATTTGCAGCGAACCTTTTTCACAGGGTTCGTAGATCATATTTCCAATATTTTACTCATAATCATTAAATTACTGCGTGATGCTGAGCGCAAACATAGGGTGGAATGTGTAAAAATACTAAAATAAAATAAAAATACGTCAATTAGCATTAAAAGCAAGTTTTCCCTGCTGCATCCTCTATTGGGTTAAGATCTAGTGATTGACTTGGCCAGTTTTAAGAGCTTACACTGCTGACAAAGTCCTTTTTTTGTGTTCGCATAAGCAGCCATGCAAGGCCAAGCCATGACATTACCTCCACCATGCGAATTGAGCTTGTGTGTTTTGGATCACAAGCAGATCCTTTCTTAATCCATACTTGAGCCTTTCCATCTCTTTGTTAGGCGTTAATTTTGGTCTCATCGGTCAAAACTGTGTTTCCAAACTTTCGAAGCTCATCTCTGTACTTCTTTGCGAAATTAGATTTGGCCTTCCGATTCTTCAGCTGATGAGTTGTAGGGGCTCATTTTATCATCTCACATCGCCAGAGGTGGGAGGAGGTACAAATAATTTGGGGATATAAGACGACGCTTCTTGAGCTCCTCATTTTATGGAGATGTCTATTCAAGAAAGAACAAAATATTTAAAAAATAAAAACCCCTTTCAATCATGTCCTTGTCATTTACGTCTCCAATAAATAAAATCCAATGAGGGGGAAAGATGAATTAAAATTTGAAATCAGATGGGGTTTTTTGGGGAGGGGGGGTATATTTCACTCCACTCATAACTGGCATAAATCTGATCACCGTTGTGCATAATCCAATGAAATGAAATGCATTTTAAGATGAACTGAATCGTTCAGGACCATGGACAAACTCATCGAGCCTTTTGATTTTTTTTTTCCACACTTAATTTGTCTTAATGAGTGCAGCCTAACACAGGTGAAACAAGAAAACAGGTTCCTTTGAAAAGAGACACGCCAGCCGTGAGAAAGGTGTCTGTGGGGTCTGTTGTTGGGGGGCTGGGGCAGGTCAGTAGTTCACGTCACAGTTTTACTCTCCACATTGGAGGGAAATGCCGTCTCGTGTCGGCTAACCGCACTTCCTGTCGTTGTCTTTACCTTTTTTTGCACCGCGTGAGTCTTAACAGAAGGGTGTCAGGGATGCAGATGAGAACAGAGTGGAAATGACAACACGACTCATACACTCCACCGTTTGCTCCCTTTGAACAAAGCCTGACATGTAAACACATGCTGAGCGCTGTAATGCGAGGCAGGGGGGTCGCCTCGCTTTACATTCCTCACCTTTACATTGGAGTGACGATGGCGCTTGACGGTAGTCACAACGGAGAGGAAAATGAAAAAATGTCACATTGTGGAATGCAAAGGACTTGAATGCTTTCATGCTCATTTTTATGTTTTTAAAGATTTTCCTGTTGAATTCAATTTGGAACCCAGTAAATTTGAGGTCAGCGATGGACATTGTTGGAGATTCTGAACTCCGAAGGTTTTATACGTGCATTCACCAAACTCGGGCTGTCATTTACAAATCTTTTTAGATTCGACTATCCGATCAATTATTTCATAGATTACTCTGTAATGATGTAAAAGTGATGGGAAGTACTGTGACGAGGTTTCAGCTTATTCAGTACCTGAAACAGCACCAAAGATCTTATTGCCTCCATCGTAGGCGTCTGCCGGCCGTCCGGCCAGTTTGTCGTCACACTTATACTTTCCCATGTCCCTTTTTTAATCTTGAGAACCTTTTTCATTTTTAAGTATTGCTCCCGAGAAGTCGCTACGGCCTGTGAGCAGCAAATGTTGGTGCGGTAAACACGTAAGTGGCCCAACATCGGCTACAGTTGGTGCAAATGCGATTAAAAAATATATATATATGTAATAAAATGTTGACCAATTCTGTAGTCAATTGAACCACCGAATTATTCATTTAATCTAACAGCACAATTCAAGGAAAGGTCCAAAAAAAGATGAAAAGTGGTCATTTCCCAGGAAAAATCAATAATTCTGTTCATTTAAATTTGAGAGGATGAATAATGTCAAAATAGCATCTGAAATAGCGGTCCGCGTAGAGCATAAAGAACATTGTTGCCTTGACTTGCCCTTTGAGTTTGAGCCATAAAAGTTTGCACAATACAGATTTTACAATGCGTTGTAAGTTCTAGTTATGATGGTCAGAAACAAATTACACCTGTTGCTGAACCTATCTCTTCATTCTGAAAGGTTATAAAATACTGTATTATATGGTGACAAATATAACGTATTACAAAATTTCTCGAAGATATGAATTAAAATATCTTTTTACGGCATATCCTTGTCATTTATTTTTATAAAATTACTTCGCAAATTAGCGGGAAAAATGAATTGAACTTGGAAATCTGATTTGAGAGAGAGAGAGAGAGAGAGCTAACAATTTATTTTATGTAGGTCATTTGGCTCCGGACGTAACTCTGGAGTGAGATATGTAATAAATTGCATTTAAAATTGGGATGATTCATTTTAACACTCTTTTTGGTGAGACTGTTTTAACATTGGCCAGTTTTGTGGGAACAGTGTTATCATGCAAATGAGATCATTTTAACCCACGGCATCAACTACAGAGGCAACACAAAGTGTGTACATATATCCCGAAGCACCCTTGTTACGCTTGCAAACGAGTGTAGCTGGTCCTTGCATGTGGCGCATGCAGCGGATACATCATCCGAATACTGTCGAGTCAGTTTTCCGTCCTCTGTCGTCATTAATGCAAACACTTGCTGTTGTGGTTTCCCTTGATGCTGTAATCAGGACCGGAATACGTTCGTTATATCTTGGCAGCTGAGAGGAAGCTAGCACGCGCCGCTTACCACAGCCGTGTCTCTTTGCACACACGCTTCATCTATGACCAATACGTTTTTTTCCTTTTTTTTTTTTTTTTTAATCTTTTGCAGGTTACATGAACACACGGGTGGGTTAGTTAATAAATGTCCCACCACGAGGTGGAATGGCTGTGAGTGGTTGAAGGTGGTGATGCTCTGAACCGTGGAAGAAAAGAAAACACAAATCTACCTAGCAATTGCCCTTTTTCCAGACTCATGGCGAAGGGTGTAGTTGCTTATCGACAAGAAAAGTACAGGCAAATGTCTGGCGAACGTTTGCCGAACATTTGCGAACCCTGACGATCCCTGAGAGGAGCGGAACATTGGCTGCCTTCGCAAACACTTGCAATTGTTTGCCGCTCAGGGGGATGTGGGCTTTTTAAGTTCGGGTCACTTCACATACAGTAAAGGGTTGAGGGTAGGGTTGGACTAGGATAGGAAAGTAGTACAGTTGATGCATTGTTTGGAGTGTTCTTTAAAAAAATAGAAAATATTTACTTAATTATTAATTAATTAAATATTAATAATAAATACCAAGATATTGAACAAAATAGCAGCAAAAAATGAAAAATATCAAAACATTGGTCACTGTTAATAATTAAAAAAGGGGGGCTGTCACCGTATCATATGCTTCTGTCTTCATGCTCTTCTTTGCTGCCTTCTACATTTTGCTTGACCGATGCGTGACGTAATTAGCAACGTACAATCTCTGCTGTACTCTGCTGGGCCTTGTGCGGCGCCAGATGGAGATAAAAATACTCTGAACCACCACCCTAGCATTACGCGTTTCACCAAAGGTGGCCCCGTGCTCCAAACCCCCGTGGGTGTGGGTGTCTCCGCCTCTTCTATAATAACAGCCTTCATTTTACGAAGCCTTGAAAGCGCTGTTTCCTTGGTCTTGTCTCAGCTACACTAAAACTGTGTCAATTGAAAGATGATAGAAGTGTGATTTTTTTTTTTTTTACATGACATAATATATTTATTATATACCTCAGTGTCCGACTGACGAGGGTAAACGCTTAAGAAACTGAGTGCATGGCTGGACTTCATCAAAGTACCAGTCTAGAATTCACCCAAAATGACTGTTCAAAAAACTATTTCCTTCCTTACACTTTTTCATGTGTACTGAAATGATATCCATGTCCATGCAATTTTGTGTCAAGCTATTAATCGAAAGCAAAGTGCGGTCTATTTTTAGACACCCTTTTTGAACTTCTTTTACTGGTTCCTGCTTGTTCCATTGCAGATGACCATGGGGGTTGGGGGAGCGCCACGTTTGACCAGAGGGTAAGCCCGGAAAATGTGGTGGTCATCGAAAATGTGTGTGCGTGCGTGCGTGCGAATGTGTGTCTGTGCACAAGTGTGTCTGCATTTCAGCGTGCCTGTGTGGAAAATAAGGTGATGGAAACCAAAATGTATCAAGCTATGAAGGCAGTGACATTAATGAAGTGTGTGTTCCAGGTTGGAGTGGGCCATCCACTGGAGGATTCTGGATTTATGCCGCAAGCCTGGAAACCAGAGGTGTGCATGCGTGTGTCAATGACGTGTGTGTGGGGGGTGTAGATTTCCTCTTTAATTTCGTCTGTTGTACTCATGACAATTAGTGAACTCTAAAAGTAAACTGCCTGAACATGTCCAGGTCCCATTTTTTTCTTTAGGATGCTAAGTTAGCGTCATCGTTGTTCACCTAAAGAAATAAATACAATTGGGGTGAGGAATGAACAAAATGTTGTTAAATGAGGTGACTAGAATGCCACAAGTGCTATTCAACGGATTGTCTGTATGCATCTGCGCTTCTGTTCCACATGTCTGTCTGCCAGTCATTCCCTCTAGTTAGCTTATGTTTCTGTTTTGATCTTTGAAGTTAGCTAAGTAGACACAGTAAGTGTCTGTCTGTCCGTCCATCTGCCAAGCTATCTTGCGAGTTGTATTATAGAATAGATAGATTGTCAAATTCTGTTCGTTGTCGATAAATCACCAAATGGTTTGGGTCTTGAATATGAAATGAAATGCTCATCGAATGTAAATCCAGTAGGCCTCTTGAGATCTGCAGACTTGGGTCAATTCGTGAAGTCCAGAATTCAAAGTAAACATGGTGAGACTACATTTAGTTGTTAAGATTGATGCAAATAGAATAAATTGCAAACAGCAGTGAAGTCAGCCCAGAGTGTAAAGGCTTTTAAATCAAGATTAAAAATTCCCCCCCCCCCTCCAGAAATCATTTGATTAAGGTCTTCTCATTTATTTATTTATTTCACTTCTAGTCATTTTTAGAAAACCTATTTTAATTCTTCTACTTTTAAAATGTTACATACAGTGTATGTTTTTTTTTTTCAAGTTTATGTGAATGCGTTTCAAAGCTATCATTGTCCGTTCTTTTAGTCATTTTGGTATGCTACGTTGCTTCTTATGCTACGTTAACTGTACTGTCTGTAAAAGCTTTTTGGTGTTGTGCCTGAAATGTGCTATATAAATAAAGCAGCCTTGCCTTTAACACACAAAAGTGTGGATTGGCAGGAATTGCAGCTTTTTGAACATAAACAAATATTGGGTTTAGCAGAATGAACATCCTTGTGCGGCAACCTACCACTGTGACTGTGAAGTCGTAATTATAATGACTGATGAAACTTTACGTTCACGACGCGCCAGGAGGCTGTCTTCATGCTGCTTTGTTCTCGTCGGCTTATAGTGTATGCACAGTACATAAGACTTGCAGGATACACGCCGAGCTCAAATAACGTGGCGTCTTTAGCAGATGTCACAAAGGTTTTCTGTTTACCTTCTGTTCTTTTGTTTGTGAGGCAGACCCGTTCTCACTTAAAGAGCCTGTAAAGTAAAAATGTCTTGTAAATTTTTACACGCCACAAAGAAGAGTGTTGTCAACCCTTAGATGCATGACCGACCAATACCTGCACTTGAGCCCATAACCACTTCATAGGCCGCACCTGTTCCAAGATCATTTATATAACAAGTTCCAAAGGAATCCGAGCAGCCGTGATACTTTCAACGAGAATGTTGAATATTTTTGATCCGCACACAAAACTGACTCATTTTCGACCTGCATAGGTACTGTACAAGCTGTATGTGTCTGTCTTGACTAAATGATAAAATGGGAATTACAAAAAGCTGCAAAAATGCGAGCCCTGGGGTAATTTGTTTGACCCTACATATGCATTCAAGACTGCCGCATTTAGAAGTACAGTACATGACTGCAAATAAGGCTTAAAAATTGTGTTGTAAGTTGATAGCACTCTTCAGCAGGAGTGAGTGTGAATGGTTGGTTGTCTTATTTGTATTTCCTACGATCGGCGAGCGACCATTTCAGGGTATAAGCCCACCTCTTGCCCAATAACATTTAAACAGGCTCCAGCGCCCCCACAACCTTATCGGCTCAGAGAAAGGATGGAATTTTTTTATTTTTTTATTTTTTTTGCAATAGCATCTCATGATGTTGGCAACCATTACTGAAGTTGCCTACACCCTCAGACAGATACTGTACAATGATTGCTATTCATGCATTATAAATGTATTATAAATGTATACAATCAGTATTTTCTTTGTGTTGAAAAAAAATGCTGAAAAAATGACATAGGCCTTTATTTAAGGTTAGTTATGATATCCATCCATCCATCCATTTTCCGAACCGCTTGATCCTCACTAGGGTCGCGGGGGGTGCTGGAGCCTATCCCAGCCGTCTCCGGGCAGTAGGTGGGGGACACCCTGAATCAGTTGCCAGCCAATCGCAGGGCACACAGAGACGAACAACCATCCATGCCCACACTAGGGACAATTTAGAGCGTCCAATCAGCCTGCCATGCATGTTTTTGGAATGTGGGAGGAAACCGGAGCACCCGGAGAAAACCTACGCAGGCCCGGGGAGAACATGCAAACTCCACACAGGGAGGCCGGAGCTGGAATCGAACCCGGTACCTCTGCACTGTGAGGCCGACGTGCTAACCACTGGACTACCGGGCCGCCCTAGTTATGATATGATCCACAATAATAACTTCTTTTTTTTTCGCACTAGAAATTTACTAGAAATTTACGATAAAGAAAGTCACCCTCCGGTTTCAACCAAAATAAAGCTTCATAAAGTTTCTGCAGTGTGTCACAGATTGTGCCGATAGGCTAGAACGGAGTTTGTGTGTGGGTCCTTGACAGTACAGAGACTGCCAAAAAAAAAAAAAATACATCTGTGGCACCGTTAACCTGCGGGCGCAAGTGTGCGTTTGTGTGCTTCTGTTTTGCTGAAGTAGGTCGGACGTTTGCTTGATGAGTGACTGATAACGCTCTCTTCTCTCAGTATAAAGGCCGGGCCAATTTGCATGTGTTTGAGGACTGGTGCGGCAGCTCCACGGACAGGCTACGTCGCAACCTGCACTACCCGCTGTACCCTCACGTGAGTGCGAGCCCCTGCAACTGCTACACTCTCACTCGTTGGATATACGGCGTCATTTACCACTCTGTTGTATTATTGTCAGTGCTCCACAACACACTTACTGTTCAACACTGAGTGACTTCTGCCCAAGCCATGCTTACAGTTGTTTGCAGACTGGGTACATTCCACATCCACTTGCTAGATCTTCATTTCCCATGACCTTAGATCCTGACCGCCTTTCTTTCCTCTTGCAGTCAAGGACCACAGTGCACAAGCTCGCCGTCTCTCCACAGTGGACCAACTACGGGCTCCGGATCTTCGGTTATTTACATCCTTACACCGACGGTATAACAACTTTTATTTATCTTTTTTTGCCGTCGTGAATCGTACTTCATGGCGGCGTCTTTATTTCTTTGCTCTCCTCAGGAGAGTTTGTGTTCTCCCTGAGCTCTGACGATAACTCCGAATTCTGGCTCAGCACGGATGAGTCTCCCTCCAATCTGCGGTTACTCGCATGGGTTGGAAAGGTACAAACGTTTGCTGTCGTCATTGAAAAGAAAGAAAAAGTGGGCTTCTCTATTATTTCCTGTCTTTTCAGACTGGGTCTGAGTGGACAGCCCCAGGCGAGTTTGAGAAGTATGCCAGTCAGATCTCCAAAGGAACTCAGTGAGTCCATTTTGTGAGCTACCTGTTTACCAAAATATTTATGAGGCCCTGTACTGAATTTTGCTGGATTGTGGCGCAACAGTGACGCTCATTTGCATCGTACCATTCCCGCACCATGTTTTGCCTCCCCGGACTTGGCAGCAAGGCTGAGCGAAGGGCTCAAGGAGACAGGACCACTCCTAAACAGGCAGAGTTCAACAAAATAACTCCTTTATAAATAAATAAATAAATCCATGGGTTAGTTTGATCAATCTCACAGACGTAAGACACCTGAAATTGTGACTCTCAACCAGTGTGCTGTGGCACATCAGTGAGAGATCATCAGGTGTGCCATGGGATATGATGTTAATCAATCAATCAATCAGTAATTTTCTCAAGCAAACTGCTTTCATTCATTTGTCTGTGACAACCATGTATAGTAACAGGCTAAAGCTAAACAAACAAACGCTCTTCCACTTGATGAAAGGTTTTTAATTCACTCATACATTCACTTTTTGTGAATTGTTTTGCGAGTGGTGTGCCGTGAAATATTATTTCCAATGCGCAGTATGTGCCTTGACTCAATAAAAGTAGGGAGACACTGATATACATAAAGCATCGAAATATTTCATCAATAATACCAAGAAACACAAAAAAATGGAATGCAATGCAGTGTATACTGTAGTGGTGCTTGTTAAAGTGCTGCAATAAGTTTAAAAAAAAACAGCCTCAAATTTCAAACATGTATGGTAGAATCGGGAGATGATGGAAACAGTCACTATGAGTCAACTTTTGGATGCCCTTGTTGCTCGTGTCACGGAATGTTTAGTCATCGTGTGGTTGGCTGAAACCTGCTGGAAGATTTTGTTGGTCACACATATCAAGATGCTTGGTTGCACCGTTTGCAAGTTGCAGCTGTCTCATAGTCGAGACGGTGGCCACCTTTGCTCGGCGTATTCTTTTCAGCTATGAAGACGTGATACGATGAGTCATGGCACGAATATGGGAAATTATGAGCCATTGTGATACATTTACAGTGGGGGAAATTATGATCGGATCCCCTGCTGAGTTTGTGAGTTTGCTCACTTTCAAAGTATATGTATATGCTTGTTTGTTAATTCTGGTCATAGGTTGTGTGCAGGTCAAAAATGGATAAAAACACAATTGCAAAGTATCGTTTTTTTGGAGTGAAATGCGTACTTGATCCCCCAGCAAAATCAGTGAGTACTTGGTGGAGAAATGCTTGTTGGCAAGCACGGCAATGAGACTATTCTCGTCGTTGGGTACCCCCGGATTGCATGCAGCTCAGGAGTGATTGTCGCTCATTTATCTTTTGGGAACATGAGTTTTCTGCTCCCTCCACAGCTTTCTTTAATTTTGGTTTGCAGTCTGGCCATTTGACATTTGCTCTTGGCGAACGATGTTCCGCCTTTTACTATTATCAATATAAATCGAGTCTGAGACTTGTCTTCTCTTTCAGCAAACCAAAGAAATTCAGCAGGAAATAAAATTATGACTTCCCCTCCACTCTCTGTGTAAACATGCACAGCAACTCAAACACACAATCAAATTGTGAAGCTGAAGGATTAACAATTGCATGTTCCTGCTAAAATAAACTACCGGCACTTCTGCTTTCCAGGCTTTCTGCTCATAGGAGATACTTTTTCGAAGTGATCCACAAGCAGAATGACAAAGGCACTGACCATGTGGAAGTGGCTGTAAGTACCTCAAATAGTACCTCTAATTATTTATAGTCCCCCAAAAAAATCCCAACTTTTTTTTATTTTTTTTTTAACGTGAGCGTTCAAGTGGACACGATAACCAAACTGTATTTGTTTATTTTGCCACAGTGGAAGCTGTTGGATGAGGATTCCAGGTTTATGGTCATCGAGTCCAAGTACATCTCTCTCTATGCCAGTAAGTATCATGCGCATTGAGGTCATAATACACAGCGACGTGCAAAAGCCCACCATCAGATTCCTTTGAGCAAGGCGATCCCATTTTCTTTAGAGCTTGTCTTCATGAGAGTCACACATGAGCTGGAGCCTATCCCAGCTGACTTTGTCGTTGTCATTGTGCGGCTCATCAACTTCCCATAATTCTGCGCAATTAGCCTTGTTCTTGAAAAGGGGCGCATGCCAGGCATTGTCTCACCCTCTAGAATTCTAGTAAACAACCTGGTCAAAAATTCCACAGCCAACTCTCCCAGATGCTTCCATACCTCCAAGGGTATGTCTTGTCATCCTTTTTTAGCGCCCGTCTTTCTTCTTCCT
The DNA here is from genome assembly GCF_054856545.1 of Hippocampus guttulatus. Classification (NCBI taxonomy): domain Eukaryota; kingdom Metazoa; phylum Chordata; class Actinopteri; order Syngnathiformes; family Syngnathidae; genus Hippocampus; species Hippocampus guttulatus. The sequence goes on along the minus strand of NC_141264.1, from coordinate 20,433,576 downwards.
TCCCAATCATTATTATTTACTGGTCCCCAATAACTCTCCTCTACTTTTCCTTCTGTCTCATTTTCACCCATCATCAACTGCTTATTTTATTATTTTATTTCCATCTGTCTTGCACACGATTTGCATCGGGCAACAAAATTCCATTTCTATCACCCTAACCTGCTGTACATCTGTTCATTCTCACGTCTGGCCAGCCTGTACAGATGTTTCTCATCTTTCCTGCTGCACGTTCTGCTTTCACCACCAAAATCTCCTTTTCCCCTTTTCCTACCAGAAGACATTCCAAGCACTCTCCTGCCAGTCTCTCAGATCACCTTGGCTGTAGAGGTCCAGTCTTCTGGAGGCTCCTCCTGCCCACCGACAATCCTGTCTCACCTCTTCTTGAAAGCACGACACTCTTCCTTTCTCAGGTGTCCAATACAGATTTACACTCTCCCCAGGTACCACCTTGCAGTAAGAAGCTTCCTTTAAGTGACATTGAAGTCTTCTGTAAGTCACCCTACGTTCCGGCCTTTTCTGGGAGAATGTGTTCACGACAGCCATTTTCATCCTTTTGGCAAAGTCCGCCACCATCTGCCATCACCCCTGTTTCCATTACAATCTGCACTAGTCCAGAGTCTCTCCCTGTCTGTGAGATGCTCAGTACTACTTTGTTTTCTTTGTTCCATAATTTCTGTTCTCTTCCACAGGGAGTTCACATCCTACTGTTGGGGCATAATCACTAATCCCCCCTACACACACACACACACACACAAAATAAATAAAAAAATAGAACTACCTTTATTATTGTTTTAAACTTATAAATATACATAATCCTAGAACAGTTTAATGTCATTTAAAACTCATCTTACAACATTCGAAAGAATGGCTCACAGATGCTGCGATTTCTAAATCATGTACATTTACATGCGACGAAGACTCTCTGTAACTTCCACTTACCACCCAGATGAAACTTTACTCCTCCCCAACGTACATCAATGTTAGTCCCTCAGTCGAGATGTATCATATTTGATATTAATTACTACTTTACTGCTTGGACATCATCTTGTGGTATCTTGGGGTGTTTTGGAGAGAAAAATGTGAAGAGGTGAGCTTTTTTGCGCTTGGCATAGTAGAAAGTGTGTGTGTGTGTGTGGGGGGGGGGGGGACAACAACAAAAAGGTGAATTTGTGAATCGTAAACCACAAATGTTTGAGGGTTCACTGAACAATAATAATCCTGTCACACACTGGCTCATGATCCACAAAAAAAATCACCTGTAAGCTTCTGCTTATTTTTTTACCACCCTGCGCCTTCTTCCCGCAGATGAATCAGCACTGCTTATGAACGACGTTGCGCACATCCCACAGACGGCCGCGAGCCACCGACGTCGCGCTTCACGGAAGCACGACGCCGCCACGATAGACCTTCTGTGGGAAGACCCCAGAGACGCTCTCCACCAAGGTGCGGGACTGTTTCACAGACTTGAAAGTTTCTTCCCTTTCTTCCTTCCCTGACATCGGTGTGCCATGTTTGTCGCCAGTGCCTTTGATCGACGACAGTTTCCTGCAAGGCATTCTGCCCAGCTGCGAATACAAGCCCAGCTACACTATCAAAGACTTCCCCCTCACTCGATACCAAGGACTCCAGTTTGTATGTATCGCGTCCGTATTTACACGAAGCTACGTTTGCACACCCAGACTAACATTTGAATTTGAATGCGCTAGGGCCGAGGTCCCCAACCTTGTTTGCCCCACGGACCGGTTTCATGTCAGACAGTATTTTCAGCGACCGGCCTTTAAGGCCGGATAGATACAACAATATAATATGATATGACCTGCATGAAAAGTGTGGTATTTTCGAAACAATCAGAATAAACACGAATCTTGACACGAGGAACGTCCTATCTGACCGCTACATTCTCTGGTCGCTATGGTAACATTTAAACCTGCCTTCAAAATAAGATACGCCGTAAATAAAAAGTGCATGAAAAATACAACTCACCATCGCCGCTTATTATGCAGAGTTGGCTTGGTGCGTGTGAATCTCCCGTTGAGATAAAGCAGCATTTGAAATAGGACTCCTGACACTGTCGATTAAATGGAGCCTTCTCGTTCTTGAAAGTCGTAGGCTCCTCTTCTGTTTCCTGGCTGGGCCTTTTCCCTTTCCTGAAAAAACATTTCAAAGATGTTTGTTTTGTATGCGGTAACCTGTCACGTGACGAGAAGCGCGCGTTCACCTGCGTCAACAGTGACATACGGTCGACAAATATAACAGAGAATTCAGTAATTTTTCAAAATAAATCTTTCAGATTCCGAAATGAATAAAACGGAAGGAATGTAAGTTATTTATTCTTTCTGTGCGGCCCGCCACCAAATGACCGGTACGCGGCCCGGCGGTTGGGGACCCCTGCGCTCGGGGGTGAACACTGTGGGTGTTCATTTTATGAATGCCTCTTCATTACTCGACATTCTTATTTTAGTAAAGATAAAATTTTTCATATGGCTCTTCGACAGCGTCACATTCGCTTCTTGCATCTGTACCCAATGTTGTGGTCACTGACAGTATGACTCCCCAGGTCCACATGTCCTACGTATATCCCAACGACTACACTCGACTAACGCACATGGAAGGAGCGGACAGCTGCTTCTACCCAGAAAACCCTCACTACATGAAGATGTGAGTAAATGTCTGTAACAATAAATGTCTACTTTTCTTCGGAGACTGAAATCATTTGTCTTTGACATTTTATCTTTTATTTCCTGAGCAGAATAATTGGAACAGATAAACCGAGATCATAGATTTGCGTGAGAGTTCAGATTGAATCTGTTTGTTCCAATACCTGCATCAAGGCTGCGACCCATTGCTGTCAGCGAACTTTTTCCCAACATGTTCCAATTCTCTTGCTCCTTTGAAAAATAGGCGGGTCACAAAAATTGTTAGCTACTCAATTGTGCATCGGATCTAAATATTAAATAAAAATGTTGATCTCTTGCTTCATCTGATGATGTTAAACCTAAATGTTTTTCAGTCAGGAAAAAGGATTATGACAGAGAATTTCACTCGAGAGATGGAAAGGAATATGTACTGTATACTGTACATTTAAACGTGCAACTTCTTCTAGGTTTGGATTTTCTCGATACATGAGACTAGATCGACCTGATGAGCTGGAAAAGAAAAACAGAGCCAATGGTATTATTTCTTCTTTAAAAAAAAATATCTATTTAACTCTTTTATTCTCCTTTTAATGACTGTACATTTTCTTCTTTTTATCAAATGATTTTCTTTAAAATAATGTTTTTAATTCATTTTCTTTTTCCTGTCTGTCTATATTACATTAGAATACCAGTTCACACCTTCTCTCTGTCTTCTTATGTCAGACTACGGCTTCAAGAAGAGAAAGTCAATTCTGGAAGAGGACTACGAGTTTGGCCAGGATACGTATCTCGGCCAGATGGAGGCCAAAGCAGCCAAACATCGGCATCATCCCTCCAACTATGGGGACGATTACAATTATTACTCCCTGAAACGTCGGCGTAAACTCTTCTCCTTGCCTTTAAACGACTCTAACCACACCTTGAAGAAGTCACCTTACGGCAGTCGTGATAAAGCTGAGATGGATAGAGGCGTTGTACGTCAGCAGACGAAAGTAGCTGAGATGGCTCATTTGGTGGCAACGCAAAGCTCCCAGCGGCAGAAGCGACCAGCGGTGAAACCGGAGGGGCCTGTGAAAATAGCACCAAATTTAAAACCAAAACAAAAATCTGCAAAGGGGCCAAACCTTAAAACAGTGGAAAAACCACAACAGCTCAAGCCCCTCTTAACCAGAAAGAAGCTTGCTCCAAAGCACATCCACTCCAAACGGGTGGACATTAAAATTAAGAAAACCCAGACGAATAAAAAGTCTCTTCAGCCTACCGACACCCCAAAGCCGGCTCCCATTCAGGATCCCAACAAGGAGGAGCGTAGGAGAGATAGCAGGTGGAGCGACACTGACACTTTATGGGGACCAGGGGGAGACGAGGAACTCAGCCCGGCACCCGTGTTGGACGTAGACGTGGACTGGAGTCAGACTTTCCAGGTCCTTCACGTGGACCTGCAGGCCATGCGCCCCGACTGGATTAACTTGCGCTGCAACATCTCGGGAAACCTGCTGCTGCACTCCAGCGACGCGCTGCCCGTTGTCACAGCTTTTATGGCTCAACTCAACAAGAACCACGGAGAGTGAGTGTCTCATTTTCTGAATGGCGTCATTTTCTGTCTAATTTGTTTTTGTTTGTGTGTGCGTGCAGCCTCTTCAAACTGGTGCGTGTGGTTAACGTGGAAAAGCATTTAGATGGCGCCCAGGGCAGCCGCTACCTCCTGGAACTGGAGCTGAAGGACGCCCAGGGCCAACCGTTGCGCCTGTCGCACTACATCTACACCCCGATACGACATCACCCGCGCAGCCAGGACCTGGACTCCCAGCGGTCCAAACCTCAGCTGGTGCTGTGCAACCCAATCGGCTTCCGCTGGAACCCCGTGGCCATGATCCATTTCATCGTGCCAGGTGTGGTACGCTTAGTTTAAGGTGACCTCAAATTCTGGTTGTTGCATGAACGCAAATCGGTGGGAATTCTGTGCAAAACTGCAGGTTTGTCTATTGTGAGGAACTTGTATTTGTATCTGGAAGAAAAACCTCTGCTATGAATGACCTGGCCCATCAAGTTCCTTGAATCGTCGATTCGAAATCAGAATCATCTTTATTGGCCAAGTATGTAGAACACACAAGGAATTTGTCTCCGGTATAACACGCTGCATTAGTATCATCGTAAACAAAGACATGACAAATAAGTATGGAAGGACATTTCGTAATGTAAGTGAACTGTAGTGCGGTGGTACCGGCCAGTGACAACAAAGCATCAAGCAGAGCTAAAGTGATCAGTGGTAGAATACAATACAATGACAGTTTGTACAGTTGGTGCAGAAAATCATTGAACCATTTGAGAGTGACCAGTTGCAGTATTTGTTGTACAAGAAGAGTGACTACATCAGTGACTGTTTAGGGAGTTAATGGCGAGAGGGAAGAAGCTGTTTAAGTGTCTGCTGGATTTGGTGCGCATGGATCTGTAGCGCCTGCCTGAGGGGAGTAGCTGGAAAAGGTGGTGGGCAGGGTGCGGGGGATCCAGGAGGATTTTCCGTGCCCTTGTCTTGATTCTTGCAGTGTGCAAGTCCTCAAGAGTGGGTAGGGCGGTGCCAATGATTTTTTCCGCCGTCCTAACTGTCCGTTGAAGTCGGATTTTGTCCTTTTTTGTGGTGGCCCCAAACTATATAAGTTTAAACCTTATTTAAACTAAATAAGGTGTATGTAGGCACTAAATGTCTCCGTGGTGCTTGTCTGCCTTCCTCAGTAAGAAACCAGGCTCGCTGGGTACAGCGGCTCATCTACGACATGGCGGGCTTGTTCAAGGCGACGGGTGACACCAACTTTAACCTCATCATCGTTGACTATAACAGCACTGATATGGATGTGAGAGCAGCCCTCAAGAAGTCCTCCCTGTCCAGGCAAAGTGATCTCATTTCAAAGTTCTGCCTGAAAGTGTTAATGGTGATGCTCTGCAGCTCAATATCACTGCAAACTATTGCTGCAATAATAGCCATACTGTGAAACTCCTCTACAACGAAATCCACATGGGCGAAAATACCCCCTAGTGTGAAAAAATCTTCATGCATTAACACCATTCCCATTTTCCTGCCCCCCCCCCCCCATACAACGAAAAACCCCTGTTGCGTTATACAAAATCTTTTTCTCTGCCCTTGCCTCATGATGAGATTCACTACAACGAAGTCTAATCCAACAGCGACCTCGACTGCTTCATTCAGCAACAGCAACCACCACACTGGTTTACACATGCGCAGTAGTCCAGGAAGTATTCGTTGTTGTTAGTTTCAGACGCAGCAAGAACGTTGCATTGCTAAAATGCCTACAAAACGGACCTTTGGATGTCAAGAAGCTAAGACAAGAAGAGCTCTGACACTGGAAGAGGGTAAAAGTGATCAAAATGAAAGACGGAGGAAGCAAAATAAAAGACATTATCCAAGAAATTGATGTAAGTGAAAGTGAATGTTGATTGTCAATTTCGCAATTTCTTTCCCTTTTTTTCTTTCTACACTGACTATATGAAGTGTCAAATAAGTTTATGCACTATTGGAATAAAAATAAAGAGTACACATCCGTTTGTGAGTGCGTGTACACATCTGGTTGTGTGTGTGTGTTTACATCTAGATCAAATTTGATATAGTGAAAAAACCCCTGTTGTGAAACATTTCTTGCTGCAAACATGATTTCGTTGTAGAGGAGTTTCACTGTATTTATAATGCAAAAGCCCTCTTGACATTGTTTGTATTTTAATGGTGGTTGGATAGCGTTATGTCAGTATTTTTCGAGGGTGTACTTTGTCTGGAAATCCTTTAGTACCACCGCTTTAGATCATGCTAACAAAGTGTCCGGTCAGCGTATCCTCACACCATGACAGTCTATGGGGTTTTTTTCAGGTACCAGTATGTGAAGCTGAGTGGCAACTTTGAGCGCTCCGCTGGTCTCCAAGCAGGCGTCAACCTAATAGATGTGAGCGGCCGTGCCCGAGCTCTTGAATCAAAAAAATCATCTCTGTTTGAACATTGTTCTTTTTGCCTTTTCCCCTGCCTTCAGGACGACCACAGCATTGTGTTTCTTTGCGACCTCCACATCCATTTCCCTCCCTCCATCATGGATAGCATTCGGAAACACTGTGTAGAGGGATTCATGGCTTTTGCGCCCGTGCTTATGAGGCTGGACTGCGGGGCAACTCCATTGGAAGGCAGAGGTATGAGAGGAGCAAGAAAAAAAACTGAGTGCAGCATGACACTGTCCTCTGTGTGGCAGGTTATTGGGAGGTTCACGGCTTTGGCTTACTGGGCATCTATAAGTCTGATCTGGATGCGGTGGGAGGAATGAACACCAAAGAGTTCACCGACCGCTGGGGAGGGGAAGACTGGGAGCTCCTCGACCGGTTTGTTCAAGTTTACTGTCATATACAAGTTTACTGTCATATACATCCACTAGGGTTGCCGTGACACCAACATGTTGACTTTGATATTATACCTGCTTTACCGGTACTGAAACGATACCGTGGCCAAATCTTAAAAGCATCAGTCCAAAGCAGCGAAATAATAGTCGACAGTTAAACAATTCAAATTCTTTGTATCTGTATTCATTTAAAAAATGACGAAGGATACAAACTAGAATACAGATGGTGTAATTCAAAAATCTATATTCATTTTGAAACACTTTTCGAATAATTGAAGACTAAACATTTTTAAACGCTTAACAATAATTTTCCGTACACCCAGTGGTGGACAAAAGTCCCAGGCCATGAAAAGATTTGTTGTTTATTATTTCAGCTGTCGGGCAGTATAAAATCTCATTGAAGAAATATTCAACATATTTATAATTCTACATTTACCGATGGATAAAATGCATAAGCCCGCGCCGAGCATGTGAATATGTCTGTGTTTTAAAAGTTTAGAGAAGGTCAAATTAAAAAAATTGTAAAGGGCATAATGCATTTTAGGTTAGGTGAATATACCCAAATTTTCTAAGGAGTGTAAGAAAAAAAAAAGTAACACACACACTCACTCTCTTTCTCCCCTTGTGGTCTCATTGCTGCAGGATACTCCAGGCCGGACTAGAGGTGGAGCGGATCCATCTGCGCAACTTCTTCCACCACTACCACTCCAAGCGCGGCATGTGGAACCATCGCATGTCATCCGGTCCAAGCTGACCCGGTCAAAACCTATTCGAGGACCGCCCAGAGCACTTTAACAGCTGAAGCCTGCTGCTTTCCAATTTTTGTGACTACTAATCAGCACAACAGGGTGGCACAGAGTGACCAGTGAAGGTCATCGCCATGTCGATGGTACTGATAACATCAGAGTTGTTTTCACTGGATGTACGACAGAGGAAGGTACAAGCCAACATAGGTTCAACTCAGTATGCAAGCGCATAAATGCCGGTGTAGTGTATGTCGCCGTCGGCAATATACTTTACCGGACGCAACACTCCATGGATAAATACACATCAATGTCTTAAATCTTTCACGTTAGTCTCAACTGGAAAAGTTGGGGGGGTTCTGTGAAATGGTCAATTTTTGTCAGCAGATGGTGTACGTGATGATTTAAATGATGGAAAACTTAACTTATTGTTGCCTTTTTTTAAAGTGCATACCTCAATGTATCTGTTTGAAGTCTTAACATTTGCTTTATTCAAAATAATAGTACAATAGTAATATTGTGTCATATTAGCCAAAGATGATCTGGATGTTAAAAAGAAGGGGTTTCTGTTTAAAAACGGCAAAAAAACTCAGGACCGGTAGTTTTATTTCTTTTGGGAAATGTAGCAAGCCTAAATCAACACTTAATACAAGTTTCATTCCCAGTGGAGGAAAAAGTGGTAATTGCTCCTTTCTGATATGAGCTGAGCCATGTGTTTTCATGTGTCTGCGTTTTCTGATTGTACAGATTTTTTTTTCTGAATAAACTTGCTTGGGGTACAGTGGAATTATTTCAACCGAGTACAGCACAGTCATGTTGCATGGTGGGATTGACTCTGTACTGCATTCATTGTGTAAAATCCATTATTGGACGCATTCATTATATATTGAAGGATTCATTGCAGAATTTTATTTTCCTTTTAATTTACTTTGTCATTATTACTGTATTTCCAAAGGATATATATTACTTGCAATGTTCCTCTCGACTTTTGTACAATGTGAGTCTTCTCTCAGGGTCTGTTTTCAATCAGATTTCAAAAGCATTTCTTGGACTTCAGCTTGCACTGACTTTTCTTTCTCTCCCCAGTTACTGAGGCTCACGCCTAGGATGTCCTCTAAGCGGAAAGCCCAAGAGGAATATTGTACAGGGATGCCGGAATACTATTCAGCATCCAATTTGGTTCAGTGATTGTGGATCAAGTCAGTAACCACGAACCAAGAATGAATATTATCACCAATAATGCTTTGACAAACCAACGTTTTATTATCATAGATCAAATTATACATTATTATACAGGAAGAAAAACAGCAGAGACAACGAACGTTTGCATTGTAATGGCTATATTTATTAGTGAAGGAATGGCCTTGGGCAGGACGCAAACCCGGAAACTGGCAAGGTGCTGTAATCACGCGATACCTAAAATCGTGAACCTCTAGCAGAAACTAAACTAAGGAGCTGGCTGAGCCTTTGAATAATTCGCTCGAATGGAAGCCAGACCAAAGGGCAGAACACTTGCCCGAAAAGATAACTACGTATTTGTCACTTCTGACTTTCGTCAATAGGTGGTGTCTTGTGTTAAAAAAGGAACGATTTGGAACTAAGTTTATTAACATTCACAAATTCTTACAAAAATCAATAACAAACAGCCTTTACATACAAATGCAATATAAAATAGAAAAAAACACGTTTTATTTTTCTTCCATCAGTGCAAATACTTTTAACAATTTATAATGGATCAACTGTGTACAACCTTAACTTCAAACCCTATTGGGCAAATTGAAAGAAATGAAAGTGGCAGTTATTTTCAAGCTTTCATTCATTTTCTACACGTATCCCCATTAAGTTTTGTGAGTGAGCTGGAGTCTGTCCCACGTGCCTTTGGCTGCCGCTGCTCAACCCGTATTGTTTTGTGTTTTTTGTGATTGTAAAGTGTCCTTGGGTGTCTTGAAAGGCGCTTATAAATAAGATGTATTATTATTATTATTATTTGCACTTTCACACCTCGGGAAAGATTTTTTTTAAACAAATTAAAAAGTTCAACAGACGTGAGAATTTTGGGGGGGATTTGGAAGGAAGGTGGAGTACCTGCAGAACACCCTTGCAATCACTGGAAGAACAAGCCAACTTCACATACAAAGAACCTCATAACTGTGAGACATGTGCTAATCACTCATACACTTTCCTGCCCCTTCTGCTGTCCCAGTCTCAGAAAGTCCTTGTGTTTTGGACCTTGCTTGCAAATGCTGACTCTGCAACAAATACAATGAACACTCTCAAAATAATTGTTTGCAGCAATTTTAAAGTCATGTCATGGTAAACACACCTCTCCTCTCACATGAACACTTTGAGATGGTAATTCATGCCTTTGTCACATCCCGGCTCGATTACTGCAATGACTTGACATTTTGTTCTGATTAAATTTTAGTTTTTTGAAAGAGCAAAATGACTTCACTTCGGTTTTACTTCAATCCAACGTCACAAAAATTGCAACAGGTGGCACTCCAATGTCACTGTCAGACGAGTGTCCGTGATCCAATACTGTACATTTCTATGCGCATCATTTGTGTCACGGTGAGATCCATCTTCAATCAACGTTGTCCCGCCATGTTGGTGACAGATAAAGGAGTGTCACTGTGTTCATCCAGTTGACATGTTGGAGCATTTTCTTTTGTGCAAATGTAAAATCTAAGCAGCTTCAAAGGAAGTGGCAGCACATTTAGTATTGTGATGTCGTTTTTAAATTGTAACATAACACACCGTTATTATAAGAGCATTAACAGTTCAGGTAGAGTTGATAAAAATTCTCGCTTCACTTTCCCTGCCCAGTTTGTTCCCCACTGCATTTGGATGTCTGTGTTTATAATTACTATTACAACAACAACAACAAAGTTTTTTCCCTCCTATGTCCCCTTAGGGGCTCCGTAGATTGGTGTCGTCTTTACTGAAAAGGTATCTTTACGAGTGACTATGAAGGCAACATTGTCCAAACCTCATTCATCAATGGGTGCTATCGTTACCACCCTAGCTTCTAGTTACCTTGTCCGATATGCGCTTAGCTCGGACGTAATGTCAAAACAATACCACTAAAATTGTCTTTTGACGTCATAGCATCTGGCGTGCATCCAATTTTGCATTAACGTTGTCCTGCTTGTTGCACTGAGCACTTGCACACCCCGTGTTATGGGAGCCAGACGGACACGGTGGTCTCGGGAGCGACGGGCTGTCACCTACAATGTCCGGGAGAACCAAACCCTCCGCGGCTCTTTGACGAGCTAATTGTGGCTGTCGTAGGTCCGGGGTAAGGACGAACCATTTTTTACAGATTATCTTCGGTGCTTATTTACTGTACGTGGTAGCACTTTGCTGAAACATGGCCGTTTTGGATACAGGAGTTAAGTAGCTTTCTTAGTTAGCATGGGTAGGCTAAAGCCATTTAGCTGGCCATGGCTTTCTTCAACTAAATTACCTACTACATTGTATGCGAGTCGGAAGCGTTTTCGAAAGACGTAAAGTGTCCTCATTGGATTTACCCGGAGTGAATTTTTGTTTTGTGGTGTTGTCCAAAACAAATGTAATTCAAGGACTACTGCAGGTGTCATATACAGGGGGTCCTCGGCTTGCGACGCAGTCTCCGGCGTAACCAGTATTTTACGTAAATCGAAGGCACCGGGGTATCAATATAGTTTGTGGTATGATACGATTTTATGCTTGCGAAATGAAGTCACTTACAGTTTCAAAATTAACAACTTCCTCTTGTTATTAACTAAAATCGCCTATTTACAGTAATTATATGTGTCCTAACTTATAATTTTAGTAAATATTTGTCTGGAAATACCAAATCAGTATGCGCCATAGTGTATCGCTAATCTATGCTTATTGCTAACACAATGTAATAGTAAGCTAATAGCAACAGGAAGGAACAGATGTATGAAAACGTGTCAAGAACATAAATTTAAAACGGCACAATAAAAAACTGTATTCACGTTATCTGAGCATGCCATCTTGTGACCTCGTGACTACATACTCCAACCACCCAGCAAATTAGTTCATTGCGCAATTTGTAACTTGCAAATGTTGTAGTTTCAGTGAATATTTATATTAAACACGTTAAGGGAATAAAAATAAAACAATACAAGAAAACAAAAATGGTAAATACTGCTCTGAGTGCACCCTGTTGACATTTTCTTACATTGCACATCATTTACCACCTCGAAATGTCATATCTCTGGGCTAGCGTAAACTGAGAAACCCCTGTTGTTACATAGATATGCCAACCCCCTTGAATACTAATGTGATTTCTTCGCAGATCAACCTAAATTTGAATCATGCCTGGGAAACTAAAAGCAAAAATTGTGGCCGGTCGCCACTTGCCTGTCATGGACAGAGCCAGTGAGCTTACAGATGCTTTTGTAGAGGTAAGTAAAAAAAGTCCTTTGCCATTCAAGTAGTAATTTTTCTCTGAAGAAGCAATTCTCATGTGCTTTTATAACATGTCTCTGAGGTACATTTGTCAAAATACCCCAAGTATCAAGAATTACACCCTTTTTTAGCTTCTCTGAGCTCACCACATTTTGTCTCATGAAATGAGCAACTGAGCACCCTCCTCCCTGATCTGTGGCTTTTGTTACCCATAACAGCCTGCGGGTGAGCAACTACTATTTGTAGAAGTAGTGTGAAAGGGGGAAAAAACAAGTGCCCATTTAGACTTCAGATCTGTGCATCTCAAAATTCAGATTGGTTAGCTCATGCAGACACTTTTCGTAAATAGATAACAAAGATCCAAATATTTGTGTACAACCAATTAAAAAACTAAAAAGTGACATTTGTCCCCTTTCAAGCTTGCCAGGTTTGTATTTATTCCAACTGAAAAATGACATTGTTTCATCTCTTTGCCATGCAGGTCAAGTTTGGAAACATAACCTTCAAAACAGACGTCTACCCCAAATCTCTCAATCCACAGTGGAACTCAGAATGGTTCAAATTTGAGGTAAAATCTCTAAGAAGAGCTGTTCCTTTAAACAGCTCCTGTGTTATTGTGTATTGAATTGTGTATTCCGTAGTGGAGCCTTCAAATGCTTCTGTCGATGTGTAGGTTGATGATGAGGACTTGCAGGATGAGCCGCTGCAGATCACCGTGTTGGACCACGACACATACAGCGCAAACGACGCCATCGGGAAGGTTTACATCGACATTGACCCGCTGCTGTGCAGTGAGGCCGCCTCCGTCATCTCCGGCTGGTTTCCCATCTATGACACGATTCACGGTACTCGAAGAGCATATACGTGTAATTCAACATGCCTCTCTCCCACTTATTTCATATCCCCCATCTCTGTTATTTGTTGTCAGGTATCCGTGGAGAGATTAATGTCCTGATCAAAGTAGAGCTCTTCAATGACTTGAACCGCTTCAGACAATCCTCCTGTGGAGTCAAGTTTTTCTGCAGTGTGTTTTGACTCGATCTTACAATACTGCTCAGAAAATAATACAGTGAAACCTCTGAAGGATCAACATAATCGTTTTCAGTATGGCTGAGCGATTTATAAAAAGTACCGTAAACATTTTAATTGCGGCTTTTTTTCCCTCTTCATATTGTGATTTAATAATTAACATTTTCAAGGTCCTCTTCCCATGTATTTATTTATTTGTATATTTATTTATTTTACAAACACAACCAATAAATTAAACAATATTACGATAAGCCATATTTATTATAGATTTATTGCACTTAAAATAAAATAAATACAAATGAAGTCCTAATTAATATGAAAGTCAGCACATTTATGTGGTTCAGTTCGAGGTTTGACTTGTAGTCTTTTAAGAGTTCACGATGCCAACGTCCTAAAATTCTACCCAACAAGCGTGGCATAAACATAAATCGGTCAGTCCTAAATTACAACAAAAATGCAACCGAATCTGTGGTTTTACCACTTCATCTTTTCAAGTTATGGGAAACATTGATATAAATAATATAATAATAAAAAACATGGACCAACCTTCTAAACATTTAACTTATCTAGATATGATATAAATAGATTATAAATATACACAGAAAAAAAGGTTGCAGCAGGGTTTTAGTAATCATTTGGGGACTTGAAACCTCTCACCTGTGAGGCAGCTGTACTAACCGCTAACTCACCTTGCCTCTCTCAATTTTGAGCCCTTCAAGGGTTTTAGATTTTAGAGAATTCACTGTATTCAGGGATTTGTGTGCACATGTAGAGACGGCCTGGCCGTCCATGTTCTAATTATCATCCATTGAATGAAAAAGTTGGGCAAAGGAGAGAAATAATGTGTGGCCCTATCACTTGTGCATGGCAGCCTCTTCCATACCACGCTATTACCGGGCGGCGATGGTCCACGGCTTTGTCGAGGAGCTTGTGGTGAACGAAGATCCCGAATACCAATGGATTGACCGCATCAGAACCCCTCGAGCATCCAATGAAGCCCGCCAGAGGCTCATTTCGCTCATGTCTGGTAGGGAAACAAATATGATCTCCATTTGTAGACCATTGTTTCCCAAGGCACAAAAGTGCCCGCGCAGGTTAATACTTTTAACTTGGCACATTTTAAATTTGGAATGGTTTGAAATGGTCAAAAAATGTAGAAATGACATTTACATTTTGGCTTTTGACATTTAGAATATCAATTGCAGTAGATAGAACCTGAATTTTTTAAAGTTGAAATGTTTGAATCAGTCAAAAAAATGTACAAATTAATGACAAGAAACAAAAAAAAAAAGTCAATTTTGGCCTCTTATTTAGAAATGTTGAAAACTGTGAGAATCACTTTTCCAGCAGAATCTAATTTCAGATGGTTGTTTCTTTCTTGATTTAAACCCAATGTTATTAACACCTGTATGTTGCCGTAGGAGAGCTGCAGAGGAAGATCGGACTCAAAGTGCTTGAGATGGGAGGGAATGCAGTGGTGGGCTACTTGCAGTGTTTCGACTTGGAGGGAGAGTCGGGCCTGGTGGTGCGGGCCATAGGTACCGCCTGCACTCTGGACAAAATCACCTCCGGAGTTGCGCCCGCCACTGCCATCGCCAATGCCACCACACACATGCATCCCAGCACAGCTCCTGCTTCCAACGCCTGCAATTCCCCTTCCAAGGACGGAAAGGAGTGAGTAGCAATCCAGCATGTTGAATAAATGCAAGTGTGCCACATTTGGGGATGATAATGAGCATGCGAGGGAGAGTGTGCAGACAAAATGCCTGTCTTCCACTGTGTGTGCGCGCTTTGCTATTAGTCACCTGTATTGCGTTGTGTGACAGCACACAGCATCCTGAGACACACACGTGCAGTCTACAAATATACACCCTGAAAATATTACCTTCCCTAATCCGTCTGCTCGCACATAGCTTGCTTGCTCTCAGCTCTGCATGCGCTTGTGACATGTCTCATACCGTTCACAAAAAGTTTCTATTATTTAGTTCCCGGGGGAAATTTGAACTTAAAAGGTGCATTTAACATTTACACGTGAAGTTCATTTAATTGTTTCTGAACGTTAATGACACATCTTGACATCTTGTTAGCCCTGTTGTGTTTTGCATCCCTCTCGTGCATGTGGCTCACATGGCTTGGAGAGAACAAATTTGTCCCTTTTCCACCCTCTCTTTGTCTGTTGAGATGATCTGTTGTTGTTTGTTGTGTGCATTTCTTTCCTTCTTTCCTCCTCTCTGGCTGCACCAGGACTGATACGATTCTTACTGTGTGTGGCCATCACGACTGGTCGTTCTCTCTCTCTGGTTCTCTCTCTCTCTCTCTTTCTCTTCTCCTACTGTGTGTCGTGCTCCTCCTCGACCCAGGTCTCCCTTAGCCCATGGATGCCGCTCCACCCACAACAGCCCAGTGCATTCGGCGTGCAGCGCGCAGAGACTGTCCCAGAACTTCTCTGTCTCTGTGCCCACACTCATCTTCTCTGGTATGCAGAGGCAGGGAAGGAAGGAAGTCAGTTTAGTGGGGTCGAAACCGTTTTTTTTAAATGTGTGACGAGGAAAACGTCGCCTGTGTGCTATCATTCAATGCCAAGACGAAATGACAGAAGCTGTTAGATTATCTGATGTCAACATTGCAGTTGCAAACTCTTCTCCTTGTCATTTTAATTGTGCCGAATGACTTGTGATTGACAACTTTGTGATTGCCCAGCATTTCAATTTATGTCACTATCAGAGTCTGTTGCTCAGCCCAACTCAGTGTTGACCACACACACACGTAAGGATTTGCCAGCCTATACCATTAGCTGTCGACCACTTGAAATTCTTTAATTTTCTCAAAAATTGACAGGTTGGCGTGTTTCCGGTGTTCCAATATAGGACAATATATTTGCGGTCTGTCGGGCCGAGAGATCAGCGACAGAGCCATCTTACAACAGCTGCCGATCTGGCTATTGATTGCAAAAGGAAGAAATTGCTCGAGAACGGCCCAATTGTCGCTCTGTGTGCACCTTGCTTGAGGAGACATCTAATCTTCTGTGATGTTCATATGTACTCTAGGTCGTTTAAATGCTTGATAAAGAAGACATTCAAGACTGGATAACTTCCTATCTTGCTTCCTGCCGCATGGTTCAGTCAGTTTAGGGGCCCTTATTATTATTGTGCTACAGTGTAATATACCCAGGGCTGTTTGACAGCAATGGTGGTGGTTATAATCGTCTTACTTTGTACTTAATTTAGGCCTGTCAGGGTGCTGCAGTTGTTCAACCTCCATCATAATATTAAATGCCGTGTTATGTTGCGGGTCAACCTGACCCATTTAAATGTACAGTATGAAGCCTTTCCAGTATTCATTTAAAAATACAGTTTTAACCTCTATTTTTCTTATTCAAATCTTCATTGAAACGTGACCTGTGAGAGGTAACTCCCCCCCCCCCCCCCAACCTTGATTGAAATGCAATATAAACCATGTTATGTTCCTGGGTCAACTTGACCCAGGAACTTTATTGCGGCTGTATGAGGAGCGTTCAGTAAAAGGGAATTGTTTTGATACAGCCCTCAAGAGTACCAAGAGAAGTGTTGACCTGTGCTTCAGTCCACAGGGACACATGCTTCAGAACATCCTACTTGTGTTTTGATTGCTTTTTAATTCGTTTTGTGTGTCTTTTGATCTTTCTGTATCTTTGTCCTACGTTTGCTTTTCACACTTGCTTTGTTTCTTTTTTCTTTTTGTTCTCCAACCATGTGTAGCACCTCAATCACACCTCCTGCAAGAACAAACATTTTCCACTCATTCACACACACATGCAGGGTGAGGCTGTGACTGATTGGGGGTGTGTCTTTGTGTGTGTGTGTTTGTGTGTGTGTGTGTGTTTGTGTCATATTCTCCCACCAGGCCAGTATTTGGTGAGGACCTTCCCTCGTCATCCGGCCCGCTCACCCCTTTCAGAGCCCTCCCCAGCAATCCCTTCTCTCCTGCCCCCTTCTCCCCCCCCCAAGCCAGCCGCCAGTCCTCATCATCAGACACAGACCTCAGTTTGACGCCCAAGACGGGTAAGCACTTGAGGCATCACCCCCATCAATATGTATAACACCCCCCCCCTTTTTTTTTTCCACCCCCACACCACTCCACCACTACACTGAGGTGCTTCTCTGGTGTTTTTCCATGTTTAGTTTATTTCTTATTATGATCATTTTTTTGCATCTTATTCTGTCATGTGGTCCATAACCTGTGGTGAAAACACACGAGATGTTTGTGCATTAGTTATGGGTTTTTGTTTGTTTGTTGTTGTGATGTTTTCAATGAAGCACAGTGTCTCTTAAGTAGATTAAAACCTTGGTTACAAGCGTAGTTCCAAGTGTACTGTAGACAGACCGCTCTTGCCCCTTTTCCACTGCATAGTACCTGGTCAGCCCATTGCTTTTCCATTGGTACTGCTTACAGTAGCCTGACATGGCAAAAATACTCACACTCTATACTTGGGTAGAAGTCTGGAAAAATACACAAATGCTGGTAGAAGTACTTTTGTTGAAGTACTGATTCGACTAGTTAAAAAACTAAATTAAAAAAACACCCACAGGCTCTAAAATGTACTCCACTATAAAAGTAAAAATGAACCTGTTTTGACAGTCGAGCTCGACTGTTTTCTTCCCACTAACTAAAGGACAGGAAGACGCTGACGTATTCAACAGCCAGTCTCCATTCATACCTTCTGTTGTCAACTCATCACTGACTGACGTCAACGCAGCAGTAATAGGGGTGTTCACACGGCAACTTTTACTCCGGTGTGGTACCGGGGCTGACCCCTGTGGAGCGTTCACACGTACAAAGTTATACCGGTGTAGCCCCTGAAAACAGCTTAAACTGGAGCATATTTAACCCTGCTCAGGAGGTGGTTTAAAAATTTACCTAAATGCTAGTTTGCGGGGCAGCACCAATATAAAATGGGACGTGTGAACGCTACAAATGTCACAATTACTGTCAATAATTGTAAAAAAAAAAAATTCAGTCTTTCAGGCCATGAGTGTCAAGCAAACCAACGAAATAATGAATCATGGTCGGAATTGAGCGTGTCCTCTTGTACCGTGTGATCACTTATTACACATTCTTAGCTCCCTGCACAAACTAGTTAATAACGAGCCGTTTGCAACCTCGAATGTCAGTTTCATTGTA
The DNA here is from genome assembly GCF_054856545.1 of Hippocampus guttulatus. Lineage (NCBI taxonomy): Eukaryota > Metazoa > Chordata > Actinopteri > Syngnathiformes > Syngnathidae > Hippocampus > Hippocampus guttulatus. The sequence continues at coordinate 20,415,198 of NC_141264.1, read as the reverse complement.
AACAGTGGCCCACCTAAAGAGCTAAGCAGAGCAAGGCCAAACTGAAGCAGGCAGCGGAAAAGTGACCGTAAGATATCCGCCTCCATCTTAATCCTCATCTCCTCACCTCCTGAACTTCTTTCCTCCCCGTTGCTCCTGACTTGGTGCTTGTCAGAGGAGCCTCAGTCCGTCAGGCGCAGGCCGCGCATCTTCCTCTGCCCCAGCTCCCCTGTCCTCTCCTCATCTTTCTCTGGCTCAGCGTGTGTGGGTGTCTCTGGGTCCACCCCGAGAAATACCAACCTACCCCCTCCTTCCTCCACCCACTCTGACTCTGCCCTTCTGAGAAAGAGTGTGTCCTTCACGGAGGACTTTCTGCTGCCCTCCGGTACAGCTTGGCTGCCATGTGTCATTTATGTCACGGAATTGGAATAACAACACAAGTGCAAGTGACATCTGTCCACTCACCATTAACTCCGCAAGCGTTGTCTAACAGTCCCCGCCCACGTTAGTGTGGCATGAGATCATCCTGTGTGCCTTTGGAAATTATGACGTCTCATTTATTTGGTAAAAAAAAAAATTGTCACTTACTACTAAGTTACAGATGTGGTTGTTTTTAAAGGGCTTTATAAACAAATTTGAGTGAAGAATAACTATAATATGATTAATAATTTTTTTGTTCATTTGTCTACGCCAGTTATGAATAGTTATAGGCAGAACAATTAAATGCCCTTCCACTAGAATGCAGAAGATAAAATTAACCTGTGTATTCATCTTTTGCCAGTTAGGCAAATCTGAATCTTAGCTTTTTGTTTGATTAAACTGGACAGATTTAATATTAAGTGAGTAAATTGAAATGTCAGTATATGTCATTTTTTGACATTTTTACTTGGCACGTGTACTGTGAGATATTTGCACCCATGGCGATATATTTGAGCTGCAGGGTCAAATTACCTAAAATTACATCATACAGACATGTATGAAAAACAGTTCACACAATGATGGCCGTATTTGACACATTATTAGTGCGAACAAGCCATCAGGTTAGGTAAACTTAATTTGATGTTCTCTAACCTGTTGACTTAAAATGTCCAACTGTTGCATTTTTTTCCCCTACTTTTGTTTTGTCTTAAGTTTCTGTTCTAACAAATAGCTGAACTGGAAATACACAACAGTTACCACATTTTTTGTGAGTAGTGAATGTACCTTGACTCAATAACTTATTGAAACAAACAATTACAGTATCCCAATATGTAGCATGACCCCCCCCCCTCCCTTTTCTTTTACTTTAAGGCTAGTTAGTACAGGCTTGTATGAAGGCCAAAGGAGCTGGTTTCCTCAATTGTGTGTGAAACATGGTTGCTTTGACTTGTCCTAACATTTACATCACACTTTTGTTCACGTAATCTCGGAACTGGTTCTCGAGTGACATGAGACTCTCTCTTCTGTGACCAGGAATGGGCAGTGGGGGCAGTGCCGGCAAGGAGGCAGGACCCCTGAAGACGCTGCTCAGACAGCAGACGCAGACGGCTCTGGAGCAGAGGGTACGTTGATCCATCACAATTACAAATACATTAAAAAAATGGTTTGACTTAGCATGCACACATTTGTGTAATAATTGAGGCAACTCAAGATGTGATTTCCTCTCAACTTTTTTGTTTATTTTGGAGGGGGGGGCAGGTGTGTGCAAGAGCAAACATTGTTCTCTTCTCTGTTCCCTCAATGACCTGTGCTTCACAGGGAGCATCCTCCTCTGCGTTGTATTTAAATGCCGGGGTATGTCGAATGGGAGTCGATCTCTATCTATCCATATCCCCGCGTAACCCTCTGACAAGCTGACGGCCACCCCCACCTATTCTACCCTTCACTCTGAAAAGACTCGGGTGGAGGGTTGGACAGGATGTTGTGTGGCCTTCAGGTTTGAAAGGGTGCGTGACTGTGTTCTGGACTCCCCTCCCAACCATCATCAAACTTTTCCTCTTCCTTCTTGACTCCTCCCCAGGACAGGAATGACCACACTCATCTCATTCTTGCCTAGCTCAGAACCTGGACGGGCTGTTGGTCAAATTTAGTGTTCCATGTTCAATGCCGGATTAGAAGAGAGCAAATCTTTAATTGTTCTCCTAATCCTGTTTGCCTACGACACATATTCATAACATGCACTTTTACGTTTGGTTGATTTGGCCAATTGTAATCAGCACTGCAACATAGAATGAATACCAAGAGGCTAAGTATCTGCCCAGGTGTTATGCATGGATTTGCATAATTTGTTTGACATTAGACAATACAGTATACAATTGTAGCTTCACTTGATCAACCATTTATCTCAGTCTCTTCCAGATCTGCTTGAAATGCCATACAGGTTTGGAGCAAGTAGATATTTTGCATGGTTAGGAGAGGGGGAGTACACCACTCCTGCTGCATGTTGGCACATTCCTAACCTAAACTGACATATCCAGTACGGTTTAGGTTTCCGTCTTCTCCGAGTTTACCCATTTAGAATCAGTTCAAGTGAAGACGTTGCTTTTGGATGGCAAATTGAACTTTTCCATCCTACACCTTAGGTTATTCATTATACCCGCACAACCTGCCAAGATCAAATAAAAGAGCTGTATCAAAAAGATCTGTCTTAACTTAATAATGCCAAGTTTTGGGTGAATTTGACTACATGTTAAATTGATTTGGTTGTATTTTGCTTTGGATAGATCCGCACTGTACCGTATTCTGACTCTTGTCTATCAGCTCAAGCATTTTAGGCTGGATTTACACTGCATAATATAAGTAACCCAACTGTTATTTTATTTAGCTTGTAAGTAGCACAATTCAGATGTGCTACATTGCAACCAAAACAGAAACAAAGGCATGGAATTAGACAGCGGCAGATCGAAATCAGGCTTCTTCTTGGTGATTATCTCATTTTTTATTGGATAAATATCAAAAAGCTCAAATTGGTTGAACCTCACTGATGCATGCTTGATGATATCAGATTCAAAATACACTGCTGAATGACGTAAACGCACCCACATCTGCCCAAATAACAATACAATTATTGATGTTGGCCAGTGAAGTAATATGGATGATATGGATGAGTCAGCCAGAGCCCATCTGAAGGCTGTGTCATGTTTATTATGTCTTATTAATTTATTCATTGTTTACTTCTGAGTTGTCACTGCCCAGTGTTAATACTGGTGGAGTTCAGTGTAAATCGAGGCATATTGATATCGGGTATGTGTCATTTGAAATGCACATGAATTTAGAAAATATCATTCAGGTATTAAATCAAAATTGATCTCTTGGGCCTGCAGTGTAGAAGCAGCCGAAGAAGGGGAAAAAAAGTATGCTGGAGTGTACGTCTGCACCTCTGGGAGTAACCACACTGATTCGCCTATTATTGAACTTTGATACAGTTGCTTTATTGTGTCCCATTAGAGACGTAAGTAGATCATGTCTTTTCTTTTTTCTTTTTTCCACAACTGGTATTTCTCTTGTCTCCAGGAGTTCCCGTTTTTCACATTGACGTCTTTCCCACCTGCCTTTCTGCTCCACGTGGGCGGAGTTGTCAGCGCTCGCTCAGTCAAACTGCTGGACCGCATACACAACCCCGGTTAGTTCCTGAACACAACCAATTGTGGTCTAGTGACCCAAAAACATTGTTAGACTTTCACTGAGTCTAGTCATGTCATTGTTGAACAGCTTTTTTTTTTTCTTCCGTGTGTATATTTCTACTTGTTTGGTTACTCTAAAGTCACAGCATCATAGTCTTGTAGTTGATACGGGTGAAAATGCTTTCAGTCACAGAGGGATGCTGTTAGTTAGTAACATTCCAGGCAACAACGGCTAGCATCCACTGTACAGGTTTAATGGATAAGGCCACTGTCACCTTGTGTATTGTTTAACTGGCTGTTGATGTGACATGTGACAGCTCAATGTGTGTGCCATCGCCTGCCGTGTTACTGTGTGTGTGATGATCCTTAAGAGTTGAGGCACTCTACTGTTAAGTGGTGCATGGCTCCAGTCTGTTGCCTGCTGCTGCTGCTGCTTCTGTGTGGTGTTTTTGGCTGCAGCCGGCACTGGGCAAGCTGCCAGATTATCTTCGTAGCACTCGGGTGCTTCATCAGGTACACCTGCGCAATCTAATGAGATCCAATATGAGTGCCATAATCAAGAAATCATTTCCTCACAAAGATAATTGGAAGCCAAAGTACTGCATTTGCAGGGTTCCCCCACCATATCACACTTGGTTTGCTCCCCGGATGTATCATGTTTTTGGGGTTTTTTTAATTCCAAGAAAATTAGTAGCCAAGCAGATGGCAGATGACTTTGGTACGGACCATTTTCAAGTGTATGGAAACCAATTGTATCGATGAAAACTGGGACAAAATGTCACCACCTCAGAAAATATACTGTATATAAATCAAAAAACGTACTATGCGTAATTTAGGGATTATCCAAACCCAGGTTCCGCTCTACTTAATTACTCGCATATGGGGAATGAAGTGCCACAGTTGCATATGTACTGATTAGCCATTTATTGAACTCTGTAAGAACAGCACACTCATGGGGAAGCTGCTTAACGTCACAGCTATCACCTAATGTAATTGAAAATTAAGTTGTCACCACTTTAAGTGTACGTATTGGTTTCCCAATTGGATGTGATTTGATTTTGCCGGTGTACCAAATAAGATGTGCAATGTGTCTCTTGGTCACAGCATTTAGAGTTTGAGTAGACTTTTCCAATCAAATGATAAGAGCCACCTCAATAGTCATCACGGGAAGCCCAACAGATCAATTTTAATGTTTCTTTAGTCTTAAATGCTATTGCGGTTGTGAATGCTGAAGGCTGGGTTCGGACAACTATTTGGTTGCAGGGTCAGTGCGAAATTGATTGTCTTGTGAAATAAGTGCTAAGAATATTTTCTATACTTAGAATGACAAAAAAAAATATTTGATTTGATTGTTGTTTCTGTATCGAATTATCCTTTTATTGTACAACTGCATGTGGCCATGTTTTCATTGTTTTTTGCAAATAGACAGACGTTATGAACTGATTTTTTTCGTTCAGAACTGAACTGACCGTGTATGCAGTTTGGAAGGCCAGTTGATGCCATTTTAAATGTTGGGATGTTGGAATATCTTTTGTTTGTTTGGTCAGCAGGACACAATTCAGGAAAGCCTTTGATTGTCATTCATAACTTTACTTTTATTGATATTGTAAGGTCAGTTTGTACCTGGAGACAAAAACTTCCTCTTTCTATTATGTTATTTTCCCAATGAATGCATAGTAAGTGTGAAGTAGCGCTGTCTGTTTGATTTCTACGAGTATAAATGGAGTGCTGCTGTTGTGTTGTTAGACTGTCTCTTCTCTTTTTCTCTCTTTCTCTCTTTCCTGTACTAATGGTCTGATCTGGCCCAGCCTTGGGTAACACGCGCTCGTACAAACTGCTAGACTGGAATAGTGTCACGGCAGGTATTCCCCCCCCCCCCCCTTTTACTGCTCTCACCCACGGGAGTTTTGGCAGCTCAGTGATGTGGAGGCTAGTTTGGTTGTCGATTTTAAATCCAGTTGTCCTCCTGAACAATTCAGTTCTTGCCCTGCATAAAACTCAGTGAGCTGTCATCTCCTCTCTCTTTATCTGTGTGAATGCGTGTGCGTGTGCGTAGAGCTGAGTCGAGCATGTGCTGTGCTCTCACCCCCTCCCAGCCTGGCCTGATAATTTCCCCCCGCACCCATTCCAACCATCCGGCCGGCTCATCGTGCTGCAGCTCTCCCTTAATGTTGTCCCTGGATCTGTCCTTCTGCATTGTGCCCCCCCCCACCCCCCCACTCACTCTCCCCGTTGAGGTTTAGGAGGTTGACAAATAACCACTGACCAGGCATGTGAACTCCTAAGTCACTGGGCCGTATTCATGTGGCGACAAGGGAGGAGCAGATGGGTGAAGGGAAAAGTGACGATTTAGGAAAATTGGAAAAACAAGGAGTGATTGGGATGCAAAGAAAGACGTGTGCTTTGGGGGATAATAACTTTAATTACCATGGACCTTGGTGGATGAATATGGCCCGCCTCTGCTTATAAACGTGCAAGTCAGTGCCTGCGTGACAGTTTGCTTTTGGTTTGCAGGAAGCCGCTTGTGGGCTGGATGCCTGACATTCAGTCATCGGCCTTCATTTTCTTCACTTCATCTTTGATTCTTTTCCCTGCTCCCTCTCATGGATCTATTCCAATAATCCTGAGTTTTATCTCACTCAGCATGTGGACCAGTGGGGTGCGACTCAATACTCTGTTGTAGCTCCCTTTATGCGAACCAGAACTTCCAACTATTACAAGCATCATCCACATTTAAGAGCTATAACTGCCTCATGAGACTATTGAAACACACCCATTCATGATGAAGGCTTGATTATAATTTATGGATAGAATTTTCATCAGCCTAAATTCTCCTGATTTAGCCACACAAAATCTCCTTTCCCGCAAAGTGGGCTGAGAAAATGCAGAGCAAGGCAATATGAATGATTATCCAACATTTTATACACAGAGAAGAGGTCCTCTGTTTATGATTGACTTCTGTTGCTTTGGTCACAACATAACCCCAATATGGACGGAAGTTGGGATGGGCCATAAGTCCATCAATCCATCAATAACCTACACTAGGAGTGCCCAACCAGTCGATCGTGATCAACCGGGTAGATCGTGCACTGGTCCCAACCGCAAGGCTGGTATGGGGAAAAGAAAAAAAAAGTCAGCAGTTTCCAATCGCAGTTAGCGATATATAGATATGTCTATATTTAGTTTATAATCATTCGAAGAAGTCCGTTTGATCTCCAATGCACCGATGGCATTGACAAAGAAAGGGAATCTGGAGCAGCATTTTCAAACAGTTCATGTGCGATACGATCGTGATTATTTTATACTTCACATGCTACAAAAGTGCATCCCAGCCTCCCTTTGTCCGGGGTCCCTTGAAGGTTGACCGTGATATTATTTTTTTCGCTTCTTTTACAAACTCGGAAAGCTACCTGCCTTGTATCTACTTTATTTTTTCGGGTTTCCTTCATATTAGGGTCTCTTATGTCTATTGCTCGTCATGGCGTGCGTACGTGTAAGCTGGTCAAACCCAGGAGGTTGGCTTCTTAAAAAGCAGATCTTGGATCAAAAAAAAGGATGGACACCCCTGAACTACACTAATGCAGTAGTGATATTGTGATTATTGTAAATACTTGTTTGAAAAACTAAAAACAGAACTTGTGCTGTAAACATCACCAACATTTGTTTTTGATAAAAATGCACCAGACGCAACCATACATGCGGTATGTAAGACTCTGACTGCTATCATTTCATTCATAAGATCCAAATGTCATAATCACAGTAAGTCTTTGCATGAAAAAAAAAAACGTCTCAGGTATGAATGTAAAGTCATCTTAAAAAGAAGCAGAAGAGGTAGGGCCTTAACTGAGCACGTCGCCTTATGCTGCGTGACCACATATTGTAATGCTGCGTGCTGTTCCTAATCTTGAAATGTCATTAACCGAGGACCCCGTACAAGCAATTACAGGTAATCTTCTCAGTTGTGTTCGCCTTCATCATGACCATTGTCATTCTCGCCTTTTTCTACAAAATGATGAACATTCATTTTGTCCTGCTTTGAAAACAGTGGTACTCCACAAATAACCAGAAAATACAAGTCGCCTGTTTATTTTCTGGTGCTCCGAGTAAATAAATTGAGACCACACCAGAGAGATGTGTGTCAAATACCATGTTGGCATGTTTGCTTTTCGACAGTCAGGATTAGTGTGTCTTGTAGATAACAAAGTCTCATGAATGATTCAGTCAGCGGTCATGTTTCGTGTTTTGCTGATTGAGGCGCCGTGTGTTTTTTCAGATGAGCCAGAAACCCGCGACGCCTGGTGGGAGGAGATACGACAAGAGATCAAGTCTCATGCCAAAGCTCTTGGTTGCCATGCTGTCGTGGGGTATAGCGAGAGTACCAGCATCTGGTATGGACTGTATAATCATCCCAAGTAAAACGGTTGTTTTTCTGGATGTATGCCTCTATTTTTTTTTTTTACCCTCACTTAATTTCCTTTTCCATCTCTCTCATGCCCCCAAATGCAGCGAAGAGGTATGCATCCTGTCTGCGTCCGGCACGGCAGCCATCTTGAATCCTCGCTATATGCGTGAGGGCTGCTTGGACGTTGCAAGCATGGACCACAGGTGCTTTTGATCCCCAGTTTGTCATGTCCACTATGCACAGTCTAATGTTGGCTAATGCAAAGGCTGGCGGAATACAGTCGGAAACAAGAGAAAAAGGCTTACATATTTGTCACCTGTGAAATAAATGAACAAACGGAGTGTTAAAAAATATATATTTTCAAGTCAAATCCAACTAGGCATGAAATTGGATGTCTGCTTTAACCCGATGTTTTTGCACCAATATTTTGAGGTACCCTTGTTTCTAGGTTGGATGAACATTTCACCCTTGAATGATATACTTCGATACACATTTTGTTCAAGTCTGGTACAATTTGTCAAATGTAAGAACACCTGTGTAAGAATTCAGTACTCTAACTCAACCTCGTTTAAAGAAAAAAAAAAGTAAGTCTCACTTTTCAGAGATGGTTATGCCAGACTTCAATTTGAATTGACACTGTGTTAATGCAACAATATGAAGGGGTGATCTGCACACTTGGGTGACTGCAATAATCTAAAAGTTATGAGCATTATCTTAGTAAAATAGGATGGGGTTTTTTTCACATCTCTTTCATTGGATTTCATTAATTTGATGAGGTACTGTCTATAAAATGTATCTGTTCTGTGTGTGAATTCGCTTGTATAGTCTAACAACAAATTGTCACCTACACCAGGTTTGAGGAGCCGTCTCCCTCGAGTTGCGGCTTCTGTCACATACCATACGATGAGTTCAACATGCCCTTTCCCGCCCAGCTCACCTCCTGCTACCTCTGCAGACGACAAAAGGTCTCAAAGTACATTTCAGTTGTTTCACAGTGTTGAAATAAAATTGATTCCTTGGTTAGGGCCTGAGCACTATCACTGGAGTCACTGTGTTTATTAAGACTTCCAAAGAATCGGTTGCTTATTTGGGGCCCTCAACATGCTTGCGTCTTTTATTGTAATGATCTTTTTGCTAGGTACCCGATGTTCTGTTCACAACAATCGACCTGCCATCTGATGCTGCCGTCACGGGGAAAGGCTGTCTCATTCAGGCCAGGTATGATACCTCCCAGCAGGCTGGGAGCAAGCACATCCATCCTTCACTTGAGTCGATGCAAGTTAACAGCAGTGTTTGTTACCTCGCAGACTATGCCGTCTGAAGAAGCGAGCTCAGGGGGAGGTGAATGCCACGGCCATCTCCAACTTGCTTCCATTTATGGAATACGAACTGCACACTCAGTTGATGAACAAGCTGAAGCTGCGCAGCATGAACGCCCTGTTTGGCCTTCACATACAGATCAGCGTCGGCGAGAACATGCTGCTGGGTCTGGCCGTAGGTCCACTTTTTAATCAAATACAGTCACTTCCGTCTTGAATAGTCTCAGTTCACTAAACAGCTATTGATAGTTTTATGAAACCCTGTCTTCCAATATTAGCCATAAAATTTGCCCATTGGATGGGTTTGATCCAAAGAAATCATAGTATTGTTTTGGCGCCACCTGGTGGTATCATGGTGTCAAGGAAAGTATGTCGAAGATAAACTGAGATATACAGTACCCGCACACACATACATTTAGACATAAGGAGTGCTTTGCCACCATCCTGTGACATCTAAAGACAATCTCAAACATCTTTGGTGCCACTCGTGGGGTTTGGCTTGTCACGGCAGTTTTTGGTCTCGATCTCCGCGATTGTTAATAATTTTTATTCCCCTCTGAAACCAATCCCCAGCCATTTGCTGAAACATATCAGTGGAAGACATTACATGAGACTCTTAAGTGCATGTACATGGGTAATTGTGGTGCATTTTTTAAATAATCAAATAATCTATAAGATATTTCTTTTGAAGTGTTTGTTCTAAAATGAGTTTTAAACGATAACTGTTCTCGGATCATGTTTTTTTGCATTGGGGTTGTCAGTCACTCTGTCACTCTGTTTTTCACTCTTCGTAGCAGTGCCCTGTCCACTTATTTATTTTATTTTATTTTTAATCAAAAGTCTCTATGTGTTCAGTCTGCCACAGGAGTGTATCTGACCGCCCTCCCTACACCGGGAGGCATTCAGATCGCAGGGAAGACTCCGGGTGACCTGAGCAACGAGCACCACATGTTGACCATCCAGAAAAGGATCAACGACACCATCGCAAAAAACAAAGAGCTCTATCAGATCACGCCGCCGGTGAGATCCACTACACTCACTCAGAGAGCCATTGATCTCTGCTTTATACACCTTATTTTTCATAGAAGCTCTTTAATATATTAATAATATATACATATACATTATGATGTCAGTTTGCGGATGCCCGTGTGTCCCTTTGGATGTTGGTTAACAACTATTCTACATTTCATACTAAAGCTGGTGTTTAATAACCATATTTGGCACAAATTCTTCATTTGAGTGGAATGTGAGCTCATTCCTCACTCTGAATTAGGTTGTATGTTCAAAGCCGACTGGACCCTCCAATGCCTTGTGGAATTTGGGGCCTTGCTAGAATTGAACACTGCAGCTCCCCCTGGATACATTTGACAGAAACATTGTCCATAATCTTTTGTGGGCTCAAGTCTTCATACATTGCTCTACAGTCTGTCATCTGTTGTCTCTGTTCTCTGTACGTCCTGAAAAACTGACCCCCTTTTATTTCTCTCTGGTCATTAAAGAAATTATTTACCCTGGACCCTGAGGTGCTCAGCGACATAAACATGGTACTGATCGCTGTGCGACACGGCAACGCATGACAAATGCTTCACTCTTGTTTATCACAGCCTCTACCAACACTTCACCCCTTTGTGAGAGCCGTTTAACTTGGGGCCTGGGGAGGGACGAATGACGTTCGGGAGCGGGCTACATGTAACCCACCTCAGCTGCCTCTTGGGGCACCAGCTTGAGCCATTGTGACTCATTGTATTTGTTAATTATGACCATTTTCCCTGCCCATTCATCCTGTGTGTGTGTGTGCGTGTGTGCGCGTGCGTGTGTGTGTGCTACTCCAGATCTATTTTCAAATTAACACCAGTGGCCTGGTGACTGATGGTGGTATGTGAGTGAGCATGTGGTGTGTTATTAACATAGTCCCTCTACTGATGGAGGTGTGGGGGGGGGGGGGGTGCAGTGGTGTCCTACTACATAAATTACTCATACCAGCTCGGCTGTTTTGTCTTTTTTTTTTTTGCTTATTTCGTAGGAGCTGACAGAGGAAGTAGTGGGTTCTCCCATCCCGGAGCCCAGACCACGAAATAGGCTGTTCCGCTCCCACTCAGAAAGCTCAGACGAGCTTTCAGAACTGGACCTGTCTCACGGCAAGAAGGATGCTTTTGTCCTGGAGGTGTGTGCGTTGGTATGAAAGTGAGGTGATTAGTGTTAAGAGCTTGACTAAGTTTTATTTGTATATTGCTGCTGATCAGGGGTGAGCAAAGTATAGCCTGAGAGCCATTAGCGCACATATTTTAATGACCCATTTTTTAGAGTAAAAAGCTAAGTTAAAGATACAAATATTATAGGACTTTTGACTTATTTGAAAAAAAAATTGGGGGGAGGGGAATCAAGAGTGCGTTATTTTTTTAAATTAAAAATACAAATTATTACAGAGGCGGCCCGGTAGTCCAGTAGTTAGCACATCGACTTCACAGTGCAGAGGCACCGGGTTCGATTCCAGCTCTGGCCTCCCTGTGTGGAGTTTGCATGTTCTCCCCGGGCCTGCGTGGGTTTTCTCCGGGTACTCCGGTTTCCTCCCACGTTCCAAAAACATGCATGGCAGGCTGATTGGACGCTCTAAATTGTCCCTAGGTGTGAGTGTGGGCGTGCGTGGTTGTTTGTCTCTGTGTGCCCTGCGATTGGCTGGCAACCAATTCAGGGTGTCTCCCGCCTACTGCCCGAAGTCAGCTGGGATAGGCTCCAGCACCCCCCGCGACCCTAGTGAGGATAAAGCGGTTCGGAAGATGAATGAATGAATGAATGAATTATTACAGAACTCTTGATTTTTATATTTCCAACAAAAAATAAGTTCTGTATTGTTTTTTTTTTTAATCAAGCATCCTATAATATATCACAGCAATGCATTTATTCATTTTGTGTTAATTTAATTTAAAAATGTTTCATTATTATAAACCCTGAAATTTAAATATATTACAGTAAACACTCCATTTAAATGCTTTTATTAATTCATTTTAATTAAACAATTTACAAATGAGCAAATAAATACATGGCAATTAAACATTGGACAAGCTTTTGCAAACTTAGCTATGAATAACCTGGACCATCTGTTAAAAACAAACAAAAAGAAACCAAAACAAAGAAACAAAAAAGTCAAATATGGTCCTTGATCACTTAAATTTATCCACCCCTTCTATAGATTGATGACACCGATGCCGTGGAAGATATTCACTCCCTACTCACGGATGCCCCGCCTCCCACGGGTATGTGACCCGAGTCATCATTACAATGCACCTTTTGATCCTTAATCCCATGCTCACGTCATTTTTTTTTCCTTAGGTTTCCACAGCTGCAACACTGAGGTCATGCCTGGGATTTACAACTGGACTTCGGGAATACAGGTCTCTCGGCGCAATGCTCCATCCACCATGTGTAGTTGCACAGCATGAATTGCCAAATACGATGTGTGTACCTTGCTTTAGTGCGGTACACACACACGAGATGAACAAAATTGAAAACCGTTCAATTGTAACTTGTGATTTCTTTTCCCAGATGTTTACATCAGTGAGGGTGCTACGGTTGAGTAATGCCAATCTCACCAATCAAGGCTTGAACAAAATCTTCACTGACCTGTGTGAGAACCTGCTCAAGGTGTGTGTATGACAAATACAAGTGGCACGTTGAAGCTTTATTTGCATTTAGATTTTTCTCACGAGGCACAAGAGTAAATGAAATAAAATCTCTTTTGGGGACAAACTGTTGCCATGTGAAAATCTTGAAGTGATACTTAAACATTTGGAACTGTCGTGTAAAACGAGACATAAAAGCAATTCAATCTGGGTTTTAAATGAAGACATACCAAAAAGTAATTTCTGTTGGTCAATTTTTACGAATGCTCATTAATGTGTAAAAATAAGTTAATTGCTGTAAAATGTCAAAATATTTTAAAAGCAAATTGTTTCTTGACAACAAGTGGCAAAGCTTATACCGGAGACAAATTCCTTGTGTGTTCTACATACTTGGCCAATAAAGATGATTCTGATTCTGATTATGGTCAATTTGTTGTGTTTATTTCAGAGTTTGTACTTCAAGTTGCGCTCTATGATCCCCTGCTGCATTTGTCATCTCAACTTCACCGTAGCAGTGCCGGAAGAAGAACTCATCCAGGTGAGTGAATATCCTTGACGCATATTTACAACTGCAAATCCTCTTTTCACACTTGCACTGAGTTGTCCGTCTGCTTGGCAGGTTGCTGTGACGGCGGTCGCCATGACGTTCGACAAGGACCAGACCCAGGAGAAGCTAGCAGACAGGCCCATCACCAAAGGTAGGTCCCACTTTGTGGGTGCAAGGATCACTTGTTGGTCAATCATTTAAGTTTGCCTTTAATTTCAAGTACACATTGGAAACTCTATAACGCTGATACCACTCATTAGCTAATGCAAATTTTTTGGCTTTAGGCTTCATTTTTTTTTTTTTTTTTTTCGTGTTGTCCATCAGGGAACCCAGGCTAGGTGTAAGCTGCTCAAATGGTGTAAATGGTAAATAGGCTGTCACTTATATTGTGCTTTTCTACCTACTGGTGACACAGCATCAGGAGCAACTGGGGGTTCAGTCTCTTGCTCAAAGACACTTGGACATGGTCCCCCGGGCAGAGATCGAACCACCAACCTCTGGGTTGAGAAACAACCACTCTATCACTGAACCATGTCACCCAATTGTGATATCAACACTTGAATGTTCAAGTAATGTGTGTCTGTGTGTGTGTTTCAGGGTGCAGTGAGACTGAAGAGCAGCTGCAGTTCCCCTTGGAGCTCTGCGTCGACTCCCCTTCCGCCAACACGCAGCTGCCGTCAAAAACCTCAGGTAGGATCAAGCTTTCTTCTCAAGATTAACCTCACGCAGCCTTTGTTTCACTAACAGGCTTCGTCACCCATTTCCTCCGCTAACACCTCAGGTACAGTCTCTTTACTCACTCCGGCTGCAAAACTCTGCCAAAATCAGCTGGTTATTGTGCAAACGGAAGGTAAATGGTCAGTGATGTCACGTTGCAGAGTTTGGTCTCATCTGTTGTGAAACTAGTGCATAATAGTGTCATGTCGTCTGATGCAAATCTGTTTTAGATTGAGCACAATCAGGATGGATTTACACTGCTCGGTTCAAGTGAGACGATTCTGATTTTTTTTTGTTGTTGTTGTCCTCCAGTGGCTCATAAAGAGAAAAAGAAAAAAACCCCGCATGGAGTCAGATATCTTAACATTAGAATCCGGTCGGAAATACAGTCCAAATACACTGCGTTACAAAGTCTAAATATCTGATAGTCAAGATTTGTCGATCACCGAATAGGCAAAAATATTTTCGATGGTGGACAATTGAGTAATATGAAGAGTTAGTCCAGGCCACGCCCAACTCGAGCGACTATGTCACCTTTATGATATAATTGTTGACTCCTATGTTGTCACTGACTGCTGTCCCTTAAAATATACATGTATATAGAGGAAAATCTGACATTGACATTAAAACATAACCTGCAGTGTATATCCAGCCCTGGAACATGAATGGACATACACTCCTTGCGTATTAATCCCAAAGGAAGACTTGGATGTTTGTGTGTCTGCCCATAGGTGTCCCAATAAGTAGTGCTGTGTCATCCAGAGGTAAGCCCCACCCCCAAAGCACTTTCATATGTATCCACCCTGACCTGCGTCCTACCAAAACTACAACACAGGCTCATTTTTTTGACTGACCATCCTAATGTCTCGGACAGAAATATCCCACATGGCTCCAGACCTCATCCACTTGTGTTCTTTTTCTGTTCTTCTTTTTGTTTTTGTTTTTTTGTTGTTGGTTTTTTTTCTTTGTTGTCTTTTGTGTGGTTGTGGGTTTTTTGTGTGTGTGTGTGTGTGTGTGTGTGTTCTCTCCAGCTACCTCCGTTGATTACGGTTCCTTTGCAGACAGATGCAGCACCTGGCTAGAGCTGCTTAGGCTGAAAGCTCACACCATAAGACGAGGATCAGTTAAGACAAGTAGGAGGACACAGTCTCGATCACACTCCGCTGGTCACGTGCAAAGATACAAAGCACACACATACACAAGCATACACTCGCACATGCTTCTTGTTGGATAGTGTTTAAGGCTCATCCCTCATTGGGATTTATCCAGTCAGCAGTTTGTCTTTTTGATGATGGGAAATAGGAGTTGTGATTTGTTTCCCAATGCAAAGTTTTCCTTTGCAGATATTACCGCCGTTTGATCTCTGTCAAAATATTAAGGAAAGTTGCACTCTCAAGCCACAATTTTAGGCACACTTGCACACTCTGAGACATGCAAATACAGATAGCAAGTGAAATTCACTGTCATGTTTGTTACCTGAAATAGTGATGCCTCATCAGTGGGCACAGTTTTTGGCACACCCCCCAAAAAAAAAAAATCAAGAAAACTGAATTGGTGAATGAAAGACAGTTGCACAGTACTACATAGTTCTCGGTCTTTGCAATTTTCCCAATCATCGTCAAGCTTGTACAATGTACAGTGCTGTGAAAACGTATATTTGCCCCCTTCCTGATATCTGTGCTTGTTGCATATTTATCACACACAAAGGTTTCAGTTAATAAAACCAATTTTAATATCACACATAGACTACCCAAGGAAATATAAAATGCAGCTTCTGAATGATCATTTCATTAACCAAGGGGGGAAGAAAAATATTAGTGTGAAAAAGCAATTGCTCACTGTGTTTTTTTTTGTTTTTTTTTTTGTTTTTTTTTTTTTGCTTGATTGAGACAAGCCATATCACCTAAATTCGCCCTTTCGCGTGCGGGCTTGTGCATTATTCTTGTGCCTGTCTCAGTTCCTAGCTGTCTACATTCGTTTCCCATCGCGCCGGGTCCGAAAGAGTTGTCACCTTGTCGTTTCCCTGACACAAGTTAACGTACATCACAGCTGTTCCCAGGTCTGCGTGTCTGTCTGCAGACACTGTAAACTGTCTTGTCCGCCTGTCACGCATGGAAAGTGATTGTCTGACCACCCGCACCATCCACATGACTGCATGTGTTTTAATAGTTACATGTACCCACACTTTTTTGTTTGTGACATCACGTTTCATGAATCCCAAAATTAAATTAGGTTTGGTGAAAACCGCATTTCCTGCTTCAAAACATGATGTTCTATGCGGCCTCACCAGTCTTGAACACCATAGTCTGATTAATTTATTCATAATACTGTATATTGCTGTCAACGCTTAGTAAAATGTAATGATAAATAAGTTCCTTTTTTTTTTTTTAATTATCTGCTTAGAGAGATTATCTTTTTTTTTAATGCCACTATGTAATCTACCCACTTTTCTACACAATTATGCAACGTTATAACCTCAGTCAGCAACAAATAGAGCTTCCTTTAGCAACATCCCTTGCAAATGAGCTTTTTGCGGTCTGTGAACCTTCAGTCTCATCACTGGAGCGCTCCAGTCCGCTGACCGAGAGCCGGTCCCGCTCGCTGCGCTCCAACCGCTGCTCATTTGGAGGAAGCTCGGTCACGGTGGTGAAGATGACACCGCTTTCCTTTCTCCCTGGTACACGTGTGGTAAAATACTTGGGGATCATCAACATGTTCTTCATTCGAGAGACCACGTCCTTAAGAGAGGTACGGCCAAAATGACTTGACTCCTCCCGCCCCCCCAAAAAAAAGGTGGCTCCAGAGCTAGTCTTGTGTGTTCTCCACCTTTACAGGAAGGCGGCGTGAGCGGCTTCCTCCATTCGTTCGTTGCAGAGGTGTTTGCCATGGTTCGCGCCCACGTTGCAGCTTTGGGGGGAAATGCCGTTGTGTCTTACAGCATGAAGGAGTGTGTGTTGATGGAAAATCCCAATAAGAACCAGGTACACACACACACACAAAGACAATATGGAAAATGTACTTCTTAATTTCTTGTATGAAATATAGTGGAGCCCTGCTATTGATGCACTTTCAACCGTTTATTGAACGGGACAAACAGTCAAAAGGATGAACACAAGAGGGCTAAAAGGCACACGAGCAATACTCAAAACTACAGTACATACAGTGATGACACTTCATAAACCTAGTTTATTTCATTATATTTTTAATAATGTTTTGATATAATACTGTGCTATTTTTTTTAATTAAAAACATGACCAAAAAAATAAAAATTGGGAGTATTGGATGGTTGCTAGAGATTAATGGCATGTGACATGAGTAAATAGTTAACTGGCTCACAGAACAAATTAGTCTGAAGGCAAAGTACTGCTGTACCGTCGGATTTGTTCCAGTGTTATAATCCACCCATTTGTGTTTGTCACACAGGCTCAGTGTCTCATCAATGTGAGTGGCGATGCCGTCATCTGCGTGCGGGAATTGGATCAGGAGCCCGCGTCTTCCGCAACAAGCCTCGGACAAGCGTGCACGAGCGGAATGGAAGGGTCCACATGACATCTGCCATCACTCAACCGCAATAGTCTAGCCGTCCAAATGAGAGCAAGCTTCAGTTGCCTTAACTCTGTCAAATATCCCAAAGTTTGGATCATGCTTTTGAGAAGCAACACATGCGCACAAAAGAAAATTACAAATACTGACATGGATTTTTGTCACATGAGTATTTCCACACACCACAATTGTTAATAATAACAGCAAAAGAAGAAGCATCTATTCTCTGCCTGCTAGTATCGTTCAGGTTTGCTTACCAGCTATGACCACACACTCATTTTTAACATCTAAAATGATTTAAAATGTTAAAATCTCCACACGATGATGGGGGGGGGGGGGGGGGGGGGACTCATTGTGTTCTTCATGCCCTTATGGTATGTGTTGTACTCGAGATGACACCACACACGATATTTGACCAACAATCGCTCGTCTCCTTACCCAATCCAGATATGTGTCATTAGTACCAAGTTTGAACTGGGAAGGGACAGCATGGTGCCACAGGGCATCCACACTGCCCAAAGAGAATTCGCAATTGTTAAAATGGCACAGGTTTAATATTAACATTTTTCATATCTGATCATTTTCCGAGCAGATCTGGGAGAAAGAAAACCACGTACCGTACCCCGCACAACAGGAGAATCGTTCAAAATAATCTTTTGCGAGACAACGCAATTACATTGGTCAACACATTTTTAATCCGAGATGAAACAAAAAATGTTTGCGCTGATGCCCTCTTTTTTCCCTCACACACATCATAAGAATATTAACATTAATATGTAATATAGAAATATCCATCTGTCCATCCATTTTCGAATCCACTTATCCTCACGAAGGTCGTGGGCGTGCTGTTTAATATTTAGAAATTTAGTGTTAGATTCAGCAACAGGTGGATTTTTTTTCTGAAACGTCATCATGGCTATAAATTACAACTCGTCCAGTCAAACTTAAAAACCAAAAATGAAAATATCTCAAAAACCTGATTAGCTAGAAAAAAAGTAGACATATTTTTTTAAATCAGCTTTAAAAATAAATATAGGGACACATAGAGCCAACTGATTATAATTCGCTGTTGACCAGTGTCATCAAGCCTTTGCTGAAATGTGCTCAAAACACCCAAATTATCAAATATATTTCCAAGGTATCCAGAATAAAAATGTGTCAAACAAATAAATTGTGTTATTTATTATAAATGACAATGACAATGACAAAACTCACTCAGGGTAATATTTTAGAGACCTCCGATCATCAGACCTTGGATCATAAAAAGAACCCCTCACATTTCTCAATTATTTGATATACTGTATGTATACGGGCTTCAGTCATTGATACAAGGGACTATATAATATTTCTAATTTGCGCAGATTTTATTTTATGTTTTTAGTTATTGACAATTATGAGGAGGTATTTGAAAGCAACAATCATCAGCATGCACAAATTTGCCACGTCCATTTTGGACTGCCTTTAGTAAACCTGTTCCAGTACAGTATTGCTCCCAGGAAGCATCACCTACCACAATTCTTGAGTGTCATAGAATCAGGTCACAGCCCCGTCCTATCCAATCTATTTGCTGTGATTCATACAATTATGGTTTTACCACCCAAAAAAACCCCCCCGTTAAAAATTGTATATATTCAAAGGAATCATGGCTTTTTATTCGAGGTCAAACTTCTTTGCTCATTTTACATTGTTGGTGTTTTCATGTTTATTCTGAGTCCTCATCCTGCTACTGATTTTTGTTTGTTTGTTGTTCATGATGTCCAGTGCTAGAAATATTTTTTTTTTCATAGTAAGCTGTAAATGTTGCTTTCTAATAATTTTGGGTTTTTTTATTTTTTGTAAGTGCAATAATTGCATGTTTGGAATTAGTGGTACTATAAATCTTTATTTTTTTGTTTGTTTTTGCGACAAAGAGGTTGTGCATGATTTCCTGTGTTTGTGTCCAAACTTGAATGTGCTAGACGTATGTACACCAAATTTTTATCGCCATGAATTTATAATGCTTGCCGAAGACTTGCACAATAAACTCAGTTGAACAAAAATTTGACTGTGATGGCATCTAGGATCATTAAAACCAACCAAACAAAACCACATTATAACGGTTACCTTGGTCGGTAATGGGTTTATTTTTTTTGCCGAACTGTTTCAAAAGTCGCAACCTCAGTCAAAATATTAGAATAGTAGATAAGAAGAGAACGATACGATACACTTCCATTTCGACGTAATCCGAGTGTACGCGTCATAACGGCCCTATTCGGATAACAACGCTAACGCAGAATTAAAGTCCTAATTGCCGTGAATGATGAATAGATCGGGATTCATTGGTCATGAATATAAAACAACCAAATTGGTAAAAAATTCGGGTGTTGACTTCCTAACGTCAAAGCCCTGTATGTCGGGATGGTCTGAAATGCAATCTTCGAGACGGAACGCTTCCCCCTATTTTGATGAAAATTGTATCCAATACTGTATATAAAAGCCATATTTGCATTACTCTCAAATAAAAACATTCGTAATACAGATAAAACGGCAAATAAAATGATCATAATCATTGGGTTGGGGTTGTTGCCTGTTATTTGCCGACTGAACTTGAACTATTATTATGGTCCTCTCGCGACATTTTGTCATTTTCTCGTGAGGACTCCGCGCCTGTGAGTGTCGCTAGTGAGTCACTCATCATAAACGAAAGTATTGTTGAAGGTGGGCCCAGAAAGTTGACCAAGCAGAGGAAACCCGCGCTGCCTGTCGACGGCTCCTTCGCCTCCTATCAAGGCAGGCTACTCGAACGTCCCACGGTTGCTGGATCGTCCCGCCCATCTTCAAGCTCACTCCCAAAAATGGGGGAAATCGTTTTGCCACGGCGCATGTTCCTCTGGTGCATGGCGGTCCTGTATTTGATTGCATTTGTTTCTTTATATATGCAAATTCCAGGTAAGACAATTTTCTGGGGGAGGATAAGATTGACGCACTGTAACCGGCTTTTCCGAGCTACCTTGTTAATTGAGTTAGTTCAGAACTCTGCAAAGCGGCGTACGTGGCTCAGGAAGGTTCTGTAATACTCCTCGCCTTTTAAAAGTGAGGCTAACAGAACATTCCTGAGTACGATTTCAACTACATTACCCACAATTCCCAGTACACTACATGGGCAGGTTCGAGGTAGGAAATATGCGGATCCAATCGGGTTAGTCATGTCTTGTACGTTATTGAACACGAATGAGTGGTGATTGAGGGGAATGTGCTAGGGCCACTATTCAGATTTTAACGACCTCAAATGTACACATCAATTCAAATAACAAATAAATTATTGTTGGACCGTTTAACTGAAATTTGGATCATTTCTGCGCCATACCTCATGATTTCTCTCAAAGTGTTTAGGAATTTGGGAACAGCAGTTGAATTTAATGTATGGTATACACCAGCAGCTAAACAAAGTGCACAGGCTACAGAAAATGAAGACAAACAAACACTTCCAAGCCTGCTAAGTTAAATTCACAGTATGTTTTGGTGAAGGCAAACTAGCTCGATTTTTACTCACGACAGTGAGACAAATCACACAAAATGAATTTAGTGTTTTTCTTCAATCATTTTTTGGTGGTGTTTTTGTAGGTCTATATGGCAACGAGGGTCTCCTCCCTGCTCGTAAGCAGCTGCGCTTCACCGGCAAGCCTCTGGGCGAGCAGCTGCTGGCCTCGCCCACCTTGCTGTGGCTGAGCCCCCACCTGGGCCTTGACACGCAGTCGGCAATGGAGTTACTGTGCCTGGTGGGGGCGGCGCTCAGCCTGGCCGCCACTCTGGTATCGGCGCTGCGGGACAGCGTGGTCTTCTTCTGCCTCTGGGCCTTGTACTTGTCCATGTACCAGGTATTGTTGACACACTGCTGGAGATGATGATGATGATGATGTGTGTGGTGTCGATCTCACTTTGTTTCTGTGGCAGGTGGGGCAGGTTTTCCTCTATTTCCAATGGTGAGTGGTCAACGCTCATAAAATGTCAGAATCCCACACAACTTCTTTTGATGGATTTATACATGACCAATATACATTAGAAGTGTTGTATTTTTCTGTGGAATAGCACACTCACGTCAGGAATAACATTGGTTATTCTGCCCTCCCTGAGCCTACTGCACAAGCAACACGGTGCATTCATGGTGCTTAATTGCTCTGCCCTAAAATGTGGATATTTTCCTGCAGCACATCTGATTTCTCATGAGTCTCACAATGGTTGAGAATCACTGTTGTAAACCCCAGACGAAGCACTCTCTCTCTCTTTATTTACTTATCCCCCCCCCCCCCCCCCAACCTCTCCAGGGACAACCTTCTTCTGGAGGCGGGCTTCCTCTGCATCCTTGTGGCTCCAATGACGCTCATTAGGGGCTCTCGAGCGGTCTACGAGCATGACCGCATTACATTTTGGCTGGTCCGGTGGCTGCTCTTTCGCCTCATGTTTGCCTCTGGAGTGGTGAAACTCACCTCACGCTGTCCTACTTGGTGGGGCTTAACCGGTATGTCACCTCTTGCCAGTCATACCTGAGATCTCTTTCGAACTGTGAAAACAATGATTTTATCATAAACATTGGCAGGAATAGAGAAAGATGAAAACGTAATATGTTGTGTAGACAAACTTTGCAGTGATTGACATCAATATTAAGAGACAGAAGCTGGAGTCGGGTTGGCTGGTTGGTTCAGTGTGAGTGTCTGGGAGATGAGCGTAGCCTACATCAGCTCCTTCAAGTGTTCATTTTGTATTAGTGTTTCGTTGTTTGTGCCTTTAAATGAGCAGCCAAAAATCATACATCGCATTAACCACATTAAAAATATTTGCATCAACCAGCGATGACCTACCACTATGAAACCCAGTGTATTCCCACCCCGCTGGCTTGGTTTGCCCACCAGTTGCCCGTGTGGTGGCAGAAGCTGAGCGTGGTGGGCGCCTTCGTCATTGAGATTGCCCTACCGCTGCTTTTCTTCAGTCCTATGCGCAGACTGCGACTCGGCGCTTTCTACTTGCAGGTGAGCTGTGCCACGTGTCTTATCTTGAGCACATGTGCCTGAAGTCATTTTTCCATGTCATTTCAATGATTTATATACTGTGTCGTTTTTTTTTTTTTCATTTTTCTGTGCAGGTTCTGCTGCAAGTGCTGATCGTTTTGTCGGGCAACTACAATTTCTTTAATCTTCTGACCATGGCCCTTTGTTTGTCCTTGCTGGACGACCGGCACGTACGCTCGTGGCTGCGCACATCAGAACACGCCAAACACAAAAGTGAGACAGACCATGAACCCTGAACAGTAAATCACACTCCTAGTTTGTTTTAATGGACAAGGAATTTTTTTTTTTTTTTTTTACGTTCGGAAACTTTATTTTTTTATTCTGTAAGTGGTGGTCACTTACAGAATTACAAAATACTACAAAAAAGTTGACCTCAAAATACAAAAAGAAAAGTTCGCCTCAGTTCAACCCAGGTCTATTTTATGCAGTATTTATGCTAGCTTTATTACCAAGATTTCCTAGCATTTTCTCACAATGTTGAAATATTTTCATAATATCAAAATAAAAAAATAAAAATATTTTGATTTTCCTCAAAGTATATCTTATAAAATGTAAGCTGCAGTTGGTTTTTTTCCCCCTACGTTTTCTTGATGGTAATTTTTTACTATTAAAACGTTTTTCCCTCACATTATTCTTTAATTTATGACAGTGGTTCTTAACCTTGTTAGAGGTACCAAACCCAACCAGTTCATATGTACGTTCACCAAACCCTTCATTAGTGAGAAATAAAATATGATTTTTTACAAAGTCAAGACATTTTAAAAAAAACACATTTATTAAAAACAAAAAAATGTAAATTAAAATTACATGGCATAAGTATAGGTTTTTTAAATTCTATAACATACTATCACGACAGTCACACGATGACTACTGAGTGAACTAAATTTCTCGCAGCACTGATTGGACAAGCAATGTCATGTGATCATCTGCAGCCAGCGATGGCCAAGCGGGCGTGTCATAACTAATTGACATCTGTAGTCGAGTGTGTCTTACCCTCCATGGCAGAGGCTCTGTCGAACCCCTGAGACTGATTCACCGAACCCCTGGGGTTCGATCGAACCCAGGTTACGAACCACTGATTTATGACCCCTTTTTTTCTGAATATTATTGCAAGAAGAGATTTGAACCCAGCTTTCTTGTTATGCATCTCTTCCACTCCCTCTCCTCTCAATGAGGATTCCACAACGTAGATTTGAACCCGGATGTCTTGTCTGTGAGCCAGACGTGCTAACCACTAGTTCACCATGCTGCTTAAAATTGCAACTTTGTTCTTGTAAATTTTTGACTTTGACATTATTTTGTGTGACCCTAATACTACTTCATACATTTTATCCTCCATTCAGAGTCCAAACTGCGGTCCTGGCTGTGTAACATTTTGGAACTCACTGTCTTGTCTCTGATTATTTTTGGCGCAATCGTTTGTTTTGACCTGAAAGTAGACACGACAGCAAGAGCCATCACTTCCAAAATGGGTAATGTGACTATCGGAGGTCTTTTATTGTACTCGTACCAAATTCTTATTTATTTATTTAAAAATCACTCTTTCAGCATTCACCTTCCACCACTTTAGCCACTTTCTGAAGAGTGTCACATTCCCATGCGTGTGGATCGGTGTTCTCTCCCTCACTTGGGAGATTCTTGGAGCCATGTACAGGTACCACTCCTCTTGTTTGTTTTTATGTCACTGTTTATTGTGACTTGTTGTGATCTTGCAAAACAAATTTTCTTCCCAGGTGTGCGTGTGTCTCTGGTTTTCTGAGGAGGTTGTGGTCTACTCTCCAATGGACGGCATTTGCTGCTGCTGCGGCCACCATGTTCACCATCAGCCTGGTGAGTCGAACTTCCTGTCTGCGTTAACTGCCAACATGCAGGCACTGCGTCATCAAAAGTATTGGGACACGCACACGTTTTATCACACTAAAGTCATCCAAGTGTGGAGCTTGCTTTGCTGGATCGCCCTGATTTGCTGGCTTACTTTGAATAACTGAATATGTGTCTACTAGCAAGGATTGTTTCTGCCATTATTATTGTTATATATATATATATATATATATTTTTTTTTTTTGCAGATGCCTTTCACCTACATAGAATATGACTCAAATTCCAAACTGTGGCCCAGCGTGCGTCAAGTCTACAATCTTGTGGATAACTACCAGCTGGTTAACTCGTATGGGTTGTTCCGAAGGATGACTGGCGTGGGTGGGCGGCCCGAGGTCGTCATAGAGGGAAGTCACGACGGCGTCACCTGGACGGTGAGAGGTTTAAAGTGTCCTATATAGGGAGGTTGGCATTTTCCAATACTGTTTATGTAAGTTTCACTGGTTATCTGCTGTTAGCTCATTATGCCCTTAAATGTGTCCCTCACATCATGGATGGACAAAGTGCTTTGTTTGTCTTAATTCTGCAAAATACATTCATCTTCTGAAAACATAATGGTAGTAATAGGTCTCCCAGCTGATTTTGATCCAGGACATTCTAGTTATGAGTAAGCAATGACATCATGGCAAGCGAGAGTAGTAGTATAAAAAAATGCAACTATATTCTCCTCTATATAAAATAAAATATTATAAACTTGTACCTTGACTTCCAAGTTCTCCGACTAAAGAACTTTTTGAGTTAGGATCCGTCGCTTTGTTATTTTTAAATAATTTTTTAAATAGTTTTTTGCTCTTTGTTTTTTGGAATTTGGATTTTCAAGTGAGCTTCAGGATTTCTGCCACTAGATGGCGGCAGTGTACTTCACCACATCCAGCCACGCATGGTTTAAATTCCGACATAACACCGAAGCAGACGGCATTT
Organism: Hippocampus guttulatus; assembly: GCF_054856545.1. Classification (NCBI taxonomy): domain Eukaryota; kingdom Metazoa; phylum Chordata; class Actinopteri; order Syngnathiformes; family Syngnathidae; genus Hippocampus; species Hippocampus guttulatus. Next base: position 20,389,625 of record NC_141264.1, on the reverse strand, counting down.
TTGATTTGCAATTTTATTTAGCTGTAATTGTATGATTTATGTTTGACTTTCATTTTGTGAATATGAGTAGGACTCAAATAGACATTGACAACTTGATTTGAACATAAGCTTCAACCATGCATTTTTTTCAAGCTCAAAATGCTGTTCACTGATTTCACATCTGCAACACACTATCGATTCCAAACATACTGTAGCCCAAATCTGTTCTTGTGTCACGTTTTTTTTCCCATCTTCCCTTGCAGGAAATCGACTTTATGTACAAACCTGGCAACCTGAGCACTCCGCCCCCCTTTGTGACACCTCACCAACCCCGCTTGGACTGGCAGATGTGGTTCGCCGCCCTCGGGACTTCCTCGCAGGCGCCGTGGTTCACCAGCCTCATGTACCGACTGCTGCAGGGCAAGATGGACGGTAAGGACAGTTCTGAAAACTTGCGGGGAGATGCTGGGGTTAATTGAACACTCTGCCATTTAATTGTTCTGCCTGTTAACAAATTTATTTTGATTACTTTCAGTAAATAAAAAAATTAATTTCACACTGATGAAATGATAACGGGTAATTTCCCCCAGCTCAATGTTTGGGAGTCACTGGTATAGAGGCTCGCAATGATTGTGCATTTCCTGTCTTTCATGGCCGGCACGTAATTTGTCTTGCACAGTCATTGAGCTGATCCAGGCGGATGTCACTCGTTACCCTTTCCACCAGAAGCCCCCGACCTATGTACGAGCCCACCGCTACAGATATTGGTTCACGGAACCCAAAGAGGACGGGTTAGTAATACTCACACTGCCACTCTCCTCGACTTTTAAACCACAAAAGAAGCAAGTTTAGTGCGATTTCTGAAATAATGTTGCCATTTGATTTACAGGCGACCAATTGTGCATTTTTTTCTTCCACAATTTAAAACCATCCCCAGATGTCTCGATAATGTATTACGCTTTTTTTCCTTGTCGGAATCGGCTTGTTTTGCGGGTTTACTGGTCACCCACCCTGATCTATTGCGTGGTTTTCCAATACTTTTGTTACTATGCCGACCGAGCGCCATTTGGGCTACCGGTATTTGTTGAGTCCTGAGTCGAAAATAGTGAATCCAAATTGCCACATTCAAACGAGCCTCCGTCGGCACAGTTTCACCCACTTTGACATATTTTGATAATATGCACAGTTGTTAAACCATTGCTTGAAAATGTCTGATCTTCACCCAGCCAAGCTCTCAAGTCATGTGCAATGGAACTCAGTGTGTGGGTGGGATAATGTAAATGAATCCCACTATTGCATCACAATCTGGTAAAATTAATAAAACACATTTGGGGTAATCGGCAGATTTTAATAAAAGTTTTCTTGATGAATTTTGCAATTGGCAGCCACTGCATTTGCTTAAAAGCATTTGAAAATAACATATATGAGAGCGAGAAAGATTTACGATTTATTTAACCAGGCTAGTTGCATTGAGATCAAAGATCTCTTTTCCAACCCTGACCAATGGCAACAAGACAGTTTCAAAATCAAACACGAGCTCACAGAGATCATATTGAACAACAGGTTGAGTCACAAGAAAATGAATAACACACTGCTGCCTCTGTACAGATCATACCCCCAGAGGTGGTGGAGGAGGGTCTACAGTGATGAATTTTTTCCTGTGGTGCATCTGGGCCACCCGTTCCTCGAGGGCATGCTGACTCAACATGGACTCAAGGCACTTAAAACACACGCACACGCACACACACACACTGCATGTGGTCACTCAGTGCAGGGAGGAGGGGTGCATTTGGCGCTTGAGGATTTACCCCCCGACCTAACTCACCTCTTAATGCTGCTACCATCATGTCAAAAATGATAAAAACCTTTAATAGTGTACAAAAATCACAAAACGTACCCACCTAAATCTAGAGAAGTTGAGAATCAATATTTATCTAATGACATAACAAAAACTTCAAACCTTGATCTCAAATCAATGTAAATGTAGTCGCTTCTGATGTTTAGGCAGGCATAGAAGGCACCTTTTGATGAAACCTAGTGTGACGCCTGTTCTCGTTCTTGCACTTTAACGGCATTTCAATGAGTTTCAATGGCGTAAAAAAAAAAAAAAGATGCTGCCTGACTTCAGTCTAAACATTATCGTATTAATAACAACTTCGCAGGAAAAGGCACCACCACGCCGCAAGTTGAACTCCGCCGTAACCCGGGCGGTGCAGTGGGTGCGCGCCCAGGTGTCGGGATTCCCTGCCCCTGTGCTCATCTGGACCCTGGTTGGTTGCAGCGCCACCTTGTGCCTGCTGCTGGCATTGCCCAGGAAACAAAAGCACGTCACGGGCAATTCCGATCAGAAAGACACTGCGCCCAACGCAAAAAAGACGATGGATGAGGATGACGAACCTCGTAAGGACGAAGAGGAGCGTGGGAGTGAAAACGTGGGTGAGGTTGAGGAGGATGGTGATGAGAAAGATGGAGAGGGGGTCACCACTGATGATGAAGAGGAGGAAAAAGTAGAGTCGGAAGTGGAAGAACAGTGATGAAAAAGGGGCTGATGTTACCAAATTGAGCAAAGAGGTATGTGTGTGTGTATATATATTTGTAGTTTCTGTTTTGGCTCTCTGGTGTACATGTTCATATGGATGATTTAATTATATTTGGGGAAAACACTAACTTGTCAGCAACCGATACGAACCCCGAAGTTGCATTTTTTTTTTCTATTTGTGGGTCAAGTTGTCAATGCAGCACTTTTTTTCCATACACAAATGCCTTTTCTTTGTGTGCACAACACCAAAAACATTTTTAAAGAAAATACAGTATTGAATTACAATAAATGATTGTCCTGAAAGTCATTTTCATTCAAGCACTCATTCATATCTTTCACAAAAAAACTATGTATAGCTACTACATATTGGAAATTCGTAATGGGCTGTTTGGTGGTGAATGAATAGCTCTCGTGGCGCTATTTCACCATTTCAGTATCCCAGGACAGTATTTGTCGATCAGTGACTGGTAGTATGGACACAGCTTCTTCACGTTAGGCAGCTCAGCTACTTTTGTGTAGAGATCGAATTTGCTGCAGGGAACACACGCAAATACAAATGTACAGTTAAGGTCAAAGTTATTCGCTCCGATATAAATTTTGACATTTATGTAAATACCGCACAATGTTGACAATCGTAATTTATATGGTAAATTATGTAATATGGATGTGAATTATACAATCAGACTAATAAAAAAAAATACTCAATATGACCCTTTAAAATAAATGACCTACAGATTATTTGACTTAGTTCATTAATAGCCAATCAATATATGCCAAAACTGTTTAGAAATGCGGCCAAATCTCTCCAGTAACAGTCCAGGTTAAATTTAGCTCCTCCCAAACATTGAAGGATGTTAGAACAGTCGACATACTTCTGTGACAACTTTTCAACTAACCAACGGTTTGGTGGCATCTTTGGGTGTTTCTGAAAGAACATAAAAACTGGCTTATGTTAACTAGTCTTATTAAATAAAGTAACATTTTCCATACGCTCACTTTTTTTGTAATCTCATTTAAAAATGACCTGGCCCATATGCCTGTTTTCCAATTTTGAACATGGCCCTTGAGCGCAGCATTAAACAGGGGTGAGGTATTCCTTTGTTTTAAAAAAAAAAAAAAACATTTTAAACCAGGATGGTGGGATACATGTTTTGCAGTCAAAAAGTACCGGTTGCATTTTTGTTTTTCAGCTGTTGACTTTGTTCTTGTGAACCTAAACTAAAAACAGTTTTGTCTCATAGTCATCATGTCATAATAGGAATTATTTTATTTCTTGAAGAGGGCTTTAATCATGTTGACCTAAACTGTATGTGTAAACAGTGGACTTGGAGAGACTATTCAAACTAATTGTGCGCCACTTACTTAAATTCGTTAACCCAAGACAGCATTTGCAGGTCTTTGTCGTTGCACAGGTACATGTAGTCACCTTGGGAGTGCCAAGGGTAGAAGGAATGGTAGCGGATCATGTTGAGGCCCTGCGTGGACGGCACACAAATCACAGGGCGATTTGAGTCAGCATGTGACCTCGAGGGAAGATGACTCAACGAAGGAGGTTACTCACCTCCTCGGGGATGCTGCACTTGTTGAACTGGAGAACGCGGTAAAGGTACTCTGAGGCACACAAGACATGAAGAAGACTTGGAATATTTACTGTAATTATATCAGTCAAATCAAGTTAAATGCATAAGAAACATCATCATACTAATATGAAATGCTACGACGAATTAAGAGTGTGCAACTTATCTCAGGAGACCATTTTGTGTTGAGACAACGGTACTGTTTTTTGGGTGGTTAAGGGCTAAAAGGAGGGTTAGGGTCTCCTTTTTACCGCTATAAATTAACTTGATTGAACTTTTAGGTTTTCAATGGCAGCCCTTAAAAAACAAAAATCGAGAGCCAGGCAATTTAGAGCATTGTGACTATTCAAAGGCTCACAGAATATTGTGTGTGATTATGTAAACCGTTTACATAATTTTGCGTTTACAGTAAACGCAAACTACAAAATGAAAGATTAGACCGTTCTTCAATCGCACAGAAAAAGTTAGTTTCGACCTGTTTTCGCGTAAACATCACCAAAACACAGATTGGTTTCATCAATTCACGTATTTTGCATGAAAAGCGTTTTGTGAAAAGATATCTTTGATGCTAATCAGTTTTTGCTTTAATAACACGTCAAACATCTTGAGCTCATCTAAAACAGATTCAATGCTGCCACCTGCTGGCCATATTAATTAATTTTACTTTCACAGTTAAAAAATGATCAAACCACAGTTGACCAACACTTTTCTTTGCCCATTCAAAAAAAAAACACACACACTTCACGGCGATTAACATCCACAATGCTTCTTGTGAGGATTCCTGTTGACATTTTACGTCAATGCTTCTCAAAGAGATAAATTTCACAACTAAATATTTCAGGAATGGAAGGTGTAATTTCAGGCTTAGATTACAAATCAAGATTTTATTACCGGTAATGTGAAATACCAAAGTAAAATTGCATGATATTGTTCATCATTTTATTTAGAATGTTTAAATATATGAATTTCTAATCAAATATGTCACACTGACTACGTACAACCACAATAATAAAGATTGTTTATTTAAGCTTTAATGTATTTGTAAAGGCAGAACTCTCTCTCTGAAGTGATAAAAAACATACTTTAAATAAATATACCGGTACTCACCATCATGACCCCAGGACAAAAGCACATTGTCAAGCCCGCAATTTGGTTTGTAGATTCCATATTTAGAGCTGACGAAAACAATGCATGAAAAGTACGTCAACTTTAACAAAATGGTGAGTCTCCTGTTAATAAGGAAGACATTTTGCAATTAAATACTAAATTGCTGTACTTCACTTGCACCATCAGTTTTCTCTTAAGAAGAAATCGGCCCTTCAAACCTTGACAACCAATCATGTGTTTAGGTGTCAGCTTTAACGGGCGAATATCTACTTGTAGCTGGGATTTGTGTCGTCTGGGTTATCCTGGAAGGTGCTGTCTCGGAACACAATGGAGTTTTGAAACGCGCAGCCCACAGGGAATGTGTCACCAACCACGGCCCACTGTGTATTTTCCATGCACACAGAGAATGTTGCGAGTCAATTTTGAGAATGTCCTCATCATTTTCTATATCAAATGATGCAAAATGTAGTCTGTGTAACATTAACGTACATATTCTTCATTCTTAATGTTTCAGAGCAAATGTGGTAAAGATGCAGACAGTTCTCAGGATTTTAGTGGCTCCCTCTTGAAAATTGTCGCCAAGGCCCCCCCCCCCCAAAAAAAAGTACAGTACACACATTTATAGCATGTGCAAGGATCACCGTTTCACAATTCCCAAGAACAACATTTAGGGTATTTTTATTGTTGTCATATGTCAAATGGGTCAAATTTGACCCCAACAGTAGGTAAGGATTGATAACAATTGTAATCACGTCTTACCTGCGGTTCCCCCCACAGCGCCATGACCTTCCCAACATCATGAATCAGACCAACTAGCTGGAACCAGTCTGAAAAAAAAAAAAAGACATTCAAGGCATACACGAATCAGTCTCCATTCACAATGGTGAGTACCCCGTGGCATTTATTTAATCAACTGTTGTTTATTTGATTAGAGGTGTCCATTTGTCTCTTATTGTTAACCGTCACATTTTGATGAATTTGAACAAAGATGTTTGGAGCCACACACCTTTGTCCGGGTGCTCCTTGCGGATGCCCTCGGCCGTCTGGAAGGCATGGAAGGAGTTGGGAAAGTCCACGTCTGGATCAGATTCGTCCACCAGCTGGTCCAGAGACATGACGGCGTCCATCATGGACATTTCGGCGTGGCTGCAGCCGCTCCATTCCAAGTGCTGCGGGGAAGGCCCAAAGGTATCGGAACCTTTGATTTATTTCTGTTCTAGTCTTCATAACTCTTCTTGGGATGCTGTCTGAATGTCAGAATTGCACAGTCATGGCTTGATTTTGGACCAAACAGTGGAACCTCTAAAACTCCAAATGCCCAAGCGAAGGCTAGGAACTTAAAAAAAAAAATGTAAATTGCAGCACTCTTAAGTAAAGGTCCACTGGTTGTAAGCAAATCAAAAAGACAATGTTGTTGGATGAAAAGAAGAGCATTAGCAAACAGCAAGAACGCCCTGCAGTAGATGAGGAGGGGCGAGCAGTTTCATTTGCATGAGACAACCAATGTCCTAGCTTGGTGACTCACTTGGTAATCGATGAATCAAAAACAAAAAAAAAATCACAGAACTTGGATTCAGGGAATCTGTGTTGGTGTTGTGCGCTTTCACCTTTCGCTTGACAAAGTCCACATTCTGGTTAGTGTGCATCAGCTTGTATGTGTTGTACACATGCTCGGCAACACTCCCCGTCTGAAATGTGTGAACGCAACAAGGTTGCAAACTTGTCAGTAACATGCAGCGCATTTCAAATGTACAGCAACTGAGATTTTAATTCCGAAAAAGGACGTGAACAATGACATTTTTGAAATGTCGTGTGTGTTGGAGATTAGTTTGTTTTTTTGGCAGGGAATATACGACAGCTCTTGTGAATCGATTTGTGCAGGTGTACCTAATGAAATGTGCAGCGAGTAGCAAAATGCAATGTACTGTAAAACAATTGGTCAATGCATTCCTTCACATTCATACAGAAAGGTCCAAGTAATAATAACTAATGGTGGAAGACGAAGGTTACGACTGAGGAGTAACTACATTTTTTTTTTATAGCTAACAAAAACCCAAAACATCTCAAGAAATGATACTACACAAAGAAAATATTTTTTATTTAATGTCAAAACTACCGGTTCGGTAGGTAGGAATTCAGGACTGAAAATGCCCCTGTATTTTTCTAATCTTGTACAATCATTAAATCTGTTCAGTTTGAGCTTGGTACATGAACGTAACACATTGACAACACTGTGTTTCCAAATGTCTAATTTGTTGAACTTACCTCAAAGTTTCGGAAGTCTTTCCTTTCGGATTTAGGTGTCAGGTTTGGGTCAAGACCCTGCAGGTATAAAAACAAACCCAAAATTGAATTTTGCTTTCCATAACTTACGGTAGATATTTTATTTAAGAATTTTTTTAACTGAAGATGCCCACTTACCAAGTTAATGACGCTCATGCTTGTAGATGACAAGTTATTGTTGTTGCGCCAATTTATATGTTGCGTCCGCTTGTGTCCGGTCACAGATTAACCAGACTTCAGTGAATCTAACGTGATGTCTGTGCTCAACCTTGACCTTGTGTGTGTTTATGTAATCCTGCCCACGTTACCTTGTTTTCACCCGTCGAGAAGCGCTCGGTTATTCTTTTCCATTTGAAAGTCTGATTTTACATGCCAAGCAGCAACAACAAAACCCCTTTTTGTTGACCACCCACAGGGGACTTACCCAGAGAGGCATACGTACAGTGATTCCAAAACAAAATCAGACTAGAAAAAAAAATGCATAAGAAATGATCAAACGCAGGCCCGAGAAAGTCGTGCTTTTCAAGGGACTTCATTTCACTCTCACCAGAACAACTCACTCTCGTGGCCATTTATCACAGTAGAGAAGACCTGGCCTCCTTCTGGCGAACTGTGGCACATTGGTTTGGATCAAAACCCGAGAAAGTGTTCACTTGAAACATCCGCTTCAATTGGGAAGGCGTGAAAGTTAAAACAGCACCATTTTTTTTTGGGCTGTGAGGTGTGTTCAGAGGAGGGCGGAAATTGCGATATTGAGGTCGGTGGCAAAACCCATACAGATGAGTGCCTCCTCTTTGACTCACCCATCGGAACTCGAGCTCAGAGTGATGAGATCCATCAAGGACAGAACAGACAAGATCAACTTCCACTGGCAACAGAGGGCACAGACACGCGTCAGTGAGGCACTTAGTAACTCACAGATATCCAAACAGGGCCTTTGCCTTCATTTTTACAGCTTTACTGAGTCACGGACACATTTTGGGAAATTCGCAGCTCATAAAAGATTGACTTGGTTGTGCCATTTCACATTTGATGGGTGGGCAGCTGCTCCACAGATGCAATTATTTGCATTGAAGCGTTTCAAAAAGTCGATTTTCCACAATATGTTACCTTTGTGTGGTGTCTTAACATGCACGAAGGTGGATTTTGTTTGCTTACAGTAAACTGTATGTCAAACTTTTTGACTGTATGTCAAAAAGTGCCCGCGACTGTCCAACCAGTCTTCAAGCTCTGTTTATTATTGTATAACTTATGTAGAAAATCTTTATTAAATCACGTGAAATAAAAGACAAAAAAGTGATTAGTTTATGAAATGTTATTAAGGAACAAAAGTTTTTGGAGTGTCTTTGCTTCAAGGCTCCTCTTAGACACCAGCTCCCCAGCCTCAGAAAATACTCTTTCACATGGTTCAGATGACGATAGTGAGCAGAGAGTTTTAAATGAAAGTTGATGCAGATGTGGATATGTTTTCTGGTTCCATTTCCAATATTGTAAAGGGTCTTGGTTTCTGGGTGTGTTTGCTTCTGACGGGGAGCGTTGGACTTCAATTATGGAGGATCTCACAATTATAAGATAAAATGAATAAAGCAACTGTAAGGCTCTTTAACTGACTCTCATATGTATAACAGGTCATTCACTTGATAAACTGATAAAGTGGGCGCAATGCGCCACCGTAAAACAATTGTATATAACAGTAAACAATGCTCAAAGGAGAAAAAGATTTACCGAGATCAATATTATTCCACACTGGGGAAAATTTCTTAGAACGATCCATAATTTCGCAAAACTCCAGCCAACAAACCCACGACATGTTGATACAGTTTGTGTCCTTATAAACACACTTTGGCGCAGTACATACAAACGATTCAGTTCCTGTATTGGTCATGTGATTCTTTCTTTAAGCAATACATGCACCAATGCGGGGTTTCACTCTTGCGCTCTCGGCTTTGTGCTGACGCACCAGTGTCGCTCGTCCCATCACTAGTGTGTGTGCGTGTGTGTGCGTGAGCTGCGAGTGAATATGGCGTGTATGAAGGACAGAGTGTGAGTGACTGAGGGTGTTTTCCCCCGTGTCTTGACCCAATTATGAATGTTGCTATTATCAATTTTAAAGCAATAGCATAGTACCTCAAAACAAGATGAAGAAACCAAAACACACACACACAGGATTCACTTGTGTTTATTCCATAATGCTAGCGCTGTATAAAGAAAAAAGAACATCTTTCGTAACAGGAATACTCAATACGAGAATCAATACAGTGCTTGCCTTGTAATTTTCACCTCAAATATCACTTGAATAATCCACCATGCTTAAATTAAAAGACATCAAAAGCAGACAGTGTTCAGGCCTGGAAAATCATTCAGTTAAAGCAAAAAAGGAAGCCTTCCATGAGTTGCAGTAAAAATGTTTTCCATTGGAAATTCCATTCTCTTTTGATTAGTTGTCAGTGAACGGATGGTACTTTTGGCTGCTTGCGTGGCTTGTTGTTAGAAAGTCAAAGGCACAACTTGAGGTTCAACTAACTAGTCTAAAAGGACAAAATGTCAAATTGAGCAATACCTCCTCCTAGCATGAAAACCGTTGCGACCGCAGTTATTTAGTTAACACAGTTGTCACATGAGCCAAGGAAGAACAATTTTGGTGAAGATCTGGCAACACCTAACTTGTTCAAGATCTGCTTGCATTGGGTTCAAGTGGGGAAGTGACCACCTGTTGTGGGGGGGGGGGCTTGCTTGTGGGCGTGTGGCAGTTGACATTGTTATTGTATGATTATTTCTATCGAAAGACCTTTAAGACACCAAAGTTCTTCAGTCATTAGTCACAACAAAAAAAGTAATATACTGTACAGTGACAAAGAATAAACATTGATATATATGTATCTGTGTCGACGTATGTTTTCAGAAATATTTGAAAGTGGATGGTCAAATGTGCATTACTGCCACCAATAGGAATCAAGTACAATAACCATCTGATGCCCTTTTATTTTTCCCAATCTGGAGAGCACTTTTGTGCTCAAAGGCCACATTTGATTTTTAAAATGGACAAGTAGGCAAGGTCATACGTAAATGAGGTTAATGTAATAATTTATTTCATAATCTGGATCTTTTATTAATGAATTATTAAATTAGCCTTGAATGGTCATTTTAACTGGCGGCACTGTGGGTGACTGGTTAGCACGTCGGCCTCACGGTGCAGAGGTGCAGAGTTCGATGTGGAGTTTGCATGTTCTCCCCGTGCCTGCGTGGGTTTTCTCAGGGTAGTCCTTGTTACCTTCCACATTCCAAAAACATGCGCGGCAGATTATTGAAACGCTCTGAATTGTAATAATTGGTGTGAGCGGAAGCGTGAATGATTTTTCATCTATGTGTGCCCTACGATTGGCTGGCAACCAGTTCAGGGTTTACCCCGCCTACCGCTCGAAGACAGGGTCCACCCCGAACTGGTCGCCAGCCATTCGCTGTCAATGCACATGTCTAACTGTTCAATGTTTCAATATAGGATGCCTCAGGTTGAATACATGAATGGACCATCTATGACTTTCTGTGACACCTTCAGTCTTTTTGTAGCAACCTGCTGATGACACTCTAAGCTCAATGTCCATTTTCTTCCGAGAACATCCTCAGGAAGGCTGTTTAAAATTCTCATAGAATGGGGATTTGTATTGACCAACGATCAAACGCCAGTTGTGAATTTTGCCATTCAGTTTCTTGTTCGAGAACAACAAATTCAGCATGGAGTACTGATACGCTCCACAGTTGGACATGTGCATTGAAGAGTTTTGAGGTCAAATTAAGGTCACTTAAAATGGACAGCAGGTCTATGATAACAAATGAAATCCCAAACAGACAAAGTGCAAGTCTCAGCCGTAGCTATGAGGACTACGAGGGTCGATGGGGGAGGAGTCATGCCTGCCTCTGCGTCCAATCAGCTGATAGAGACGATGGCTGAGGTTCTGCACCTGACAGGTGCCCAGGACACAGCCCGCCCTCATCATCTGCCTGTGGGTCCTTCGACTTTCGGCGTGGCGACGTCCTCGGGACCTACCCCGTGCGCTTGGCCATGCTTCCCGCTCCATTTCAAACCACCTCGGCGAGGGTTCCTTCATCCTGAGGACCCGCCAGATAAAACGATTCTCTGCCAGGGTGACGGTGTCATCAAGGCCGATGGCGTAATCTGACGTAGGCAGTGCCATGTGTTTGAAACATTTGGATGGTCTGGGAAACACAAAAGAACGTTTTGTTCAATTTGGTTGTGCCAAACACAAACCCCCACGGGTCACTTGATAGGGGCATGTGAAAAGTTTTAAAATATATCATCCCGCAAAACCAGCTTCAGCCATCAATACGAAGGCATGTCTTTCATAATAAAATGCGTGAAAACATCACAAGGACTCATACTAAAAAAAATGAGCAGGAGGTCAGCCATTTTGGGCAAATTCCACGGCTCGTCCCCTTTTTTCGCTACTTCCCAGTCTTCTTCTCTCAATCATTTTAACGATACTTCTTTGACACCAATTATGACATTCGTATAAGCCAGGCTTGGGCACCAACTTGTGGCCTCTTAGGAAGTTCGAGAAAAAACACAAGAATATTTCGGTCAGTTTTTGAGCAAATAGCTGGGGATGTCCCACAAAAAAAAAAAAAAAAAGAGTACCAGTAAACTGTGAAAAGGCAGAGGTTTCACTGCAAACCGCATTAACGTCTCCCTCTGAATTTATGACACTCAACTGAATTTTTGATTCATCATCTTCACGAGTCCTGCGGCTATTTCATCAAAGGTTTAAGTATTTGACTTGTGGACCCTGTGGTCTATGGCGCTATTTCCAAGATTCCATCGTTCCAATAATCAACAATGGAATTAGAGGGTTGCACAAGAAGCCCCCCCCCCCACCCTAAAAAATGTCTGTTAAAAGGCTCGACCACTTACTCTGAAGAGGGATTTTCAAGTACTTTTCTTCTCACCTCGCTGCTGTCTCGCCAATCATGACAATACCCCAATACACTTAACTTTTTCTCTTCCCATTCCAGGGCATTTCTGGATTTCACAGTGGTGACCAGGAATTACAGATTTTCAGACTCAAATGAATAGCAGCTCTGAGTGTCACTGTCTAGCAACTCTTCATCTGTTTACTGAATCAAGCTAAATACTTAATGAGCCGCCATTTCCTAAAGTGAGACCCCCTTTTTTTTTTTTACAGATTTGGACGTCACAATTGCGATAATTTAAACAACACTCAAATACATAGCATCTCCTCCCATTATTTGGCAGTGGTCAGTGTCAAGAGCTACGATTTCTAAGCGCTGGTTGGACTACATGAAGATACAATAGTGCCAAAGCCAAAATCTAAGCAGAGGCGCAGTGTTGTTGGATGCGCAGGTGAGCATTGTAGCAATCTAGCATGTTGATCCGAACGTGCTAGATTGCTTCAGAACGCTGTTATCGACATGGAGGTGGTATTTGTATTTGGCAATTTGTCCACTGCATGTCCCCGCATTAAACCGATCTGCACACCAAGTGAAACGTGTACTTTCGAAGGCTCGGTGTTGAAGTGCTTGCCTTTTTTTTTTTTTTTTTTGGCACTTGCTTTCTTCATCAGACTCTGGGATGCCGCTTCTACAAGCAAGTGGAGCAAGACAGCTCCACCCCTCGTTGTCATGGTAACAAAATCCATACTCTTTGTAGTGAGCAGTGCTGCTCAATGTAAATTGTGATAGAAAAAAACCCGATATATATATATAGTTTTATCTAGCCCACACACTTTAAAAAAAACACACCCTAAACTTATTAAAAACTGATTAAAACCGATACTTTTATCAGTTGCTCTTGTGAAGCAAGTTTACTGTCAAAATGAGAATTAAACACTGTATATTTAAACACCAAAACAACCCCCAAATTTCACTCCATTTCCTGGTAATGATTGATCCTGTCACAGTCCTTAATCCTTTGTTCTTAAAGAAGATATCTCCATGTTTTACTTTCTTTTTTTGAGGGGGCCTCTAGCGTGGTTGTTGCCAGTGACAGCATTGTGTTAAATCCGTCACGCTCACTTTCATCCTCCTCTTTCCCACCAGCCGCTGTTCTTCAGGGGACCCCCTGCTGTGCAAACTTTTATGAAGCTCGTTTTTTCCCCCTTATGTAATAGCTTGAGAACAAGATCTCACTGTGCAACAAAAAAATAAAATAAAATAGGAGCAGATTTTTGTAGTCATAAATATTTTCCTTTTCAATGAAATTACATTATTACTTATTAATGACAGTCATATTAAAAAAACAAAACGCGTAGTCTACCTCATCTCACTAGGGGGCTTTTTGGCGGCGAGACGGCCCCTCAACTAAACACGTGTCCTTGTCCTAAAACCCGCTAAATCACCCTCACCTCCGTCTCACCTCTGGGCCGCTGAAAGGAGTGACCTCATTCCTCATTCTCACAACTTTGCTGTACTCCACTGCAACGCCTGAGAAGCTATTGTGACCGTGTCACGAAAGCTGTTGATTACATCCCCATAAGCCAACTTTGTTGACATTATAACTCAAGTCCTGTAATGCCCTAAGATGTGGGCAAGGAGAGCCACAGTTGTGATGCACTTTTAGCCGTTTACTGAACAGGAACAAAAGTCAAATACAAAATGAGGTCACACACAAGGAGCTGTTGTCAGCTGCAACTCCCAGACGGTCATGCGCAGAGTTGCTAACTGGCCAATCTGACTCTAGCTTCTGATGTCACTAGGCGATGCTCCTTACAGGCATACATCCAACACGAATGCTACAGTACATACTGTCATTCAACTTTTATTTTATTTTTTTACAAAGCAATGCTATTTGTCCTTTTCAAAAACATTGAATCAAAATGTTTGTGTTGTTTAGTTTTGGTATGTGTGTGTGTGTGTGTGTACACATACATATATATATATATATATACTGTATATATAAAACAAAACACCCAGAAAATAAAAAAGGATTGAGAGAAAAAAAGCACGTCATTCAATCTCAAATTTGTCTCCTTTTCTTAAATCCATCCACACTATACTGTATTACTAGATACAGTATACTGTATTCTGAGATTGCCACATTTATATCTGTCTATCTATCTATAAGTGACATCAGTAGACTTCTCGAAAATAACGGACCGTCGTCAAATGGAAAGTTTGTCTCTTATAAATTAAGCGTACAGGTGAACAAATGCCTGATCATAAATGCTTATAAAAATATATATTATACAGTACGTGAACTGTACTATACTCATACCTGTCAACTTTTCGGAGCGCCAACCTGTATAAACTACCAAAAAAAATCCTTATAAAGAGCAAAAAATCCTTATAACATACCAACGCATTTTATATGTCAAAATAACGGCAGAAAAAAACCCCCACGAAATTTTCAATGATGTTTATTGTAGATCTCCATAATACAATGTCTGCTTAATGTCTAATCATCATTCTACTTAGTGGCATTACTGTGTTCAGAGTTGTATTCCTGCGTTACTTTTTTCACCAACTCCAAATGCTGACCCATCGGCTCGAAGTTACAGCATCCATTCATATTTACTTTGGAAATGAAAGCATTCGAGTAGACTAGCACCATTCTGGGGGGGACGGAAATTTTCAGAATCCGTATGATTTGTGCGATACGGCCATATACGTAAGATTCACCACAAAATCCGTATGAACTATGGCTAAACCGTATGAGTTGACAGGTATGTATACTATAGGTTTTCATGCATTTCATTTTTTTAATACAACAATACTCTTAGTTCATGCACGAAACAACAAAAGATAACTAAAACACCAAGAAAATAATCATTCTCAAATAGCTGCTCCCCTCACAAAAATATAGAAAAGGCACCATTGGGGAAACTATTTTTGGGGTCCTAATTTAACCCAGGTATCGTTTACTAGTCTGATACTTTTTATTTGTTTGTTTCTTTGTTTTTGGCATTCAGGCTACTCAAAATACACGTATGAATAGAAGAGCTATTAAAACACAACGATATAACAGTGCTTCCTATTTGCTCGTGGTTACGTTCTACGTCACTGCTAGGCGCGCACTTAAATGGTGCAATTGTCTTCAGCAGAACTGCCTCTCAAGCGCCTTTTTAGTAGCTACGGCATGAGATGAAACGTTTTACCTGTGTCTGGTACTCTGGACATTCTGGCTCAAATGCGCCCGAGTCTGGGTTTCCAGGGGCAGGAGGCCGAAGAGAAGACACGTCCACGCCGGCAGCAGCGCACACATGACGGCTCAACAGAGTCACAAGAGCCCCTTTATCACACAGGAGGAAGGTGCGTTTAACACGGGTTGTGATGATAAAACAACCGCAGTTGTCCCCGGGTGGCTTCTAACTTGGGGAATTTCTTGTGTTAAATAGAGTGACTTCTCAGTCGATGAGAAGTGCTCTTTTGAGAGGGAGCAGCTGGAATCATTTGGGTTTCTTGCTTCGAAAGTATGATTGAGGAGGGAGCAAGAGGATGAGGAGTGAGGACCGGAGGAGGAGGCAGGCTTTCTGTGTCTTACAATCCCTTGAAAAACACCTGTACAAGCTTAGCACAACACTGGGCTCGTATAATGAACTGTGCATTGCGGTGAGTTGAATAGCATTTGAAAGATGAACAACACGCATATACTGTAGAATTTAAAAGTTTCATATTCAATGCCAATCTACAATTGTGTAAGTTGGAAACTTTTCATGGGCATTAACATGGGCAAACCACTTTTGCCAAAATAATTTGAAAGGAGTGAAATTGTGTCTAGATAGAATTTGACCCACATTCACATGAACTTGTCAATCCTACATGTGAGCTGATACGGATGACAATAATAAAATCGCTGGGAGAGCAGCAAGCAAGAGTTTTGAATAGGGATATACCGATATTTGGCATTTTAACGAATGTGAACGCTATTCAGTTTAAAAAGTGTTAATGTCAGCATAGAATTGCCTTGCTGGAACTAACTGCCCACCCTATGTTTGATGTTTTCGGGCCTCCAAACGTTCAGCCCGAGAAGGTGAAAATGACTCTATAAAATGCATATAAAAGGGCGTAACCCATAAAATGGGAGTATTGGAGACGACGTGTATTTATTTGTAAGGGTGACAAAAAGTTTGAACATGTTTGAGTTGATTCCCAGCCATAGTCTCCCGTTCAGTGTTTTAGTACCGAACGGAGGACACAGGTGACGAGCTAAGACTGTGAAGCAGATTTAGAAGGGCGTCCTGTACGCGACGAAAGTGGTTTCAGCCTTTAATTAAACTGCTGAATTGTGGGGTGTCTCTCACTCAGCACTTTGCAGCTTTACACTCTTAAGCTCACTTTCCAATGCCGTGAGCCTCAACTCAGGCTTCATAATATGTGCCCACAAAGCTCATCCAACAAAATCTCAGAGCAGTGTGCTTACATGTTTGCGTACCTTACTCTTTGCATCGGATGACTGATTCCAAACAGCAATTATTCTGAGATGTTGGTCCTCTTCTGATTAGTTTCTATTTTCTAACAATCACCCCACAAGCCCCAGAGCAAATATTGGAAATGTAAATACAGTAATTTGCTCTTGTTGAAACTACCACAAAACTGAATCCCATCGATCAGGTAAAAATGTTCTTTGCAATAATCATTCTTATATGTATTCTCATGACTATTGTGTTTGTGCAATATAATTTAATGATGAATACACCAATTTTCAGGCATCCAATGAGGTGGACATTTTATGCAGTACCGCCCCCTGTTGCCGATCGAAATTGGGACCAAACCCCCCAAAAAATAGCCGAGCCGTGACATCATAGTTGGGCAGCGTATTGGAGATCATCGGCAAAAAAAGATTAGCATTACTTTCATTTTAGGCTCATTAGGGGAGCAATGGGAAAAAATGTTTTCATGGGCTAATTTTTCCAACTTTCTAAGACATTGCCATGTCTAAATTGCGTGTTCACACAGCTGTTGTGGCTTTGTGCCTTCAGATGACCAGCTACACTGGGACGCCAGTGCCAGCGCCTGGAACAGAAATAACTACTTTAAATGCAAAAGGGTGTACGCAACGAGTCTCGGGATTTACTGTCAACTACACACGCAAAATATTGATGAAAAGGTAACCTACGAGGTGGGTCTCTTCACGTTAATGCGATTAAACACCCAACACAACTTCACGGCGAACATTCCCTTGTGTCTTCTTCTAGTTTTCTATTTTCGTTTGTTGTTGCAACAAGTGTCATTTTTTTATTCTATGGTCAGCCTGTTTTCCATCGCTGGTAGCATTCTTCAATGCAGGATTGCAAACATACGCAGTACTACTGTAATGAATATACCTCATAGTATATACATTGTTGCCAGCAGGCGGCGCCGTTTGACCAATAATGAGCACGCTCCTCCCACGATCCCAAAACTATGCGGCTCGATTCATTGAAGACTATAAAATACATGTAGGTGACAGTGATGTGTTCCTCGAGCCGGTCCTTAGCCTCGAGGACCGGCTCGGGGACCGAAGGGCGGTCCTTGGTCCTCGGCCTTGGCCTCAGAGTCAAGTCCTTGGCCTTGGCCTTGGGTTGCCGGTCCTCGGATACAACGAGGAATTGGAGCCCCTAATCCTTCGTCCACAGGTATAAAGTGGGCCAGAGGACCGCAAAAATCACAAAGAAATGAAACAAAATCCATCCAGGGAAACCCACGTTGATAACTTTGCTTGACGCTTTTAAAGGGGCGGGGCTGTCACTGATCGTCAGTACAACGTGTAAAGAGCGGCATCACAGTTCGTTTCAATCACGGTTCGTTCCGTTCGCGATCGGCAGTTTAAATACTGTGTAAAGCTTTTCTGTAACAGTGGTGTCTTTTTTTTGTTATTTTTGCACAGTCGTCACGTTTGTGCGGTCGCACTGGAATGTTTGTTTGAACCAAGTAATTTGCGTTACAGCTGGAGTCAATAATGTCGGCACTTCACTTTCGGGTTTGGCCGTTGGGATTTGGAGTCCTTTTACTCGATTCCAGTTATTTTTGCAGAATGCATACCTGTCAACTCATACGGTTTAGCCATAGTTCATACGGATTTTGTGGTGAATCTTACGTATATGGCCGTATCGCACAAATCATACGGATTCTGAAAATTTCCGGGTTTTTTTTCACTAGCTCCAAATCATTTGGAGTTGGTGAAAAAAGTAACGCAGGAATACAACTCTGAACACAGTAATGCCACTAAGTAGAATGATGATTAGACATTAACCAGACATTGTATTATGGAGATCTACAATAAATATAATTGAAAATTTCATGGGTTTTTTTCTGCCGTTATTTTGACATATAAAATGCTTTGGTATGTTATAAGGATTTTTTGCTCTTTATAAGGATTTTTTTGGTAGTTTATACAGGTTGGCGCTCCGAAAAGTTGACAGGTATGTGAATGCTTTCTCATGTTTGGAATAATGAATATTGATAATACATAGTTTAAAATCATGGTTGATTTAATTATTTTTTATTATTATTGTGAAGTTGAAGGTATTAAATTAATTAATGTAGTATTAGTGGGAGTGGTAATAATAGTAGTACTCAGAGAATGTGTAGAGATTCAGCCATCTCGTTACCTCTGCGTCCCGCGTCCTAGACGCATAATTTTCCCGCGGGACGCACAGTTCCAAATAATGTGCATTTTTTGGGACGCAAGTAAATTTCTCAGTCAAAACAAATAAACAAACAAAAAAAAACTACGCAAAGGCTGAGGATTTCACGGTAACAATCGTTACCGGTAGCATGTCGTTTCCGTGGCGTCATTTTAACGGTACCGAAAAATAGTTTAACCATAAAAGTCACTGCACACGGATTGAATGTGTGATCAACGCGATTTCACTGTGCCTGTATGTGTGTTTGTGGTGTGTGAGTGTCTTTCTTCTAATTTACTTTCGTTTTGTTTTTCTTTTCGGTGTTGGGGGGTGGGGGGGTGCAACAGATAACGTTATGTGCGCATGCGGGTTGCTACCCAGTCAGCAAAGGCACCTGGCCCTGATTCTGCATGAAGCTGGCACAGCTGGCCTTGAGTCGGCACTGGCATAATGCATGTGGGCCGAACACGGCCCAGGAGTGGCAAAGGAGGCACTGGCTTGACTCTGGCAAACCAGATGAGGGCCAGTTGCGGAGTGAAGTATTTGGGCCAGAAATCAATTTACAACTCGGGCCCGTATATGGCCAGCCAGTATTTAGCCACCCTTAAATGCAGTTTCAGATTTATTTTTTCAACAAACAGCCTTGTTTTACAATTGCACACCGGTGCGGAATTCCATTCATCACACACAAATGCATAAAAGACACAGAATTAATATTTTTAATAAGATGCAATTCATTTAGTATCCGCTGGGGAGCACTGTTTTGATCAGAGAAGAAGACAACAGCAGCCTCAGTCCGTCACTGAGACAGACCCATGTCAGCAGACGCTATCAATAGCACTCTCACATTTACACATTTAATAGCACTCTCCTTAGTTTGTAAGGTGTAGGCAGGGATTACATTTCGATTTTATATGCACGTGTAAATGGTTTAAAACTTCCTTTCTTTATAAATCTTGTTTAATCATAAAGTGCATTACTATATTTTTCAATACCGATTTCTTGTTAAAGTTTGTACAATCAGTGGGATCAGTTGCAATGCATATATGTGAATGACAAAAGTAAATTGCACATTTGTTGAAGGAAATGTAAGGTGCTTCATGAAATGTTTTGTAAAAGATACGTTCATTAAATTTCAACATTTTCCAAATGTTCTTGTGCTTCTTTATACCAAAACAAAGGAAAGACATATTGTTTTGGTTGTTTATAGCAAAGTATGGTATCATTTTAATGTTCTGGCCCACTTGACATCTACCGAGGCCGTATGTGGCCCACCATGTGAAATGAGTTTGACACCAGTGATGTATAGTAAGGCGTTTTTAGCCGAAAAAAACAACCATGTACAGAAAAGCGTTTTTAGCCGAAAAAAAACGACCATGTATAGTAAGGCGTTTTTAGCCGAAAAAAAACCCCAGACCATGTATAGTAAGGCGTTTTTAGCCCAAAAAAACAACCATGTATAGTAAGGCGTTTTTAGCCCAAAAAAAACGACCATGTATATATATATAGTAAGGCGTTTTTAGCCGAGAAAAACGACCATGGATAGAAAGGCGTTTTTAGCTGAAAAAAACCCCCAACCATGTATAGTAAGGCGTTTTTAGCCGAAAAAACGACCATGTGTAGTAAGGCGTTTTTAGACGAAAAGAAAAAACGACCATGTATAGTAAGGTGTTTTTAGCCGAGAAAAATCAACCATGTATCTAGTAAGGCGTTTTTTGCCGAAAACCCCCCAACCATGTACCATAAAAAGTAAGGCTTTTTTAGGCGAAAAAAACGACCATGTATAGTCAGGCGTTTTTAGCCGAAAAAAACGACCATGTATAGTAAGGCGTTTTTGGACGAAATTTTTAGCCGAAAAAAACGACCATTTATAGTAAGGTGTTTTTGGACGAAATGTTTAGCCGAAAAAAACGACCATGTATAGTAAGGCGTTTTTGGACGAAATTTTTAGCCGAAAAAAACGACCATGTATAGTAAGGCGTTTTTGGACGAAATTTTTAGCCGAAAAAAAACGACGATGTATAGTAAGGCGTTTTTGACCAAAAAAAACGACCATGTATAGTAAGGCGTTTTTGACCAAAAAAAACGACCAGTTTTTGACCGAAAAAAACGACCATGTCTAGTAAGGCAATTTTGGAGGAATTTTTTTGCCGAAAAAAACGACCATGTATAGGCAGGCGTTTTTAGCCGAAAAAAAATGACCATGTATAGTAAGGTGTTTTTAGCCGAAAAAAACGACAATGTATAATAAGGCGTTTTTGACCGAAAAAAACGACCTTGTATAGTAAGGCGTTTTTGGACGAAATTTTTAGCCGAAAAAAACGACCATGTATAGTAAGGTGTTTTTGGACGAAATTTTTAGCCGAAAAAAACGACCATGTATAGTAAGGCAATTTTGGAGGAATTTTTTTGCCGAAAAAAACGACCATGTATAGCAGGCGTTTTTAGCCGAAAAAAAATGACCATGTATAGTAAGGCGTTTTTAGCCGAAAAAAACGACAATGTATAATAAGGCGTTTTTGACCGAAAAAAACGACCTTGTATAGTAAGGCGTTTTTGGACGAAATTTTTAGCCGAAAAAAACGACCATGTATAGTAAGGTGTTTTTGGACGAAATTTTTAGCCGAAAAAAACGACCATGTATAGTAAGGCGTTTTTCATTCGTCATTCATTGAGGTATGTGGGCCGAGTGTACGTGCCGTGTCTGCCCCAGAGCTGGGCCAGACCAATTTTGCTGACTGGGATATTTCTTTCCGCAAACTGAGGAATTGCGCGGATGAAACTTTGAGATGGGACTCGTAGATTAAGAAACTACTGCACTAAAACATTAATTCATAAATGTATATCATATGCTTTTATTTTTGTTTTTCTCACTATAAATAACACGTACCCTGACTTTTCTACTCTTTGAATAAAACCAATTCATTCAAGCGTTAGGGAGTGCAAGGGGTTATGATGGAGGGGTGTTGCAAATCATGAAGACCTGCCAAGTGGTATGATAGCATTGTTTTATACATGTCCTCGGCTTGGCCTCAGCTTCAAAATCAGTCCTTGGTCCTTGGCCTTGGAGGCAAGTCCTTGGTCCTTGGCCTTGGCCTCGGAAAATTTCTCAAGTCCTTGGCCTTGGCCTTGCCTCGGAAAATTTTCCAAGTCCTTGGCCTTGGCCTTGGCCTCGGGTTGCCGGTCCTTGGACACAACACTGGTAGGTGAATTGATTGTTTTTATGTTGCCTGTGATTGACTGGTTGACCAGGTTAGGGTGTACCCCGCCTATTCCCCAAGTCAGTTGTAATGGGATACAATTCACCCGTGAGCCTAATGACAACAAACCCAATAGAAGATGGATGGATGGATGGATGACCATTTTGACAATTTAGCATTTAAACAGGCAAAGGAGTTATACACGTAATATTTATTTTTCAAACACAAATGTTTCTGGCACAAGAATGCATACAAACACAAGTTAAGTCATTCCATACATCATTCAGCGGAGGATATACTGTGTGCGTATCATGCAGTCTTGACAATGTTATATCATACTTTATGGAGGGTGTACATGTTTAACATGATTGCAGGTTCAACTCGATTGTCACTTAAGTCCTTCGATCCTGTGCGGTTTTTCTTTCAATTAAATAATGGTTTGGCTTTTTCATGACCAGATCACAAGGCAAACTCTACACGACGAGAGCCAGATACTGTTGACCAAAGCACGGCTTCCCAGGTAATCCTTGCTATCATTTCTTGTCATAGGTTCCTCCCTGCAATCCCAGCGCCAAGATAAGGTCCTGCAGTGGTTCAATGTCCTCTGCATCCAGCAGCGCGTGCTGCCGGCAAAAGAGCGTGAGGTGCGTGAAGAGAGTATTGAGGTGCGCGTGCAGGCCCAGCGCGTGCGTCTGCCTGAAGTGGGACCAGTAGATGTGGGCCAGAGTCCTGAACAGCAACAAAAACACCTTCTGCACCAGGAAGATGAAGCCGGTGGGAAAGACCGAGCCTGAGATTGAAAGGTAAACGCTTGAGAGGGATTTTGGGCACATTTCCCGGTGCCGTGCATGCCAACATTCATTGAGTCAAGACACATGTTACATGAAAGAAATCTCATGGCACACCACCAAACTAAACCGTCAGAGTATAAATACGGTAATGATAATGCTCTTGTCTCACTTTACTCACCAAAGTAATTACTCTGTGGAATCTGGGCCTGTTTAGTTGAACACAAAGCTATTACGATCTCAAACATTGACGCAATGCTCTGCCCACATAATAAATAGCTCAGCCTACATGACGTCGGCAAAAAGGTTTTATGATTTATCATCTTCCCCATCTGTCTTTGATGCTTGGTTACGATTGGGGCTCATCATAGGAGTTCATTCAAGCCCTGGAATTCACCCAAATTGGCACCTTCAGACCAAAATGTGTGTGTGTGTGTGTGTGTGTGTATTGGGAAATTCCCAATCCCTATTTATATCTATATAAATATACTGTGTGTGTGTGTGTGTGTGTGTGTGTGTGTGTGTGTGTGTGTGTGTGTAAGTGTGTCCCAATATAGAGTTCCATATTTTACCACACTAATTCGTGTCAATTAGCGTAACAAATTTTGTGGGGGTATTTTTTGTTTCACTCCCGAGGGGGCGCCACTGATTGAGTTTTGGGAGGTCACGTTCGGGACCCCTAAAATTCAAACAGCACCTAAAAAGGCAATGAGCAGTGCAGTGAAAGTTGCTGTGTACATTCAGGACTTGTACCTGCTTTTGTGGGGAACACCTCTTCATCCGTAAGGAGGTCCTGAATGTAGGACATGGCATAGTCGAAGTACAAAGGAGCTGAGCATTTCAGCTTCCTGCCATGGTCATCAGTCCAAACATAAACTCTAAGGGTAGAAAGCAAGATCAGTCAGAGGGACATATTTTGGAAAATGGATGTCTTATCCAAATAAAGTAGGCGGGTCTCTGGACTGCTTGGACACAAAGTGAAATTCACCAAGTAAATTTTGTGAACGACCTATTTCCCAAATTATGTCCTGGAACAAGCCGAATGGTCACATCACAATTCAGTCAGTACAGGGCTATAAATTGCACTGGAGTATAAATTGCATTTTTGGGGGTGGGGAAATGTACCTGTAATTTATAAAAAACAAAACCAAGAACATTATCGCTTGGACTCTCACCCCAAACCTCCCCAAATACTTCAATAGGCAGCAACATAGCGACAAAAAGCATTTTCCATAAAAAATTGGAGTTACCTCCTTCAAATTATTTTGAAATATTCTTTTTCTTTTTTTTACATCTGTGATGAGGTAAATCCATAGTTGCCTAACCATGTGTATGCAGGGCTCCACTGTATAATTATTATTATTACTCTTTCTGTTATTATCATCCTATTATGGCGTTTCAAAAATAACAAAGAATTGCAAATAGGTGAGTTTTTTTCCAACAAAAGAGCTAGGGGTCGATTCCACAGAAAGGACAAAAAAAATTCTGAAAAGCGGACAGAAAATAGAGCGAGGTTTTATTGTATGTCTCTTTAAAATGTTCCATAAAGCTTCACTGGGTTTCACCTTTTTATGTGGTGGCAGCAACAGCAGCAGTACGCATAAAACACACATGACTTTGAAAGGTTCACCTCACAAAATAACGACACCATAAATAACCATATTATCTGACAACTCCATTTCACAGTGCGGTGCGCCGTTAACTCACGTGTCGCCCGGTCCACAGGCGGTCGGGCAGGTGCTGGGAGTGCAGAACTCCGACAGTGCGCTGGAGAACAGGTTTATGTGCTTGAAAAATGACACGGCTGTGGAGAGGAGGGGGGCAAATGAAACGGCACATCATCTTCAGTGGCTGAAAATGAAGCGTTTACTCACTGTTGCTGGCCAACCACTCGGCCTTGTCCACGCCGGGCGGGAGCGACGTGAGCGCTCGCATGTCCATGAGGTTGATGTGCTGGCACGCGTACTCCTGATGGAGGTACGGACGCGTCTCCAGGATGTTGTTGTTGATCCCCCTGTGAAGATCAGTGCCGGGGGTTATGAAACAATCAGCAGATGAGACAATTTGCTCTCTTTCGGTAACGACGCATCTACTGGCAATTGTGCAATGTTGATGTTGACACTCAGTTCAGAGCGATGACGGTAAACCTTGCTATTTGCAGAAAATAGGGAGCGAGTCCTGTTGCATATAGTGAAGTACCACACACATTTGTTATTTGTATTCTTTTATCCCAGCTGGCTTCGGGCTGTAGAGTTGAGGAATCCAGTTGATGGCATTTCACCTCAACAGCGTTCAAAGAGTTAACAGGATAAGCAGTTTACAAAATAGAGGAATGGATCGATGGATATGATTAAATAGACCAGAGGTGGGCAAACTACGGCCCGCGGGCCGAATCCGGCCCGTTGGTCTTTTTAATCCGGCCCGCCAAAGGTTGGTCCACAATTATGGTTCAATGTGAATGATTGCATTCATTTCAATTGGACTTGTAATGACAGGCCTTTCACCGCCAGGTGGCGCATTGACTTGAAGTTGCAGAAATATGGGGGGGGGGGGTCTTTTCAACCACCTAGGACCTCTGTATCGCTCTACTTCTACTGGTCTGATCACAACCCATCTGCAGCAATGCACAGGCTAAAATAGGTCTTCAACAACACTCTTGTCATTTAAAAAAAGTATATTAATATAGTACTTTCATGCTTTTGTTCTGTTGATGTTTGATATGGACTGTCAACAAATGCAGTTTTTTCTTTTTTTAATGTACCATAGCTCGTGCTGACCTGGCCCTTCTGTCAAATTTTAAAAGTCAATGCGGCCCCTGAGCCAAAATGTTTGCCCACCCTGGAATAGACAGTCCTGAAAACCTGGACTCACCCCCACTCACCCATTTGAATAAGCTTTTATTTATATTTTATATTTATTTATATACTTTTTGTCTTCCACTTTGTCCCTTTCATAATTTTGCGACTGTAAATTGGGAATTTCTCCATTGTGAGACAAATGAAGGTTTTCTTATCTTATATTATACAGTATGAAGGCCCGGTAGTCCAGTGGTTAGCACGTCGGCTTCACAGTGCAGAGGTACCGGGTTCAATTCCAGCTGCGGCCTCCCTGTGTGGAGTTTGCATGTTCTCCCCGGGCCTGCGTGGGTTTTCTCCGGGTGCTCCGGTTTCCTCCCACATTCCAAAAACATGCATGGCAGGCTGATTGGACACTCTAAATTGTCCCTAGGTGTGAGTGTGGGCGTGGATGGTTGTTCGTCTCTGTGTGCCCTGCGATTGGCTGGCAACTGATTCAGGGTGTCCCCCGCCTACTGCCCGAAGACGGCTGGGATAGGTTCCAGCACCCCCCGCGACCCTAGTGAGGATCAAGCGGTTCGGAAAATGGATGGATGGATGGATATTATACAGTTCGATAAAATTCAATTGGCAAATTTGATTTGATATATGGTGGCACGGTAGTCGACTGGCTAGCACATTTGCCTCACAGTGCAGAAGTCACGGGTTTGATTCCGGGCCCCGGCCTTCCTGTGCGGAGTTTGCATGTTCTCCCCCTGCCTGCGTGGGTTTTCTCCGTGTACTCCGGTGTCCTCCCACATTCCAAATACATGCATAGTAGGTTAACTGATCACTCGAAATTGTCCTTAGTGCTGAGTGTGAATGGCTGCTTGTGTCATTGGCTGGCATACTGCCTGAAGTCCGCTGGGATAGGCTCCGCAACCCACGTGAGGATAAAGCGGTTCAGAAAAGGGATGGATGGATTTGATATCCAGTTAACCCCCCGCCTACGAATGGACGTCGCTTATATGCAGCTTTTCCCCTATTCGCGGGGGAACACGGACCTGTTTCAAGCTTGATCACAGAACATATTAAAATTGTAAGACAAGGTACCACTGTAATTCTATTATTTGGAATGGAATCGTGCAGCTGCGTGACTGCTTTTAGACTGCAGCTGGGCGTTTACTTGTAGTGACCTCTCCCGCTTCCTATCTGTTCTGTGGGGGCTCGTGCTCCCAGCGATAAGTAGTCTAATGGTCCGAGCCCAACTTGAAGGTCAGCAAAGTTACCGAGAGTGTGATTAATCCACATTTCCACCAAGCAGTGCATTTCAGTTCAACTTTCTTTGAGCAATATATCCCGACCTGTCTTGTGTTTCCCCTGTTGTATGGCTTTCTAAATATTTGGATATCATATCAGCGAGACACACTTCGAATTAACTATTTATATTATCTGATGAAGAAAATACTCGTGTCAATTATGACCAACAGAGAACATTGTGAGTGACAAGAAAACAACGTGCTGTTTGATCGCTATCTAGCGGATGCAACAATGTAGATTGCTGGAATTGCTGGGATTCTTCGCCTTAGATATGTCACATGTTTGTGTTACTAGGTAGAGTTCACGCGGGGCTCAAAAGTCTTAATTTCACAATTGAATCGCAAGTCTTTTTAGTACCAAATGCATCAGTGCTGTGCAATGAAAAGTATTAACTGTGCTACCTTGACTTCCGAGTGCCTCAACTTATCAGTTTCCCGAGTTATTAGCCGTCACTTAGTATATAGATTTATATCGGCTATATTTTTTATTTTATATAGCAGCGGTCTACAGATATGACACTATTTGGCTCCAGTGGTTACCGCCTACAATAAATCAGGGTATCACTGTTTCTTTGAATTTTGTGTTTTAGCCCCCCAAAAATGTGCTTAAAGACCTCCAACAATAGTATGACCAAAATGGTACGCAAAAGGGACAGGCAACTCTGGCAACTGTACATTTCCTTGATCGATTGGGCACCCTACCCCCCCCCCCCCTCCCATAGTCAATCAATGAATTGTTGTGTTTTAACCCACATGCTATGTTGATTTCATTGGTACACTCAAACTATTCATGAATGAACGTATGTGACCGTCAATAGGTTTAAACCATCAACATTAAAAAAAAAAATCAGCTTGTCATCGTTTGGTCAACAATTTGCACGACTAAAATTGCTCATTCAGTCTTTTCTTATAGGAAGTAGCTATACTGTAAATTAGACATTTGTGTGTCACTACCAGGTCCATATATTTATTCATTCATCCATTCATCTTCCGAACCGCTTCATCCTCACTAGGGTCGCGGGGGTGCTGGAGCCTATCCCAGCTGTCTTCGGGCAGTAGGCGGGGGACACCCCGAATTGGTAGCCAGCCAATCGCAGGGCACACAGAGACGAACAACCATGCACACCCTCACTCACACCTCGGGACAATTTAGAGTGATCAATCAGCCTGCCATGCATGTTTTTGGAATGTGGGAGGAAACCGGAGTACCCAGAGAAAACCCAGGGGAGAACATGGAGGGAGGCCGGAGCTGGAATTGAACCCGGTACCTCTGCACTGTGAAGTCGACGTGCTAACCACTGGACTACCGGGCCGCCTCCATATATTTAATCTATTAAAATATACTTTTAAAATTTACATTTACAATAAACAGAAAATAAGGCAAGCAGCAGAGTTTTAGATAAATATGTCTATTTTTTTTAATTTTTTATAATTATTGTCATATTTTTTTGGAGTGGTCAATTTGACAGGCACTACATAGCACAAGGTTTGAGTGTCATCTTTAACCCTTTCATGCACCAATAATGATAACTTGTAACCTGATAACCGCTGTCCCTGAAAGGGTTAATTGACCCTTAAAAAAAATTGTGTTCAATCATTTGAATAAAATGTATTCTGATGGCTTAATTTTTTTTCTTCTTAAAAAAATAAATAAATCCGGAACTAGTGTACTTATAAAGAGTATTCTGTATGATTCGACAGAGAGTAAGTCATGTTTACCCTTGAAGACAACAAATTCCTAAAGCACTGTAATTATTATTTTAATATCCATCCATTTTTTTTAATGCCCTTGTCCATATTTGGGTTGCAGGTGAGCTGGAGCATGCATGTTTTGGGATTGGAAGGAAGATGGGAGGAAGTCAGACTAACAGCAGAAAACCCACACAAGAATGGGAGAACATAAAACTCTACAGATGATGAGAATCGACCCTGGAACCCTCAGAAGTGCGAGGCAGATGTGCTCACCACGGCTTCCACCATCATGTTAAATTCAACAGACGCACTCAATGCTTCTGGCAGGTCGTCCCTCTTTTAGTCATGCTGCACACTTGACATTTGATCTAATTTAAAAAAAAAAAAGTTGCGTCACAAAAGAGGGCAAACCAGGGATTTCTTGACTGTGAGACAGATGTGCTAACGATCAGTCCACCATGCCCATTTTGGGACCCCTTCGTGGAAATTCCCCCAAAGAACTATGCTACTTGGTAGAAGGAAATGAAGCGAACATCCTGTCCTGCCTGGACTTCTTTGCCTTCAACCCCTTTGAGGCCTCAGGGCCTTTCGTGGTGCAGCGCGCACAAACACACAATGCACCCACAGCTGGTGTGTTTGTGCATAAACACGCCGCAAGTGGAGGTGACGCATGTTTACCTTTTTGCTGCTGTCCTGTCGCCAGGGTTGGAATCAACACCATGTATTCAAAGAGCAAACATTTGCACAGTAACTTCAGCTCCCTGCTTTCGCTTCGCCCTACTCGTCTGCCGGAGGAATCCACTGATGCCATCGCGCAAATATGCAATGCACACATAAGCTCTTATCTGGAGCGCATTCCTGCTTCTTTTTTTTTTTTTTTAATGAAGAAAATGTAAAAGCACAACTTACAGTTTGCCATCGCAGACGTCGGGAGGTGCATTGCTGTCCCCTTTGGTGGCGGTGGGGTAACTATGGCAACCCCCCATGGCGGAGAGCTAAGAGCAGAGCCAGCCCCTATTTTCCATCCCGAGCACACTAATACGCATGCACTTTTACGCACAACATATGCTAACACAAGTTATGGATAAACACAGCTGGAAAGCACACCTCTCCCCCCCCTTTTTTTTGACAACTTTGTTAGCCTTTGAGGAGGATCGGGGGGGCAAGGAAAAAAAAATAGTCCCAGGAGTTGACGATCGTTTCCAGCTGTCTGACTCCAGTCGTGTGCGCGTGAGCGTTGTTTCTGTGTGTGTGAGTGAGTGAGTGTGTCTTCTTTGTCTGGAGTCCCACGCCCCACAAGCGCCCGCCTCCTAAGCTCTGAGCGGACAGGCAGGTTTCTCCAACACTAGTTGAAATACGCAACTCAACTCCACCCCTTCGCCTTCCATAATGATTGTGTGTGTGTGCGTGCGTGCGTGCGTGCGTGCGTGCGTGCGTGTGTGTGAGGAACAGATGCACATGACAAAGTAAAAGTGACTGAAAAGAGAGGATGGACAAACATGTCCAGAGCAATGAGTGTTGTTTGTAAAACTTGATCCGATGATGGCAGCGTGTACTTGTGGTTTGCAAGACCTGACTCACAGTTCTGCGGTTGAGTTCAACATCAAAAACAAATACCACAGTAGCACAAGTTTACAAAACATTTTAGGGCAAAAAAAAAAAATTAAAAATGTGCCCCAAAACTCAGTTCAAACCTTCCTCGTACAAATATCAGCAGGTACATCAAGGATTGGCTGCTCAATACAATGAAAAAAAAAAAGCAGTTTCTTAAATATCAGTTACATATGCTTATTAAAGCCGTTTCCTGCCCATGACCTGTTAGGAAGGCTAGGTGAAAATCTTAAGATTTTCAAGCGACCAACAGGCAACGCATGTCAAATCCAAAAGATAAGAGCTGCAGTATTAGGAGGACAGATCAACTTCTGATAAGCGACATCCAATTGATTGTCCACATTCACTTTCGACTGCGGGATCAACAGGTGGTGCATTCCCTTGTTGTCAGGGAACACAAGCCTGACTCCGTATTGGCTCCGCAGTGGAGCAGAGCAGTTGCTCATTTGCGTGAGATGGGACCATCCCCTCAAAACAGGCCGAATTCAGCATGCTGTGAAAACATGAGTGTAAGAGTAGAGAGAAGGCGGGGGGGCAGCGGCGGGGGGCAGCGGTCGACACTCAACGCAGGCTAATTTTAGCGAGGCCAAAAAAAAGGATAATGTGCGACACCTGGAAACTGTTTTAAATTGTTTAGCAAAAAAATAAGGGGAAGTATGTAGGCACGTCTCATTCCATTTGTCTATATACGGGTTAAAAATATTCAAAATAAAGGAGTAGACTTTAGCACTTTCTGTGGGAAATCAAGTGCCATCCAAGCAGCGGTCGATAGTGTGGAACAAGAAGCTCTGTAATCTATGAGTCCACCTGCCCTCAAGGTAAACATATTTGAGCCTGCCGTTCTTGCAGTGCATTGTGTGTCCATGCGTGTCACAGTAGGCCTCACATACACTGACTCACATTTCTTCGGACATATTTATTCAGTTTGTATATGAATTTACAAGCTAAAGTGACAACGAGTAACGGACACATTGCTTCCAAAAATACTAAAATAAATAAATAACACTAGCTTCCGACCAAAAAAGAAAGGCATTTTACAACACAGTTTTATTTTCTACCGCAAACACACACACACAGACACACACCTTGGAATGAGCAACAGCCACTGAGATGCCCACAAAGCATGGTGCTGTTACACAGTCACGTCGACAAAGCAACCTCCTGCACTGTTTGACATATTCAGTGGTTAAAAAGCCCAGTTTTCCTTCTCCCTGAATCCTGATTTCTTTGTGCACTTCACACGTGGAACAAGCAAAAGCGTCACATTCATTTTGGAAAAAAATACGACAAAACCAAACAAAACAAATCAGACCACTGCTTTGGATTTTAATGGCTGCCAAAATAGAAGCTGGAACTACTCAAAGGCTTTGGCAGAAAGCAAAGCGTATTCGAACGTGTGCACTGTAAATAACATGAGCACCATTCAACATTGTAATAAAGCCTTCACCAAAAGCGCTTGTGAATCAGATTCAGATCAACCCAAAAGATTCTTCTCGTCCATTTTCCATTACGCTTGTCTTTATATGGGAGCCTATCCCAGCATACACCCTGGCTTGGTCACCAGCCAATCTTAGAGGGGAATATAGACAAGCAACCACTCGCACTTGGGGGCAATTTCATCTTCAATGAACCTAACGCGCATTTGCAAGCACGGGAGAACACGCAAACTCCAAACAGGGGGATCCTGAGCCGAGATTTGAACCCTGAACCCCAGAAATGTGTGGCAGGCATGCCACAAGTGGACTACCAGCAAATAAATCCACAGAGCCAATAAGTAACCAGGGTCACCACCAGCCCTGAAACAAGTGGAAAGACAAACAAACACCTTATCCTGAATAAACGCATTCTACTCTCTGGAGTGGTACAAACAAAGATCCCTGGCCACTGTGCGGGTAATTCTGCTTGGAACGAGCCATTTTTATTTTGTCATTGACATCATATGAGTAACAACATGGCAATGGCGATGCAACAGATTAGATTTTCCAGCAGATTGCCTAATGTGCTACGTTATTATCCCAATGACATGGAAGACGACACATACACGCGCACGCTGTCCTCTGGAACTGCTGCTGGAATTCCAAAACGTCATTATTGCCTCATTTCAACAGCACGCTCACACACATACAACGCACACAATCAGTTTCTCCATCTTTTGTTCCAAAAATAGATATGATTATAAGTGTATATTCTACATTTAGATTATGTTTATTACCAAGAGTAGCCACAATCTAATACAGGTGCAAATATCACAATAGTTCACTGACAGCTTCTGAGGAGGAGTGGGGGGCGGGGGTATGAATGGGGACATGCACATCTGTGTGTCTTTTGGAGGGTTTTTTTTTTTTTTTTTTATAATACAGTGTGTGTATGTATGTATATGTGTGTGTGTGCGCGCGTGTTTTACACAAATGTACTTTCTTTTTATATCGGGCATACCTCTAACTCAGACCTGAGAGTAACCTCTGCACCTCAAGAGAGCGTTCTCACACTCACACGCACTCATTTAAACTTGAGCAGTGACACGCATGATTTCTAATAGGCCCAGTCGGGCATGATGTTGAAAATATTTCTCACCATATCTTTGATATGTACTTTAAGGTCCGTGCGCATACACTCTTGTTCTCGCGAGTAGCACAGTACAGCACACTAATAAACCAACTAGCGCGCACTAATAGAACGATATTCGTCACTTTTTTTTTCCTATGACCTTCAGCTTGATATCAAGGATAAGGAATAAATGCTTCGACAGCTTTCCATCCGCATGAAATGAAAAATTCGTTTTGCTGGGAGACTCAAACCAGGCTCCGATTCATGCGCAAGATAAGCCCCCCTTGCCGACTTTTGTTTTTGTTTTGGGCAGATCATTTAATGTGTTACCCTATTTGGCTGTTGGTCATGCTTCCCGAGCAATGAATTCAGACGTGCCACTGGGCTGGCAAACATGGCCGCTGAGAGAAATCATAGAAAGGCGTGGCTGTGCGTGGAAGGGTCATCGTTGAGAATGATGATGTGGTTAGGCCGGTCCGTTGGCGGGGGGCTGCTTCTCTCTGTAAAACAATATCAAAAAGGGACAGATTTGCAATTAGGTTGACTGTGACGGGGAAGCAGAAAAACAGCATTGGGCTCGGAGGTGTGTGACAAAGAGGATGTTCAAGCGCAGGAGAACAATGGAGAGAATGGAAGCGGGCCACAATTGTTCGTGTTTATCTCCTCTAAAATGAAACATTCTGAGCATGCGTGACGTTTCCTCATATCGTGGTGCTGGATGCCATTCCTTAATTAATTGGATGCCTCCTTTTTGCTTCCTCGGGACAGCTGACTGGAATTCCCTCCATTGTGTTGTGGAGCAGACGTTTTTAGTACAACAGAGCACCTGAAGAGTGGATCTGGAATCTGTAAAGCTGATGTTTATGGGAGAATTTAAAGAGTGCACTCTTGGCAGTTGAGTAAATAAATGCCCCCCAGCCATTTTGAAATACCATACCTCTTTAAATGCCTGTTGTTCTTGGCACTCTAGTAAACCAATACCTCCAGCCGGTATATGAGGAAATAGGGTGTTGAATATCTCATCCCTAATACTGTACATGCCTTGTTCCCTCTGGAGTTAAGTAAACAAACGCCCCGAGATCCAACTTGAGAACATTCCTCCATTACCGTGTGTTCAAAGTACACAGACACTACTTACTGTGTGACAGCATCAGGCTGCTGGGTGGGACTGGTCTTCGTTGGACTGGGACAGTCTCCGTGTTTCCTTCCAGATTC
Organism: Hippocampus guttulatus; assembly: GCF_054856545.1. NCBI lineage: Eukaryota > Metazoa > Chordata > Actinopteri > Syngnathiformes > Syngnathidae > Hippocampus > Hippocampus guttulatus. Next base: position 20,355,418 of record NC_141264.1, on the reverse strand, counting down.
CGCATCCGGCTCATTTCCTTCCCCTTTGTCCTCTGCTGTCTTCTCTGCGTGACTTCAAAACAAAGCAAACCGTGTTCTTGCCAAGGAAGGAAATAGAGAGTGAAGTGCGGTCCCAAAGGAAAGAAAACAAACAGTGGTCGCAGGTCCTGGTTAAAAGCTCTCGGCGGTTATCTGCTCTTGACGGTTTGCCTCCCCGCAGCCCAAACAAAGATCAATTTGTGCATGCTTGTCAAGAGGGTGGTATTTGTTAGTAAACTGCGCGGTAATGCATTGACTTGGATTGAAAAGATTTTTGTTCTAAGCATGGAGTGTGGGCAAAACTTCCCCACTTGCTCTGTGCACAGGGAAGACACCAGTTGGGTTTTTAATAGGAAACGATACACTGGATATGTCATTATTGCAAACATCTGCGCCACACATGTGAGGCCACAGACACTCCTTTTGCTATTCGTGGATGTGCTAAAGCCTGACTGGTGTTGAGAATAGGGATCAGCTAAGCTAATGTAAGGGTATGTAGTGGGTTAGTGCAGTCCACTGATGAATTAGTCTCGATTGTCGCATCCATCCTTGCTCAAGGCAACAAGCAAAACACGCGTGCCGTCTTTAGTTATGAACGGCATTTGCTTTGTCATACAAACTTCAGGAAATCATCACACGCTTCACATACCGTCTAGTGGCCGGTCTGAATACTCTGAGGGTGAGGGGAGGGGGCGTAACAGGTGGGAAGAGACAGGTGGGGGTGATATCAAAACAGCAAGAAAGGGAGAGGGAGGCACAGGGAAAAAGCTTTGAGGGATGAAAAGGGGGGATGAAAAGTTGTTTTCAGAGGCCATTTGAAATGTAAACGAAGTGTAAGAAAATACTTGAAATAAATATTCTTACACCGCACACCAAACTCATAACCAGGCCAGGCTGATTCTTCGATGTTATCGATTAATTCCAGTTGAATTGTCAGTCGCTGGTGCTGAACATTGTCTCACCAATACATAAAAGTGTGAGAGAGGTTAGCTCTTACATTATGGATGAACCGAGCCATGCAGTTTGATGGCAGATTTTGTATGATAAGGAGTACAGAGCATCGGTCTATTGAGAACGCGTCCCGTACCTGCTGAAGACGGCGCGCTCGTTTTTGGCGTCCACGGTGAGCCGGATGGTCTCCTTGCCATCACCCGTGTTGATGGTCTCCGTGTGGGTGGACGCGCCCCCCGTCTTACTCTCATCTTCATCAGTGTCGGAGCTGCTGGAGGAGGAGCTGTCCGAAGCCACAAGGGGGGCTTTCCTCACCCCGCATATGCTCCACACGCAGGCTGGAGGGAAAAGATTAGATAGTCCAATTTATTGAACCTGGATGGATTCACTTCACTTTTAAACTTTTTTATTTTTGTGATGGAAAAACAGGCAGCCACATCTTACGATTCTGGCTTGGTTTGGTGCTAAGGTCCGAGTCCACAGGCGAGCTGCATCGGGGGCCTGTTTCAGAACTGGGCATATATAAATATCATGTCAAAAACTTGAGGGAGTGCGAGCACAACAGACACACTGCAACCATTTTGAGAAGTCGGGTAAAAGTCTGGGAGGTCACATTCCTCGCATTCCCAGCTCTAAATTTAATTTCCGACATGATCCAAACATTCAGCGGGTGACACCTTAGACTAGCAAGGGGAAAAAAAAAAAAAAGCACACCGACCTCCAGTGATCCCCCAATTATTGCGGGGTTCCAGACACACCCATGAAACATTGCAATAGGGACCACATAAAACACTAATTTATTTGAATACTCCTTCCGCACACTTAACATATTAACACTCTTCAATTTATGAAAACACACTTTTCAAACACAACAAAATGTACTGCAAACATATAACGTATATACTATATGTATGAAAAAATATTGTATGTATTGTATTATCTATACGGTACATGCGTGTACTTTTAAGAGTGGGGGGGGCTAGGTGGGGTAGCGTGTGATGTCAGCAAGTCAACGTGTGTGTATCTGGCCATGGGTGACAGCAACCTATGCGCAAGTGTGTTGCAAGAGGCTCTCCTTTCCCACAAGCGAGGGCATTATAGTAAGTAGTATACTGACTGTACAACCAATACTGATTGCTTAAATTAAAATTTTTTTTTTTATTAACATTTAAAAACAATGCAATATAGCGAAGGAACACCATCTTATTGTTACATTGGGACCATGCACACCCCACTAAGCCATTAATTAATTTACACGGACTCTTCTGGATGAGATGCCTGTAGTTCTGTACTGGGGTATAAATTCACTGAGCATGTTTCGTGGTTTCTCTTTTGGAATGTCGCCCTGGCCTTGGTCTGCCCCTCATAAATGCCACTAACTGCACGTTGCTATAGTTTGACACTGAATTTAGGGGTTTGCTTCTTTTCAAGTTGTGCGGTCAATGAGCGGAAACAAAACTCTCATGGTGGTTAGAGACATTGACTGTAAAATATTCAGCTCCGATAGTATTGCTGGCTATGGGCGGGCATTTTGCAGGCTCACCAACAGAAAGGCTGGAAATCTGTAAACTTGGCCCAGCCCTTGTCGTCTGTCTCGGTGGCGGCGGGCTGGGGACTGTCCCAGGCTGCAAAGCCGACGCCTGCCGCGGGAGCCTTTGAGTTGACCTCCCCAAAGTCTGCAATCCAGCCGGAGTCTGGGGAACAAAGTACACGAGGCACTTACTCAAAACCTGTCATTCCCTCAGAGCGACCGAAACAATGGTATGATGATGACATGCTGTCTCTCACTCTTTGTGGCCTCTGCCTGGCTGGAGAAAGGGTCGATGTCACCTTTCAGCTCTTCTCCTTCATCAGAGTCTGAGCTTGCCGCTTTGTCAGAAGTGGCCGACCCATCACAAGCCTTGCTCGAGGCTTGGCCTTGGGCTACCTGCGACCCACCGAACCTTGACGGAGTAGATCAAATCAGCATTGATATACCATGACAAAAACGGGGTCCGCAAACGGTTGCAAACCTGTTCCTGGACTTGGTTTGTGTTGCATAGTTGAATTCTTTTTCCTCCCAGATGTCCTCTTCGTCATCATCAAAGGCTTGAATTCTCTCCTTGGCGCAAGCGTCAAACGAAGCTGCATTGGGCTGCAAAGTATACGTGTCACTGTCAGAGGTTCAAGCTGGTAGATGGAAAATAGGATTGTATTTACATTGCAGGTCCATCTGCCCTATTCCTATACAGGAGTACCTTACCTACAAAGTTGATTTTTTTTTTTCCCTTGACCAAGCTTGTGACTAAATTTACTTTGACGGTAGTGTATCAAATCAATTTTCTTTATTGAAATAAACTGAAATGTCATTTATCCGTTCCACATGCCAAAAACAAAAAGAAATGTTTGTGTTGTCATAAAGAACAGCAACACCATATTGTATAAAAACAGACTAAACTATAATAATAATAATCGGCGTGATTCTTAAACTCACACTGTCCTGGCCCACATCAATGTTGATATTGATCTCTGCAATTCGATTAAATGTTGCCCTACAATGAGAAAAGGATTCGCTGAGTAAGTATAGTGAGGTAAGGGCCAAGTAGCAAATGCACGCCCACTGTAGTACACACACCCAATGCCGTCGTCGTGATCAGCGAACTCATCGTCGTTGAAACCAAACTGATCCACAAAGTTTGCCGTCATCTGTTGAATTTGGTAGTCCGAAAAAGCCTGAAGCATACATACGAATACAGTTTGCTTAGAAAGCATCCTATCAGACACTCGTTACATTTCACGTCCGGGCTAAAACCTGCTGGAGCGTCAGTTCTTTTGGGAAGGGGCTCTCCATGTCATCTTCCGAGGAAGGCCGTGGATTACCGCTGCCGACCTAAAACACACAAATAGAACAATGAGAGTTTATACGATCAAAAAATAGGTTATGTATTGCATGTACAGTATGTACCAGATCTATGGTGTTTCTCTTGTTAGTCCATGAAAGTGTCTGGTTCACAAAAGCCTCCCAGCGCCCTCTGCAGTCAACTGGTAGCTCTACACAACAAAACCAACAAACAGCATTATGCAGAGCCAGGCAGGCCATGGAGGGGGCAAAAATTACTTTTAAGATGCACAGTGCTAATTTGTGCCCACAAAGTGAGTGTAATGTGTGAAGGAAATAATAATGATGATGCTAATCATTTGTGGACATTTGGGTTAGCAAATCACTGGCATCTTTTCTATAGAGGGTCAGGCAGACAGCATCACGATTCTCTTTTCTGGCGAAGTTGTGCTCCAATTTGCTTTCCCAGATGTCCAAATTGTTCATGAATATGTTATTAAATCCACAAATTCACATGAATGTTATACCTATTTCATGGCGTTGAATGTGTAGATTGTGGCCATGAACTAGCATAGGTGCACGCAATATAACTGATAGTCAAGTAGTGATGGAGTGAATGTAAATGAATTATTGCCGAACACATACCGCTGATGAGATTACTAATCTGGGTGTGAACCGGCCCTTTCTCCAGATTGTGGACAATTGTGTTGGCAATCCTGGTCAGATGCCCCATGTAGCCTCTCCTCATTCCACCTTCTGACCTAAAAGCAATTTCCGCCCTTAGATCATCCCATACAGTAGTAAACAGCCCGATAACCGCAATTAGTCTTACTGGGTTTTATCATTCTCTTCCCAGGCCAGTAGAATTCTCTGAACGAGGCGGCAATGCTGAAACAACTTAAAAAAACAAATTGGGTGATCAATTGTCAAGACAACAGCACCGAGTTTCCATCAGCATGTTAAAGTTACCTACATGAGTCACCAATAAATTATGTGCAGTATTGTCTTGGGTGCCTACGACCTCCGTCAAAACCTGCTCCTGGGACATGTCCTGAGGAGGCTTGCCGTTGTCTTGGGAAAGGGGCCCTGGTTGAAGTCTCATTTCGTGAGCACAGGGCCTCAGGATGGCTGCCACGCAGAGCTCCACTTGGAGGTGCAGGAAGTTGTTCCACGTGTACTTGAAGAACGAGTTCTGAAAGTACGATGGGGTCCTTTTGGAACAACAGCATACATTGAAAAGTGCGGGTTGGCCTCACCAAAAGCAGGTCCATTGTATTGAGTCGGCAGAGTTCCTGCGCTATGACCGCATGGCTGGCGGAGCTGGTGTAGAGCAGGGAGGCCACTAGTCTGGCTACGTGTAGCCGCGTGTTCCCCAAAGGTTCCTCCAGCACACCCAAAGTGGTCCGCATAGGATTTCGCTAGATGAGGTAAAGAGACCAAAGTGACTGTGCTGCTCTCATGAAGCCCTCCAAACCTGTTTATGAGTCTTATTTACATACTTTGGGAGGCTCGAGAAGTAGCTGGTGGAAATGAAGCAAGTGTGGCTGAATGGCCAAAAGGATGCTGCTGTTAATGGTGTAACTTCTCTCAAACCCCTGAGTGTCCATTACACCATCCACGCTGCCCATACCCCCCAAAAAACACATACACAAATTGACAGGAGCTTTAAATGGAGAGCTTGGGCGATTTCACACCAACAGAAAGACACAAAGGTTAATAAAAGCAAGAAAATTTGGCAACTCACACAGGCCTCCTGATTTCCAGCAGAGTGAGCAGAACCTGAATCCCATTGACGATGCAGCTCTCAGTCCTGTCTCCGGAGAACATGTTCCGTAGCAGCTGCTCCACACACTCCTGCCTGCAGAATAGAGACATCCATCAACTTTGGGTGCATCCCGTCCAAAGAGCGCGATTAAGAGCATGTTTGTCGGTGTGTCGTACGATTCCAGCACGGTCAGCAACGGGTCAGGCTGGGACATCTCCTGAAGCTGATTGGCCTGGTCTCTGCTTAAACGGATGATGTCGCACAAAGTCTGAGACGCGTTGGACTGCCTCTTGACAGAAATAACACACACCGACGTGGACTCTCAGTATTGTCAATAGCGAAGCTATAGAGTGCTGATAAAGTATTTAAGTGGTACCTTGACATACAAGTGTAACTCAATGATTTTGTATTTGTATGTTTGACTGTTTGTCTCACTCACTTAATGACTGACAGTGCATTGCCGACTGTGGCTCTCCTTTCCCACATGCAAGGATATTACATTAATTGGCTACATTTTTTTATACACAAGTCATTCAAGATGCAACATATCCGAAGTTTGCTTGTAACGTAATTAAAACTCGAATTGACCAAGGCGTGGCTCGAAAAACTTGCATGTTGGGGCACTTGGAAGTCAAGGTACCAATGTATTCAATTCAAACAGGGGTTCCTATAGAGTCGCTGCAAAATGACAAGAATGTGCATGTACCTCTTCATCCATCTTCGGATGAATGATTTCGACAAGTCTCTGGGCCAGCTTTTCTTCATTTAGCCACTGTAAGCAATGAACAGAGAATAATATTAGAGCGGAAAATGTGAGTGTGTTGTGTTGTGTTGTTGTTGTGCATTTCTTTGTCTCCTACAGCGAGAGTCTCTTGTCGAAGAGGGGGCGGCTCCACACAGCTGATAAGCCGAAGCAGGATATCCATCATGGCTGACGTGTCGATGTGCTTTAGAACCAAGGAGAGAAATCCCTCCTTCCGCCGCAGGAAACTAATCACCTGATCACAACAGAACAGAGACACCAATGTCACAAAGTCGTGCAAGTGTAAGTTGCAAAACACACGATACACTGCACGACCGGTACAGTGGACAATGACTGACATCGAAAATTGCGAGTGTTGCTTTTTTTCAATGACTAAAATTATGACTACGACTAAAAAAAACAAATTTTAATTTTTTTTTTAAAAACTGAGGAGAACATCACCACCGCCAATTACATTTAGTCAGCTCTCAGTTAAAATGTTGAAAAGGTCATTTAAACCAGTACGAGTAGAATACATGAAGGTTTCATGATGGCAATTGAACATAGAACAGATTATTTATATCATTTGAATCATGAACAAATCTGAGGTAGCAGGTTCCACTGCACGGAACAGCAGCTTAGTCAATCTCTGAATACATAGAAAGCTGGGACAATTAGGTCCTGTGAACCTTGGACGGATGGGAATGAATCATGTTTCATCTCTCATAGGTAATGCATGACTTGGTGGGTGCTACCTGCTCAGTTTTTCGCGCGATGAGATTCCCAATGGTCTTGCTGAAGAAGGACGACAGTAATGGGTTCAAAGGGGAGGGTTGCTCCAGGAAGGCATAAAGGGTTTCCAGGAGAGGCTCCTCATTCCCCAGCTTGTCGTTGATCACGCCCACATCACTTGTCAACAACTCACATGCGATATTTGAATACCTGTGAATGAACAACACACACCTGGCTTGTAACATGGAAAGCGGAAACATGATTTGACTGAGTTGGGCAGAATTTGCCTATGTAACCATTACACTACTGAGAATGACACTGTGTTGCAACAGCAACGTATTAAGCTAAAAGGGGAGATATTATTCAAATTATTCTGATTCTGAAATTGACATTTTGTTACTTGTACTGTATACGAATAGTGGAGTCTCCAGAGTGCCTGGAGACCCCTGCCTATCCACCAATCAGGTTTAAAATGACCAAAGCTCCAAAATCTGTCGTGAGATGCCGATATGTGAAAATAGGTCTTTGTGAGTGAGCTGTTCTACACTTCTCTCTTGCTGTTACATTATTATTTTCTTAATAATGCTCTCAGAGTTTCTCCGCACATGACTTGACAGCTAGACTGCTCAAGGTTCCAGAGCAGCTTTCAAGCGACATCAAAACACTATCATGTAAAGACCATAAGGTACACAGAGCTGCACTGTTAACATATTAGCATTAGCTACCACTGACAACTACAGCATTTTTGGCCACATGCGAGGGGTTGCAGTACCTCAGTTGTTGGCAACATATTCAAAGCTCGCCCACGACTCAGATTGTCTCACAACAATGACCAAGTAAACTGGCAACTCCTAAATTGGGACACTCTTAAGTCAAGCTACTGTATTTTACTTCCATGGCACATACTTGAATCGCTTGGTCTCCTCTATCCCAGCAGGAGGCTCTGTAGTAATCTTGCGAACTAGTTCCTGCATGCACTGGTCCTGGCATAGGAACAGGAGGAGTCTAACAGAAGTTACAAAGAAAAGTGAGTTGATTCAGCGGGATGCCAACAATGGAGCCAACCGAGATGTTATAATAATGACCTTCGGTTCTGAGCCTTGCACTCCTGCAACACATCGTCCTCGTCCATGAGCTCAGCAAGCGTGACATCCTCCTTGTCCAGTAACGCCTCCAGGTGAGAAGCTGTGTGCAGGTCAAATTTCCAAAACATGGCTGATGTCCGCAGCGATGTGTGCTCTTAGCTGTATGAAGAGAATTTGGCATTTTGATTGGTGCTATAAAAACAACTCTGCAAACTTGTGGAAACTAATGATTGACTAACATTGATTGACCTTAGAGCTGATTCACTTTGAAAAATAATGTAATTTATTTATTTTTCTCCTCAATAATGTGATTTAATATGGTGGGCTATCTTAAACGTGAGGATTGCATTTTAATTTCTGGAGGTGTAAATTAGGGGCTTGGAAAAGAACTATTTTTGTCTAATAATAACAGATATTATTGACATTCTTGATCATTACATCGTCTTCACAGGCTAGTTATTTCTATCTTCTCTGCTTCTTACACTCAAGTCTCTTTGCGGACCATCAGTAGACTTCATCAGTTGCCTGTTGATTCAATATTGCTGCCGTCAAGGATTATAAGTTAAAAAAAAAATTGTAAAGGTTGGTCCGAGCAACCTATGGCGTGATTTTTCTCCTGTAAAATATGTGTCTAGCTCCACCAACGTAAAGTCATCAGGAGAGACAGTAGTTTCAGAGTGTTTCGTGATACAATGCTTGAGCAAAATATAAAAATCTTATACAGTCCTTAATTGTAAAAAAAAATGTTGGCAAGTCGCTAGAGCAGACTTGTTGAAAAATAGCGTCACTCATCATGTAACGCACCCATAACACCCATAACAGCACATTTTTAATTGCCATTGATTTCATACACTGCGCTTTGTTTGTTTTTCTTCCGTTGACAACACATTCCCCAGAGAGTTTCCACTAGCGACCGACGTGTTCACCTCATACCGTGACAGTCAAGGAAAGATAAACGTTTTACATATTATATCCCGAAGCTATTTAAGAAGCGGTGCTATATGTGACGAGCTAGCTAGCTGACCTCCTCGGTCAGCCTCCTCGGGCTCTGCGTCACCAATTTCCACTTGACTTTCTTTAAAAATAGATATATGTGGATGTTTTTTTTTATATGGCAAACGAGGCTTACCTTTCAGTCGGCATTGTCCTGGGTCATCATGTAAGATTGGGCTGTGAGGTCACCCGCAGCGGCCCATAGCGGGGCTCTTCTATTCCAATTGTGGCGTATGTTAGCTTCACGCTTGCAGTGTCCTCCCGTCACCATCCATTCGCCGTGTGCGCGCTGGTCTTGGAGACGCTGTGGACCACACCGACACAGGCCGAAATTAACTTCAACGGGCGGGCGACGACGACCGGTGGTGTCACCGATCAAAATGGCGGAGAAGATAAAACGTAGTCCATAAATTCGGGTGTCCGTCAAGCAGTGCAAGCGTCAGCCTGGTGACATTTTGACGACGTGCAGGGGACGCTGTCAGCAGTTAGAGTTAGTCAAGAGGATGTAAAATAACAACAACTACGGTGTCGCGTGATAATTCACCTCAACACAAGGAAAATTACAGATAGGTTCGGACCGAAATATTTCACAAAGCCAAGCCATGATTATTCCACTTGGTTTCTATAGATACTGTGGTGATGACTTTAGGGAGTGTCATTCAATTTTCACAATTTCAGCCGAAGAGTTTAAATCATACATCTAGAATTATTACAGATTATTATTATGAACACCTGATGTGTTAGAGAGAAAAAACTAGGGTCGATTCTGAATCACTGCAAAAAAATCATTTAGAAAAGTTCAATTGCAATTTTATGAACATTTGTTGAGCAGTGTTGTCATTCTGCTGAGGTGCAACCTATTTTTAATCCCCCTTCTTTGGACATTTTAGGTTGGATACGCACATAAAAACAATCGGGCTGTTTTTAATCCGATTTTCCCCCTTCTTGACAAAGAATCCCAAACGGCTAACAATTTTATGTCTCATAAAATCGTATGTGGTGGGAGCCTTGAGCCATTTGACCCCAGCGGACTGCGATGTGAACCGAATGTAGCAAAAGAAGCGCTCTGACTGACAAATAAGGACACTGTGGTAAAAATTCAAATTAGCATCCAATTTACTGGTAGAACATTTGACTGTTTTACAAAACCACTGTTCACTTAGTATGAGGCTGTAATTGCTCTCAAATGTGCATCCACAAAGTATGGAGCAAACTTTGTCAATACTTTTGTACATGTATTTTTTTTAATCCCTAAAATGACTTCAAGTTGTCATGAAGGTTCTTGCCTGTAGAATTGTGAAGAAAAGAAAAGAGTCCACTTTTGAATACTCTGTCACTTGATCCTCCTTGTCCTCTTGGTGACTATGGTAACCATAGCAACAGCTTGTATAATTCATAGGCCTGCAGGTGGTGCATCATGCAGCAGGTAAGAAAGGCTTTTATTTGGACTCATTTCACGAGGTTCCATCTTGCCGTTTGCGGGCGTGCATGGCTGCTGTGCATCAGTCGGCGGGCGTGAGCGAAGGAGACAAATTCTCCTGCGAGGATGCGAGTCGCCTCTACCGCAAAGTGTTTCGTGACGCCTGCACCGAGGATGAAGTGCGCACGGCCGTGAAAAAGGTGAGAACCAATACGCTAAATTGCATTTAGAAGTGAAAGGAAAAAAAAATTTGGCTAAATGAGTAACATGAACAAACTTTGATCTTATTAGCTTTCAGAAAGTGACAGTGAGGGGTCGTGCGTTGGTGAGCGTATTTTGGATGTTCTCATCGAAATAAAGCAAATGAAGGAGAAAAAGGAAAAGGTAAACACAATGCTATCTTGACTTAGTGGTTAATTCCTTCTTTCAACAAGCATACAGATGTGGCTTACCAATGTTCTCATTTTGTATTTGTGTGTTTTGACCGTTTTGAGCGGCCGGCATATGTGAAGCTTGCTAAACTCAAAGTTTGGCTTGAAGCACCCCCCAAAAAAATAAACAAATAAAAAAGCGACCAAGCAATAATCTTGATGGGAAATTTATGAATGTGTTCAGTTATACTGGGAAGTGCAGCTGCTCAATGCAGGCCATCTGGAGGAGCTGCATTTATGCGAGACTCCTGCCATCGCTGATGCCCCTGTGCTCAAGTGCCCACACCGAACCGCACAGGTATGCTACTTTATAGAATATAAATCATGTTTATTGAGCAATGTGGTGTATTATGTATCATCCACATTCACGTATGTTGCTCTTCGACACAGACACGAGCGAAAGAAGACATGAGTGGAGTGTGGCAGCTCCACAAGGCAGCTCGACAGAGCTGGGCCAGGTAAGAGAATCAAAATATTAGCAAAAGCACACAGTAGAGTGCCGCACAAACTACAGCAATAAAGTCAACACATTTAAGATCAACAAACAAAACGGTGTCAATCAAAACGGTGAAAATATAATCCTCTCCCCCAATGTATTTTACCCCATGTGAGCACGAATGTTTGTTCGTCTATGTGTGCCCTGCGATTGGCTGCCAACCAGTTCAGGGTGTTCCTCGCCTTTTGCCCGAAGACGGCTGGGATAGGCTCCAGCACCCCCTGCGACCCTTGTGAGGACAAGTGGTCCTTAACAAGACCACTTAACATTAATGCATTTGCGTGGATGCATGTGTGTGTGTGTGTGTGTGTGAGTTCAGAGTGGTGACAGAAGGCGTGCAAAGCATACTGGCCTGCCCCCGGCCAGTTCTAACGCCAGGGGTCAGAGGTGAAGTTTGGGGCTGGGTGTCCTGTTCAGACGTGCTCCTCTTCAACGAAGTCAAATACGACGCGGTGACCCGTTTGCTTTATGATGACATGCTGCAGAAACACCACAGTAAGGACAACATTTTATACAAGCCATTGATTTTTGTTTTTTCTCCACCCTCACAATTTGGAACTCCACTTTTTTTGGGGTGACGGCGGTGATGACACAGGCATCCATGCGTGGGAGGCTCTGTCGCCATGGCGACGTCACCAGGAAGAGCTTTGGCTTGAGGAGCTCGCACAGGAAGCTTTGGCGTCCGACGACATGGTCGCTTTGGCCGAGCTGCCGGGAGCGTTCACGATATACAGGTTCACTTTTTTCGTAGCAAAATAAGACCTGCAATACAACTGGAATGGCATCGCAAATCTAACGTACGACTTTAGAATTGTTGGGAGTTTTTTTTTTTTAAATAACAGATTTTGTTATCCTAAAAGTAGGGATTTGAAACTAATTATCCTGCGGTTTTACATTTTACAATTACAACTTAAAAAAAAAATCAAAACATTGCGACTTTAATTTTACAACATTCGTAATTTCATGAATCTGTTATCTCATAACATTACAACTTTTTTTTTGGTCTAATAACACAAATTGAAAAAATAAAATCTTATTACAAATATTTCCTCACTATAATGTTCTATAACTTTCATTGATTGCAACATGACACGTTTCTCATGAAATGACCAGTTTATATTCTGAAATGACATTTTTAATTTTATATTTTTCCCCCACTCTCATCAGTGTTACTAAATCTGTAAAACAGACACCCTGAGATTTTTTTTTTAAAAGGCATTTTTAAATTATATTTGTGGGTGAGGTGATTGAATCCAACACCCTTTTTTAAATGGAATTGATTTGCAGTTTATCCGCGTTTTTCAAGAATTTTGAGGTGCATCAACTGTATGAATTTTTTCGACTATTTGTGGGCCAGGCCTGTATACAATTGTATGTATTTGTTCCTCCAAGAATTACGACTTTTTTCGTTATTATCAACCAACGTTGGAATGTAATTGAAAAGTAAACTCAATCACTTTTGTCCTCCAGAGTTTGTCCAGAGTCCAGCTTCACTGCAGTTTCTCTCTTGTATAAATTAAACGCGTGTCGACGACAAGAGAGGGAAGAACTAACAGCCTTAGTGGAGAGGTACAAATAACACCTCAACCTTTTCGACATTTTTTTTTCAATGATTCAGTCTTGCTTCTTGTGCCTTTGTAGGCTGGACGAGGAGAGCTTGAGACTGTTGTGTTTGTACATTCGCTCAGCAACACTTGGAGCTCAAAGAGAAAAAACAGCCTATGATGCATATTTGGCCATCAGACAATCCTGGCACAAATGGTGAGGTGCAACAATTGCAATATCAACAATATGACACAAGATGATTCCGTGTCTTTGCAGGCCACAAGTTCACAGTCCGTGCAGAGAAGAGCGGGCTGCCGCATTACTGCGCGGTGATGACGACATATTTGGGCACATGAAAGATGACGACGATTTAGGATTATCACAGCAGGTGCTGCCCAATGTTGGAGGGCATTAAGATTTTCGGGTTCGGGTTTCGACCTGGGGTATCAAGTTAGGGTTGGGTTTTTGATTTACTGTTTTCTGGGTTAGGGTTGAGCATTTGGGTTTTGGCTAGGAACGTAATCCAAAAGATGTTGTGGTGTGAATATACCAAGTCTCTTGCGTTACATCCTAAATAGAATCCTTTAACTCCACCTGCAGTCATTACTGCCGTTATTGGTGCTGACTCAGCAGCAGGAGAGGAAGCAGCTGGTCCGCCTGTTGCATGGAGTCACTTTGGCGGATGTGCTAAGACCGGCTCCCTCAGATTCTCTTAAAACAAGTATCGTCTTCATATTATTACTTTAAACTGGTTTGCAGACCTCACGCCTGGAAAATTAAAAGTCTTCTTTGCCTAATAGGTTGCATAAAAAGGCTGCAACAAATTTGCTCCAGGGGTGAGAATCAACCCGACTGTGACATCAGCAGCCCCCCTACGGAGTGGACCGAAGACCAGCTAGAGCGAGCCGCCTTGCTCCTCTTGGTTGACCTCCTGGAGATCCAGGAGAGGGATACATCTTCACTCCTTCGGGGACTGTTGGATGGGGTAATGTGAGCGATGATGTCATCAAACCCAGCGACAAGAAAGTGACGCAAGAATTTGACTTGGTTTAAGAATGAGCATCTCCAAAAGCTGAGACAAGAGTACCAGTCCGAAGTCCACGCACAACACCTGCGCGCCAACCTGCTCCAACTCTTCAATCCAGATGCCTCTTCATCTACTTCACACGTTAATCTGAGCGGCCAGGGGCAAGTCCCGCATCAGTCTCGTGGAGCTGCAGAGGCCCAGAACTTCACCACCGGGTTGCTTGAATCTCAGACGGCAGCTGATACGATCGGCACACGACATGATGGAGTCCAATCTGAGGACGTACCTGATAAACAGGGTGTCTGCGCAGGTACCACCCAAAACAACGGAAACTGCAATTGATGCAATTTCAAATTCGGGTTAGGCCTCAGGTTCCGTTTCCAGTCGGTGTTGGGTTTGTTCATTGTACTTTGCAGTTCTGATTGCAAAGACAGATATTTTGATTGAGGTGCAGCTAATAAAGTGTCCTGTGAGTGATTTACATTTACTCCTTCCAGACTGTGGCGTGACCCTGGGAGGTCTGCCCTATTTGGAGATTTTGTGTGTTCCAGATTCATCCAGTAAAGTTGACGGAGGAGGACCCGATGATGAGGAACAAGACAACGAGACAAAGAACTGTGAGGATCAGGACTCGCTAATCACTCTGGCTTGGAGCGCACGGCTTAAGGGCAACACGGGACACGACGGGGAGGCAGCACACGCTGTTGATGTCCAAGTGCAGCCCTGCGGTGAAGGCGGCGCACCCGAACACGCGGCCGCAGAAAGCCGAGAAGGAGTGATAAGCCAGGCTCAACTTGCAGAGCAACACCGCGGCCCAGTGGAGGTACTCATCTAAATCATGTCACACATATGCCATGAAATACTGCCGCTTGTCATTCGCGTCCTTTTTTTGATTCACTATAGCTCAACTCGGATGAATCCGGCAAAGAAAACGACCTGCACACAAAGCTTGTGTGTGGACGGCAGACCTCGGCTGACTCGCGGGATAGGAAGACAACTGACGAGGACAGCGACATGGTGAAGGAGCTTCGAGCTTCTGAGCCCACCGCACAGGCTACAGTATGTCTCACGTGCTGAAAGCCGAGGAATATAAATAGATTTGAGGCAGGTTTTTAAAAGTGGACATTGAGCATGGGCTGGTCTAATGTGGACCGGGAGGTCATTATACAGTTTGAGACCAGCAATATCCCCATTGGACTTCCGTCCGCTTAGACTTCAGTAACCCCAGGAGCAGCTGGTCAGCCGAGCTGAGGCACCAGGCGGGAAGGTGGGGAAGCAGTCGCTCAGATAGGTGAGGTGGTGCGAGCCCATTTGAGAAATTGGAAAATGGCAGAATCAGAAAATGGCACTCCAATCATGCATATACAGCCAGTAAGGGGGGGGGGGTCAATAGGTGAGCAGAACCAACTGAAAAATGTTAAAGGAGAGGATTCAGCACTGGCTGCATTACAGTCATCCAGCCAAAGACACACTAAGATGATTAATAGCACTTTTAGTCGTTGGTTCTCTTAAAGGTACATTGCTACTTTGAAGCAATGTGTCTGGGAGGTTAAATAGTTAGTCTTTCAGTTACGGTTAATTTGGGGATTATGACACCACCTTAAGCTCAAGTCAAGGTTAGAGTCTGTGATTTGCAAATCATTTTAGAATTAATAATTTCACATCACTGTACAACTTGGATAAAGACACCAACCAACTTTACCTTTGAATGATTTCACTTTCATAACTTTTCCTCCCGTTTGGTCCACCGAAGGGCCACTGCAGCCTCAGCGAGAGATCGGCATGGAGGGAGGGCGGCCGACCGGGAGAACCGATGTCTGCGGTGGAGAGAGAGAAGACCATGCGGAAGCTGGTGGACGTGCACCGCCGAATGGAGAGAAAGCAGCAGAGGGACAGAGACAGGCAGCAGCTGAGGGTGAGTAAGATGTCAATCGGATGATGATGATAATGATAATGTGGACCTTTCTTGCTTTAGGTCCAAGAACGTTTGTCCATCATCCAGAGCAGGAAGGCGGATGAGGATTTATTTGGGCCTAAGCAGAGAGAGAGGATGAGGCACCTCAGTAAAGACATACCACAAGTAAAGATGTTTGTTATTTGTAATTACTAATTACAAAACATGGCAAATCAATGCATTCGCTGTTCATGAGGAAAAGAGTCAGCAGAAGACGCTGGTCAGAGAACAACTGGAGCAGCTCAAAAGGGAACGCTCTTTTATCATGCAGTCCAGAAGAAAAAGGTATGTACAGTACAAATCACACACAGTTTGGGTTATGCATAATTTGTTGTTCCCTAGCAAGCTGAATGAGAAAATTGGCCATTCAAACCATGAATGGACCCGCTTCAACTAGTTGGTATCTCAAGTCCTCTTTGTGATGGGTTACAGGGAATTTTTCAACATAAAATTTCCCCTGGAAGCAAAATATCTCACTTTTTCTAAACGCCGGCATTTTGTGTTTTTTTTTTTTTCCTGAAGGAACACCGTCGGCTTCAAGGAACTTCTGGCTCCAGTGAATCTCCAAAGCAGAGGAATTGAAGACAGGTTGGACCAAGACAACGGATTAGAATGAGTGGCGAGAAGCAGAACGTGCGGCACTGTCTACTTCCCTCATTTGAAAATTAAACTCTTTGTACGTAAACAACGGGTGGACTTGCAGATTGTTTATTATACATTTTAATTACCTGGACAAACATGAGCATGAACAGTAATACCACTTAATCAATGACAACTTCCTGTAGTCTGCGTCCAGATGTACACACAGAAGCGCCATAAAGTCTTTACCGCATAAACAGTTGGCCGCTGAAAGATTGGTATGATAGAGGGCGCTGTTTCGTTAACGCAATAAAAGGGCTGATTTGGGGGGGGGGGGGGGGGTAAATCTTGTAGTAACGCAAGTTTTTTTTTTTTTCTCAAATAATGTACGGTCTTTTGCCCTTGTGAAATGAGTCGGGAGCTGTCGACTTGTGTGTGTGGGAGATTTCTTGGCAAACATTCAAGTTTGACAGCATCCGTGCACATTATACAGCTTTAACAAGGCAGCGGTAGCGATCACCCGAGAAAGCCGGAACATTCCAAAGCAGCTCCGACTTGGCGGGCTGCTTTGGTATTACACACACACACACCCACACACTTCACAGATCAGGTTGAGTGGTCTCAAGAAACACTGAAACAAAACTTTAAAAAGATAGGTACTACAAATCAAGACTTTTGTTATTTTCGAGCAAGGTGACAGCACTTGGGACCATTTTGGAAAATCATGGCTGAGGCTATGTGGAATCTTCAGGCTTAACGTCAGCGGTGTGTGTGTGGACCCAGGTTGTACGTCATCAGCAAGTAAGCGGCATGCTTTGTGTGTGAGAAAGATTACACTAAACCATGTACACTAGTCAACATTATTCACTTTTTTTTTTATTTTTAACGCTAGACTGACCGCTGTTTGTCAGAGTAAACAGCCGAAACTGAGGTCTGAGTCAAGTTTTGGCCTGAGGCTTTGCTGAGCACTAAACACAAAAAGATACCCCAACTCCAGCATCGCTTATGGGCACCATAGAACTGAGGAGGGTGCGAAGTGTGTGTGTTGGGTGTGTCTCCACGACAGGAGAGAAATGTGCATGTGTGTCAAGTCTTGAATAATGATGCAAAAGTGGAGCTGGAGGAATGGTGCATGTAAAAACGCATCAACGTCTTCTCTATTGGTGTGCGCACTGCACCCCCGGGCCATGATGGCCGCCCTCCTCATCGGAGCTGTCATTGTAGGCTTCTCTCCTGGCGCCCCCGCCCGACCCTTGACTCCTATCGAAATCCGTCAGTTCCACTTCCTCGGCGTCGGCGGAAATGAGGGGATCCTCGGCGCGGCTCGGAAGCAGGCACTCCAGCTCCTGGAAGAGTGATGAGTGATCGTTATCAGCGTTGGTGCTTTTACAATGGGTCTGACTAATGTGACTCACGTTCAGCTTTTCGGTGCTAATCCAGTTGTTCTCGGGGAACTGCACGTCAAACTTGATGTAGAGGTCTCCCTTCTCAAAGGGGTTTCTGTACTGTGGCATTCCCTCTCCCTTAACCACACGAATGCAGCCTGAAGAGACAGCAAAACAAGACTGTTAGTGTACTAGCACACACCACACACCACACACGCAAAAAGACCATTTACCGTGTTCCAGACCCACCAATTGGTGGAAATCCACAATATAGAGACCACATAAAACATTTCAAAATATAGTTTCAGGCGCCCCATAAACACACTGCAGAAATATTTGAACACAAAAATAGAAAATCATCAAATAACCCGAAAGGCATTTATTTTTAGGGGGTATTATATTTTAAACTATAAATACAGGTAAGTATGAACATTTTAAGGGGACATCGCCTATTCTCAAAGTTTTGTCATTTGGAGCAAATCTGTCCCGTAACCACAAATCGCAACAATTTACCCTTGATACCGAAAACTTCAAACACATAATGAGGAAACTTTGCTTCAAATGCAAATCCAGATCATATGAATTTTAACAAGTTGTAAAACTCAAAGAGAAATGTTGGGAATCGTGCGATTCCAGACCCCGGCCATCCTGTGTAGAGTTTGCATGTTCTCCCCGCACCTGTGTGGGTTTTCTCCGGGTACTCCGATTTCCTCACAGATTCCAAAAACATGCATGGCAGGCTAATGGACCACAATAAATTGGTATGATTGTGAGCGTGAATGGTTGTCTGGCTATGTGTGCCCTGCGATTGACTGCCAACCAGCTCAGGGTGTTCCCCGCCTACTGCCTGAAGACGGCTGGGATAGGCTCCAGAACGCCTGCGACCCTCGCAAAGATTAGCGTATTAGAAAATGGATGAATGGAAGTTATAACCACTATTTGTCACAATTTAAAACTGCATGTATATACTTTGAACACCCTCGCTGAGGGGGCCATCTATTGCAGTACTTGTTGAGCCAAGAGTCTCACTAGGAACAGAGAAGTGCAGAAGAACACAAATAAAGATAATTTATAAACACACACACAGGTGTGTACAACATATGATCAAACACAAAACTCTTCCATCTGTTGTCGACATATGTTGTGAACATTCAAGTATGTGTCACTTATCCGGAACTAATGTTAATCCGCGGACCCCAAAATATTGATGCAGCTGTGCAATTAAAAGCAATCAATCAATCAGGGAGTAGCTCTGAACTTTGAAGTTGAGGCACTCTCAGGTTCCGGAGTACTGGTAATTAGGTATGCGTACCTGGCTCTATGACCTTTCCGGGTGGGTACTTGACAAGCAGCTGCCGGCCATCCAGATGCGAGAGAGTCATTTGAAAGCCACACAGAGCCTCGACCAGACCAATGCGCTGCACCATGCGAAGGTCATTGCCTTCCCGGCGGAATTCCTGAGATGGAGAATAAAATAAATCAAATGTGAGCCTCGACTCAAATGATGACCTCCTAAATGTATCACGTAAGTGTTAATCTTTTCCTACGTCATGTTCTTTCTCCTGTAGGACCAGGACAATGTCCCCAGGTTCCACACCCGGCGCTTGGTCAGCTTCCCCAGTGAAGGTGATCTTCTGTCCATGTCTCATGCCTTTGTCCACGTGCACCTCTAGCAGCTTGGTTTCCTTACTCACCTTATGACCTTCACACTTTTTACAGCGATCTTTCTCGCTGATGACCTCGCCTGCACAAACACAACAGGCGGACCAATATTTGGGATGATGAGTTCTTGATCCCCCACATGAAAGTGTGTGAATTGCTTGCAGTCACATTACCCTCTCCTTTGCAGTCTGTACAGACTGACTGCACCTGTTGGACCATACCAGGGGCCAGTTGTCTAATCACCACCCTCATACCCAGTCCTCTGCATGGCACACACTTTTGCACTGCGCCCGCCTTGCCCCCCTGACTGGATAGCAAATGACAGAATGTCAGCACTGTACTTTGTCTTCCTGTAACAGTACAAAACACTCAAAAAAGACTCACCCATTGCAGGTACCACAAAGGACATTCTTGCTCAGCTGGAGTTTGGTAGTTTTACCATTGTAGAGGTCTTCAAGTGAAACTCTATGGCGGGGGAGAAAAAAAAAACATTCATTAGTATGCAACACAATGTCACTCACATTTGGGAAAATGGCAAATCTTAGACTAGCTTCCAAGTCATGGGTAGAGAAACTGCGGGTGCATGGATGGGGTATGGGGGTGTTGGAATTGTGTAAATTAGACACCCAGTTCGCCCACATCCCAAAAATTCATGGCTTTCTAAAACATATTTTATTAATAATAAAATAAGACACCTCACATAAAATTGATGTGATTGTGTAATTTCATACTTGATGTGTGCACTGGCACTGCAAGAGACCCATCTATTTTATATACAAGAAATTAAAAAGTCATTTTTTCATAAACGTGTCCCTTTTTAAAGGTCTCAATTACTTCAGAGGGTGCACCATGTCTTCGCCTCGCCTCCGTCCTCCGTTGCGTCCTCTGCCCTGTCCCCCCATGAACCCGAAGAGTCCTCCACCGAAAATGTGAGAGAAGATATCGTCCATGCCAGGCCCGCCACCTCCGCCCTCTCGTAGCCCTTGTTCTCCATAGCGGTCGTAAAGCTCTTTCTTCTCCGGGGTTGTCAGTACTTCATATGCAAAACTGATTTCTTTAAACTGGGTGACATAATGAAACACACACACACAATTTTGTTTGTTATGTGCCATGTCAGAGCTTTAGCGACACACAAAAACCTAAAATGAAACTTTAATCCTTTATCTTAAAAACAAAACAAAGCCTATTATTTTGAATGTCAAACAGGACAAAAGAATATGTAATGTGCTACCAAAAGACAAATTAATTTTTGCATACCCGTTTCTTCCAGTGGGTATTAAGTCTCTGTTCTGTTATTGAACTCCCATTTTTTAGTACAAAAAGAAAAGCGACCAACACACATATTATATTGGTTTTATTCCTATCGCAGACAGCTGTTTCTTAAAGTTCATATAGTATGTATACTTGTTCCTTCAGAGTCCATGAAATTAAATGTGGGATTCCCGAGGTTCAATTTTAGGCCCAATACTTTTTAATCTTTACATGTTTCCGGTCCCACGCTGCCAGCACACAAGCCAGGCGACTGTACCACTGCACAATGAATACATTTACAGCAGACTGTACACCGTAAAATGAGCCAACAACGTTATACTATACAACATACAATGCGTATTTACACTTCTATGAGTTAAGAATGTGTAAACCATAATGAATGACAGTACAGTATTTGCTACAGTTCCCTATACATGAGCCCTGTGGGTAAGCAAGCATTTTTGTTGTTGTAATTATACAACATACAGAGACCTTTTTTCCATCACTTGGATGGCAGTTTTGAATTTTAAAATGTTCCATACAACATTGTCCAGACAGCTAAATGCCTACACATCTTAAAACATAAATTTTGCAGTTCTCTTATTTCAAATGGGATTCATATGTAGCCCATCAAAGTGTTTCATACCTTGTCTCCAGCATCCGGGTTCTTGTCGGGATGGTACTCTTTAGCCAATTTGCGGTAGGCCTGTAAAACAAGGTTGGCACAGAAGTTGCTAATAGCCTACAAGAAAGAACTAACCAGAGCACTAATCTCAGTCAGGTACCAGCTATGTTTCTAAAAGGTTGAAGATATCAAGTCATTGGATGCTGTCAAAAACATCAGGGCACCAGCAGGAGCATTGCTGCCTTTGACACCTCCAGCCATCTTGAAATGCCATCTCATGTGCTTAACTTGTTCAATAAACTACTCTTCTGATAGCACGACAGCAAAACAGTATAATATCTTTTTTGATATTGTGAAATAATCAACTGATTCATGGCAGTTAAGAATCTACAATTTCACGATTAGAACATCAGGCGTTATGACCGGCTTAATTTTAAATTAACTTTCTTTACTTTAAAGAAAAAAAAACTGAATTCCTTCAATTTTCTATGACAATACCAATAGATGTGAGATACATGACATTAGGGCATCGACTTAAAAGATTATTAAACAATAATCGTTACCATACATTCACATTGGGATTATTTAAGATACATCGAAATGTCCCCGCACGAAGCAAGGGAACGCGATCGACACAAAATGTGGGGGCACAAAGCAATGCTCGTTGTATTACTATATTCAATTTAGACTTCGTTTACATGGCTACATGGCGACGACTATTTCCTGAAATGTATCGTCTAATATCCGGTGAGCTACGACACTCGTGGTCACTTGAGTTTCCTTTTAACGTTCGGCAGACATATTTTTTTCAGTGTCTAAATGTGAAATATTCCCTAGATACCAAGCAGGAATGTATCCCACCGTCACCGTAGGTGAAGCCGTGCAGTTTGCTTCAGTTTTTCTCGTCGACAAGCCATTTAGGGAGTTAGCCACCGAGCTCATGTTGGGTAAGCAGCTTCTAGTCTAGGCCCATTTTACAGGTGTCCCACATCACTAGATCACCATTGTCACTTGGCAACGTCCTCACCTTTTTCAGTTCATTTTCGGAGGCCGACGGTGAGACGCCGAGGATGTCGTAGAGCTTCGTGTCCGCGACTTTTGACATGATGCTTGGGAGCCGGCTACTTCCTACGGACGTTCAAATGAGTGAGGAAGAAAACAAGCTAAGCCGGCTGGGATCGTCCAGGGTTGCCAGATTCGCACACAAAGTCCCCCGTCTGACGTAGACGCCCCCAAACCAGAGCAGTCGCATTTCTAGGGGGCGGCGGAGGGGGCTTCTAGAACTTCACACGGGGCCATTATCAGGTTTTATTATTAGCCTTACGTGCCATGACGCTCTTTGTGACGCTCGAATGCAGAGACCAATTGTGTTTGTATGAAGACCAATATACACCACGGGTGGGCAGGGCCACTTTTGATTTTAAAAACGGACACATTGGCCTGTTCATTTGTAGAAGAGGTAAATATTTTAAAAAAACTCTAGATAACGACAACCTGATCTCTGGTTTTCTTTTCCCCCCCTTTTTGTCCATTTCCATTTTCTATAGCGCTTATTCTTATTCGACTGGCAGGTGAGCCTCTGCCGATCCCCAACATCGCAAGGCAAAATGTTCACATAGTCACACAAGCTTTCAGCTCACATTTACCCCATGGTGCAATTTAGAGAATTTTAATTAACCTAACATGCATGTTTTGGAATGTGGGAAGAACCTGGCGTAGGCCTACCTTACAAAGAAGGGATGACGCTATACCGGGGGTAGGAGATGCTGTAGCCTCGTCAGAAATTTGTGTTGCCCCACTTAAGACCTGCAGCAATATATTTGATATTTATATTTGTTAATTATTTTCTCAACCCGCCTATGTATTGGACAAATCTCCCTTTATTTATTTATTGATTGAGATAATCCTGAAGCAGTCGGTGCTTGCTGGACAATACATGACCACAAACACACTAACATTCAAACCTATGGCCAATTTAGTCTTCAAAAAAGTGACTTTCTTGCAATAAAAAGAGGGCACCCCTGGGCCACCCAATTGCAGGGCACATAAAAATAAACTACCACCCACGCCTAGATTGATACCCATGAGCAAATTGGAATCATTAATTAATGTAAAGTGACTTTGTCAACCCGATGTCATCCACTTGACCACGCCCTTAAAGACGTACACCCAACATAACTACTGTACAGTACTTCAATTGAAAATATATACAGTATATATATATATATATATATATATATATATATATATATAAACGAGCATAAAAGATAGATAGATAGATAGATAGATAGATGTCAAACTCAAGTGCCCGGGGGGCTTGCTAAAATGTTGCAAACTTTTAAATTCTCATATGTAATAAAATGTATTGTGAGCACGTAAGCATCGTTACCAACCCCCTCATCACTGTCACTTAAACTATAATTGAATAAACCATTATTCTTGAGTTCTTTATATGGCTTGACAGTCATAACGGCCTGCCAAGGGAAACACTGACTATAATGTGGCTCACGACAAAAATGATTTTGACACCCCTGCTTGAAGTGAAACTGGTCCGTCGAGCTCCGCTTTTGTTTTGCACGTGCCCTTAAAGGTGGGGTTCAGCAACACGTGGAATCTTTTGCTGAAACGTCATAACTATAAATTACGACTCATAGTGTGCATACTTTATAGGTCAAACTTAAACAACAAAAATGAAAATATCTCAAAAACATGATGTGCTGGAAAAAAGTTTATATATTATTGAAATCACCGTCAAAACTCCACAGGGACACAAAGCCATCTCTGATTAAAATTTGTTGCTGACCTGACCCATGTTATTTGGAAAATCCAGATAGACATTCGGCATTGGTAGTAGTTGTATGAGCTTTATTCATCCCCCCCCCCCCCCCCGAAAAACCTGAGATAATGTGACAAGTGCTTGAACATGTAGAAATGTGTTTATTTAAAAAAAAAAAAAGAACAAAAAATGAGAAGTGAACGTGGTCTATATAAATAGCACTGCATAGTCAGTCACTGTTGAATGTAGGGAGTACAGTGGAATTAGTGGTTGGCGCGTCACCCTCACAGTTTGAAGGTTCAGGGTTTTGCATTTTGCCTCTGGCACTGGACTTTCTGGCTTTCTCCTGCAAAACATGCATGTTGGCTTCACTGAAGACTCCAAATCATGTGTAGCTGTGAATGGTTTGTTGTCTGTAGGAGCTATGTGATTGGCATGCAAACCAATCAAGGGTGCAACCCACTTCTCGTCCGAATCTCAGCCGGGCCATCTCCAGCTTACCGACGACTCAAGTGAGGACGGACGTGTGCTATCGTGAATGGATTGATGACTGCGGCGTTTCGTGGCGGACGACGCGTCACGACTGGTTGCCGTGGATGATCTTGGGGCACTTGCTGGGATGGATGCAGTAATTGTTGTGCAGCACCAGGCCGGCAGGGCACTGGCAGCCTGGCACGCAGGGCTTGAAGCAGTGGCTCTCTAGCACCCCCAGTGGAGCGCCCACATTCAGGCAGGTGACGGCGCACGGCGGTCCGCACTCGTCAAACACGAAGCCCCTCTCCACCGGGCACCTCACCGCTGGGGGCGTCAGGAAACTGTTTATTATTCATTCATTTATATATAGTATACCTGATATTGTTTATCTGAATTAATGTATTGCTTGTGTTTGTTTAAAATAAAAAAATGTGAAGACCTTGAGAAAAAAAATCACATACGGAATCGCAATATTGAGAGCAGCGCACCACGTTTTTGCTGCCACCAGCCTTTTCTTGGATAAATAAAGGGCTTTCCTTACCACGTGCCGAAAACCAACAACTCCACAGTCCCCAAATTCAGGGCAGTGCAAAGCATAGTGTTGCAGAAAAGTGGAGACTGTGGAGTCATTAAGTAGTTTTTCGGCCTGTGGTAAGGAAACGAGGAGACTAAGGGCTTTTCCATGACCAAAACTGAAGACTCCACAGTCTCAACTTTGCTGTAAAATATGAGTGTCTCATAGAATGTTAAATACTCTGTGGTAATAAAATATTTTTTGGAGAGACAGAAGATGAAAAATTAAGCACTGCAAAAAAGCGGAGACTGGAGTTGTTTGTTTTGACATTGAATTGGTTGGGGGAAAAGTAGTGCCTTTTGTGTTTCGTTCTTGGCATATTGGAGGGAAATACAGTACAATATACGGCATCCAAGAGGAGAAGATAAGGAAAAGGACTGCTTCAACAAAGTGGAGAATGTGGGGTTGCCACTTTTGCTAGTACATGCCCCTTGTATTTACTTCTCTGCATATGGTATAAGTATTTTTAGCCAATAGGAGACTTGTCCCCTTAGTCTCCTCTCGCATAAGAATGCTTCCCTATCACATGCCAAGAAGTAAAAAAAAAAAAAAAAAAAAACACCCTAGTCTTTTTTCCTCAGCATTTACAAGATTAACTAATCCATTGTATCCACATTGCTACAGTGTTTAGTTTCCTTGCTGCCCCCAGTCTCCTCTTGGATAATAATATAACCTTCTCTTTTTGTATTTTTCCTTCAGCATTTCCCCTGGGAAAACCAGCCACTCCATATGCCACTTTGCTGCAATGCTGCATTTTCACAGTGCCCTCAGTCTCCTCTCGGATAACACTGTCCCAGACCCTGTTTTCCCTCCTTTTGCGCTGCTTTTGGAAAGCCAAGCCTTGCGACTCACCGCACAGTGAGGGTCCCCTCCACTGCAGGACAACGCCGGCCTCCCGACACTGTCCAGCATAGGCCTCCAGGGCGTCGCACAGACACTCATCGGTGTTGGCCCCGCAGGCACACAGGTCGTAGACGCAAGCGGCGTACCAGGCCTCAGGGGGCACCACGCGGTGGCATGGCCTGAATGCCGCCGTCTTGAGGACCTTACAGCGGGCGTTGGCGCTTTTGCGGGCGTGATAGCCTGCCTCCCTGCAGGGGTCCACATCCTCGCCCGGGCGGCAGGTTGCCAGGGAGTGACTTCCGTTTGTCACCTGTGTAGCACAGTCATGCACGCATTTGTTGGCGAACTTTGATGGCATGTACGCAGACAGGAATCATGCATGTAAAACATTTGCATTTCTTGTTTTATGTTTTTTGTTATGTTATTTTGCAGAATAATCTTTTTGGACAAAATAAAAGAAAGTAAGCCTGAGCTGTTTGCTGGTCCACATTCTACAATGTGGGGAAACCAATTTGGAATACTGTATGCGGAAATTGGAATCATGTCAATCGGATAGACTACATGGAAGGACATGCGTGTCAAAAAAGTGTGAGGAATAAAAAAAATAGAATAAAGTATATGTTCAAATAGTTTGCATCAACATCCAGAAATCACAATTTCCAGAAAAAATAACCCGAGATTTTTAGAATTAATCAACAAGAAAAAAAGATGGACATGGACAGCTCTCTATTTTTGTGTTGCTGACATCACTACAATCATTTTGGATGTCAAAGCCAAATATTTTCAGTCAGTCAGAAAAATTGGCCTCTCTCCCATTTCTTTTACCCTCCAGCTGTTGCCGAAGTCGGCTTCCGACAGGCTTATCTGTCCGCTGGGCATGCCGAGGTCATCCTGGTGGTAGTTGTTGAAGTTTCCACAGAGGCCGCAGGTGAGTCCCTTGTAGGAGCCCGGAACGCTCACCTCCAGGTGGGAACGGCCGTTCCACTGGACCTGAACGGGAGGGCGCTATGAATACTTTGTAATTCGTCGCCAAATAGAACAAGAGCAGACCTTGAGCCCGATGTTGCTGTTGAGCAAGATGGTGTTGCCCTTCCGTTCCAAGTAGATGTAGGGCTCTCGGAGGAACGGCAACGTCACTGTCTCGTCGTCTACCTGAGGAGCACAATTGGGCAAATGAATCAGGAACATTTTTTGTTCCGTAATCACTCAGCCGTGGTGTGAACTGTTTTATAATATGAAAAAAATGGCATGATAATGCGAGTGAGTGAGTTTGAAGGCATTGCGTTCCATTTTCTGTGTTTTTGTTTTTCCACACAGACCTTTACAAGCCAGTCCTGCAGCAGCTGCACCGTGACATCACCGATGAAGACCGTCACCTCTTTGGTCCACGACACTCCTTGACGTCCGCGGTCCTCGTTCGTGGCGTGGATACTTTGAAAAGCAGAAAGAAGGGCGTCATCGAAGTGTCACACTGCTCCCCCCCCCCCCGTTGCCATGGCGACCTTCTGACCTGAAGTCTCCGTCGTGGCAATCCTGCGCCAGGACGTAGGTGCACGTCCCCTGAAAGTGAAGCATGCGCCCGTCGAAGGTGCGGTAGTGAGGGTCACCGAACGCAATGCACGTGGCCGGCCGGGGGATGCAGTGAGGGCAGCACAAGCCTGGTACCACCGATGGCATCTCATCCTAACACACACACACACACACACACACACACACACACACACACACACACACACACACACACACACACAATGAAGTCAGTCCTGGCTGTTGGTCCGCAACCAAACCTCGGGAATAGCGAGGCTTTACTTGCCGGTGGGTACTGACCGTATTGCAGCTGAGGGGAGGGCAGCGTTCACTGTGACAGTGCACCTCTCCAGACACACAAGTGCAGCCAGTGCACTCGTCCACCTGCCACTGCTCGTGGGCCTGGTACACCATGCCCAGGTGCACACATGACATGGCCCAGTCTACAACACACACAGAAACACACCTTGTGACATTCGGCAAAAAAAAAAAAAACACAAGATGGCTGCTTGTGTTACCTTGACATTCATGGCAGCATTTCCCTGCAACTTTCACTTGCTTCTGACCATCGGGGCAGGGCGCGGATGAACACTCCTCAATGCTACACTCAATGTAGCCCAACTAAACAACATTACACACACACACACACACAAATTTGTTGAAAAAGAAAATCCAGAATTTTTGCAACCCTAAGCAAGGTACGACTTACGTTACAGGTGCAAGTGACACAATTGTCGTCACTGTCCGTCCAGCTGCTGCCACTCGCCACTCGTCGATTCTGACCCTCGATCACACAATCTGCACCGGAAGCAGAAAATCAGCGAAATTTGAAACACCCCTTTGACAAAAGGAGAGATGGAGCAGGATTGCAATCACGTCACCTTTACACACGGGGCAGCACGAGTCTGGAGGGGTGAATTGCTCACTGGGAGGACAAGTCAGTGGGGGGCAGCCTCGATGCAGGCACGTCCATGTTTGATCCTATACAACACACACACACACGCTGCAAAACAAGGTCAAAATGTGCACATTTTGTGTCGTGTTGTGTTACCCTGCAATGGCAGGTGAAACAGGGGTTGTCTGTAGCCAGGACCTCATTGCCGATCAGTGTAGAAGTGCAGTTACTCAGAGGCTCTGGACACACACACACACACATCATTTCTTGCAACCGCATTTCAATATCAAGTGTTTTTTAATTAATAGTGCAGTTTGTGTATGACGACTACTAACGTGCGCAGACAGGACAACAGGAGTCGGGTCCAGAGAACAAGATGTTGTTCTTGGGACAGTCCACCAAACTAGGACACTGTTTGCGGTAACAGCGCAGATGCTGCTCTCCGTCTGGCATCACCTGAATTTAACACACATACACACGCGGCTTGCATCACTTCTTCGTTCTTCCAGTTCAGGGGTGTCAAACTCATTTTTGTCGTGGGCCACATTTTAGTTACCGTTTCCCTTGGAGGGCTGTTATGACTGAAACCATATAAAAAAATAAATAAATAAAAATCACGGATTATTCAACTATTGTTTAAGTTACTGTTATGAGGGGTTTGGTCACAAGAAAATGCTTATTTATTACATATGAGAATGTTTAAATTTGGTAGAGATTTTAGGAAGCATCATGGAAGTTGACATGTTTGATTTGCCTTCGTGGGCCACATAAAATGATGTGGCGGGCCAGATTTGGCCCGCGGGCCTTGAATTTGACACCAATGTTCTAGTCTATGATTACCATGAAAGAATGTCGACTTCTTTTACAGGGTGTCCCAAACAGTGCTGAACACCAAGACAATTCAAATTAAATTAAAAGGGTTATTTGTGGCTGTAATGAGTGATGTGAGCGCCCAAATTTTACAATTCAGGAAGAATCCACTTAAAGTAGAGCAGAACCCAACCCAACCCAAATAAATCTTCAAAAAATACTGATTTAACATTCAAAACATGTTTTCCATGAAAAGCAGAGGGAAAGGGAGACAAAAACAATTCTGAAAAAAATGGTAAAATCCAAAATATGAAACTGCAAATATGCAGTGGTTGAAAGTAGTTTCAAGTTGTAATATCAACGATCACCAGATGGCAAACATGTCTTCGATGTGCTTACACTGGTCTTAAATTCAGAGAGTGCAACTTGAGGAGGCCTAATATTTTTTTGTAGATCTGAAATTAAATGCCGGACAAGCATAGCACTTGAATAGGATTAGCATTTCATGTGAGTTGATTTTGTGAATAAATTGATAAAAATGAGTTTTTGTTCTTTTTGTCGTTGTTGTTGTTGTTTTTTTAATAGCTATTTTGTGCCAACCTTGAATGGTCATTTATATGCAAGCGATCCCTCTGCATTGGAAGCAAAATTACAGTATGTACAGGTTACTTTTCGTTTGCTTCCAAGCCTTTGTTGTTGGGTGAGGATAGTGGATCTTTCATACACCCAATGAAAAATGTATTATGAGAGATTAAATACATTAAGAGCACACGTTTCACACATATGCACATATTTTGTCCATATTTGAGATAGCATATTTGTCATATTGTACATCTGATTAGGAAACGCTTGGTCCTATGGGCCACCCCTCCAAAAGCACTGATGAAAAATGTGGCACCTTCCAACATGGACGTTGCCCATCCCTGAATTGGAGAGTGATAAGAAAATCTCCATGTTATTCCTACCTCACAGGTGCAGACCTGGCAGGGGTCTCCAGCCGGATGGAAGCTGTCTCCTGGGCCGTACACCTTGCCCTCAAACACGCAGTCTCCGCAAAAAAACAAACAAACAAAAATCACATGACACAATCAAACAAGATAGCGGACCATCACCACTGGATTGTCCTACCGGCACACATGGGGCAGCACTCCCCGGGCACCTTGATGAAGTTGCTGCATGGGGACAGGCAACGGATTTCTGAGCATGTCGTCACCCCGTCCGCGCACATGCAGCTGCGGCACTGGGACGAGTCGGCAAACCAGCTGCTTCCTTCCGCGTACTCGACTCCGTCGTACATGCAACCTGGCAGCACACAGTCGTGTCACAGCTAACGCTAATTCTCTATTAGCATGTTAATTGACTGCTAGCATTACCGCGGGGGATGTTTATAAAACGAAGTTTCTGGTTTTTAAATGTACTAGTCAATGGCCGTAATTATTTTTGCTGTGTGTTTAGCTTTAGCCAAAATCGAAATCACAATTGAATTTCCCAGCCCTACTTGATTATTGTATATAAATGTGAATCGATTTTTCAAGGTATTTGTACACATTTTTCGGACCGCTTTTTACTTTTACTCTCCACTTTTGAAAGCAGATATCTTTACTTTCTACTCATTACATTGTCAAAACAGGCTCATATGTGTCCTTGGCTAGTTCCCACCACTTGTGCGTTGGCGACCATGTGCTGGCGTTTACCTCTGCAGCGAGGACAGCAGGCCGCCGGCTCGGTCAGCTGATGCATGCAAGCCAACTTGGGGCACTGTGGTGACGCACACTGCACCTCGCCAGCCTGGAACATATCCAAGATGTCATCCCTTGAAAATTTCAACCACTTAAATTGAGGGAAAGGATGACGATTCCCACCTGGCAGGTACATGTAGAGCAGTGGTTTGAGGTCAGGGTCCATTTCTGCCCATCGCGGTATTCTTGTCCATCCAGCATACATCCTTACAACGCACAGTTTGCATAATTTATAACGGATGACGATGTTTCTATTAGAGTTTGAGAATAAGGCACTGTGATGGCCCCTCTTGGAACTGCTGTTTGGTATTTTGTCTTTCATAGAATTGATCATTTTTCTTTTCCTATTCTATTTTGGGGTCCCTGAGACTTCTTTTACATGTCATGTTATGGTCATTGTTTGTTACTGCTACTGTGTGACTTTGGGGCAGCATTTCACTTTACAATGCCTTGTGTTTTATATCATGACAGTTGAACTACATCGGCCTCCAGTGCGTAGCGTACCTGTGCATTCAGGGCAGCACTGCCCCGGCATGGTGACGGCTCGGCTGCAGGGCGCTGGCGGGCACGCGAGGGGCACGCAGGTGACCGTGCCCCTCACGCAAGTGCAACGCTGGCAAGGCTCGGAGGAGGGCGCAAAAGCCAGGCCGTGGGAGCGGACCAGGCCCTCGTACAGGCAGGAGTCGCACACGGGACAGCAGGCCTCCGAAGGGACGGGGTGGGAACATCGCACGGGACAAGGTCTCCTCTGACAGCTCACCACCTCCTCCTTCAGGATGCCGGGACAAGCATGTATTCAATTTCCTTGAGGTCCAGTTTAAGGTCCATGTACTAGTATGCCTTTTATCGTCACTCGCAAGACAATTCATTGCACTTGTAAAACGGCTGAGTCTTACCAGTAACTTTTTTTCCCCCCGACTACTGCCTTCCTGCAAACTAGTAGGACAACTTTGGCAAAACTGTGCACTAGTTGTGACTGGTATGACGAGTGGCATCAAATTCTTTCACATCTCACTTCAATTCAGTGCACTAGTAGAACGACTGTGTCTTACTTACTCGTAAGGTTTTTGCACCCGAGTAGGACAACTGAGCCAAAAGCAGCGTTACGAGTGAGAACATGTTACTAGTACAACACAGACACTCTACTAGTGCACTGTATTGACTTACGAGTGAAGACAAAGAGTAAACTAGTAACCTGGATATGGAATACATGCTTAAATGGGTTTTCATCCAGGGCGACAGGTTCGGGGGAGGGGGTTTCTTGTAAGAGGACTAACCAGACAGGAGCAGGAGGAGCAAGGGTCAGAGGGCGACGGGAAGGTGGAGCCAGATTGATATTCCCTCCCGTGATGCCGACACGTCCCCGTGCAGATGGGGCAGCACTCGCCTGGGGGGGTGACGGGATGCAAGCAGGTGGTGCTCGGGCACAACACGTGTGAGCACACCACGTCGCCATTCTGCACGCACACACATATAAGATAAGATAAGATAACCTTTATTTGTCCCACACTGGGGAAGTTTGCAATTTATGCATTTGGGCGCACACACATAAAAAATAAATAAAAAAATTGAAAGGATGATTGAATTCAAATGTATTGCATGTATCAATTGAAAAAAATGGTACTCAAAAAGGTAAATACAAACATTTCTTAAGTACTCAATGCAAATGTATTGCACTTCAAAGTTAAATACAATTGAACTGTACTGCACAACTGTAATGCACGGTACATGTACTTTGCTGGATTGAAATAGTGAAAATTAAGTTGTATTCGTAGTGACAAAACTCCAAAGTGTTTGGTACCAACCAGACAAGAGCAGAGCTGACAACCATCTGTTGGATGAGGAAATCGTTCCCCGTTGAAACAGTTCCGCCCCTCAAAGTGACACCCGTCGCAAACGCCGCACGCGCATCCGTCCACCGCCGGATGAGAGCAGGACACGGCGGGACATCGTTTCTGCGTACAAGCCACCTCGCCCCTCTGAGAGGAACCGCAACATGCACGGGCACCGTTAAGTGTGTTGGTTGTGTATCGTGACGGTGATTGTTGGTACTCACTGAGCATGTGCACTCCTGACAGCTGCTCTCTCCTCCTGCCAAGATTTGCCCGTCGATGTAATCCACCCCTTGGTAGTGGCAACCTGTGAAGAAGAAAAATTGAGATCACTTTGACAGGATATAAATAATTTGCCGACATAAATTTTAGAAAAATAATTAAAATTGATTTTGTAAGGCAAAGGTGTCAAACTCGATCGCCCCCCACGCCAGACCTGGCACCCACTTTATTTGGTGAGGGCTTCTTAAGCAAGCACTACTTTGTTTCTTGCTAAATGTATTTTGTTCTTTTCATTTTGTGGAAAAAAAAGTCTCAAATGCATTCTCATAAATTGAACAGTATTTGTGTACTCAAATATTTGGTGGTAACGCTAACATTTGATTTCTAATCTAGTCTGCAGCAGAAAAGAAGTGTATTGACTTCTATTATTTTTCACAGTCAACTGCCCTCTGAGTGAAATCAGAATGACATTGTGACCAGAAATGAAATTGAGTTGCCTCATTGGCCTAAGGAAAAAAAAAGATTGAGTTTTGAACGAATTGAACAGAAAATGTCAAACAGACAAGTTACAAAAATGGACAAACATTATATAGCAGGGCAAAACATATATACAGTATTTTTTTTTAATCTGTTGATTTTAAAAAAATTGATCATTGAAAACTTGCTAAAAGTTGGAAATCCAGATGTTCTTATATTGTTAATTGATATAATATAATAAAATGGATTCAATTTCACATTAAAATAAAATCATAAATCAAACTAAAATTATTAGAAGAAATAGTAGTATCGACTCTAAATTGTATCAATAATATATTACATGAATTTGTAATTGGAAATAAAAAATAAAATAAGAAATAAAGGCTAAAATTCAACATAAAAATCCCCAAAAAAGGGAAAAACTCAATATATATTAAATATTAATACTGTACATGAAAAAATTAAAAACCTTTATCCATCAATAAAAAAAAGACATAAATAAAAGAAAATTGAATTACCATAGAATTAAGCATTTTTTATGTTTTTTGTAAACAAACACAATGCCACGAACAACCACAATACCTTCCACCATCATAGATAGCCTCCAAGTTCTTATTTCATATTGATCTAATGTATTCCAGTGTCACCCTGAAGTTCAGTACAATTACGTGTTACTCACTACACTATCAATGATTTAATTTGACATTACATGACAATGTCGTGAACATGCACTTAAAGGCGCTTTTTTTCACCGTCATTTCTCATACACAATATGCAACGTATGGGGCCAAAGGATGACTTACCGTCGCACACGGGACAACCGCACGTGCTTGTGACCGGGTGAGGGCACAGCGTCACGGGACACGACTTTTTCACACAACGCACAGTGCCAGTCTGAAAACAAACGCAGACATTTTATAGTGTGTGAAGTTGTCATGGCATGTGTATATGTGTGTGTGTGTGTGTGTGTGTCAGTGTGCTACCTGGCAGGTGCACTCGGAGCAAGGATTCCCTGGGTCAGGAATGGATTGTCCATTAGCCAGCACCGTTCCAGTGTAAAAGCAGCCTGACCAATGAAGACAAATATTTTGACCTTGTGGTCACAAAAGAAGCATTTCTCCGCCAAAGCAAAATAGAGTTCATCTCTCAGAATAATATAAGATTACTCCCCTAAGATTTTTTTCTTGCTCCAACTCACTCACGTTCACACTCCGCACAGCATTGTCCGGGTGCTTTGTACGGGTGGCGGCAGTCTCCGTGGCAAGGCAACTTGGTGCAGACCACTTCGCCTGCATAGCAGTAGCACACAGCGCAGGGGTCCTTGTCGTCAACAAACTCAGTGCCGTCGCCATGTTCCTTCCCGTTATACAAGCAGGCTGCCCAAAGCAGACAATGAAATACGTTAAGTTACCCCCGAAAGCCTAGTTTGATCCCCACCATTTTGTGAGCACTTGCTCAAGGTTTCCTTACCGTCACAGGACTTGCAGCAGTGCCGCTGCACAGGGTGCTTACAGTTGCTCGGGGGGCAGCGCTTTTTCTCGCACCTGACGGAACCCTCGTGGCACACGCAGGCGGCGCACGGGTCCGAGGCGTCGTCCCACATCTCCCCGTTGGCTCGCTCTCGACCTTCGTACAGGCAGCCTGCCGGAAATAGAGATGGCCTTTGTGCTCAGGGGCCATGTTGTATTTTCAAATTGGGTCACTCATAAATGAAGTATTAAAAAAAAAAAAGTTAACGTGCAGATGTAAAACATTTAATCCATCCATCCAATTTGAGTTGTGGAACCAACCTGGCCAGCCAGTAACACATGAGGGCAAATATTTGTGAATTAAAGGTGGAATTTTTTTCAGGAACGTCATAGCGCTAAATTAGAATCGGTGATAAAATCCGTATCATGCAAACCTTTATGGGTCAGGCTTAAGAACAAAAAAAAAAAAAAAGAATATCTCAAAAACCTGATATGCTACAAAGAAAGCCAAGACATTTTTTTTTAAATCAGCGTTAAAAATACATTAAGTTACACATATAACATCTCGGATTAAAATTTCCTGCGGACTGGTGTAGTTATCAAAGGACTTAATTAAATGAATAAAGGATGTTAAATGAAAGCGTTTCAGAGAATAAGAAGCAAATAAATAATTGCAACAAATATTACAGTAGTCCTGATAACATAAATGCTCGGTGGGCCAAATTAAAGCAAGGACTAAGCCATTGTAGCCCGTGGGCCATTCTTTGTCCACCCTGCCTGAAAAACATGACGATGCCACCCCCCGCCCCACCGTCATACCTTGACAGGTGCGGCAGCAATCCCGCGTGACAGGATGGGAGCACGAGTCGAAGGGGCAAGGCTTCCTCTGACAGTGGACGGTGCCATTGGCACAGGAGCACAATTGGCAGCGGTCCGACGGCGAGTAGAAGCGCTCGCCGTGTCGGTACGTTTGGACGTCCAACTCGCAATCCAGAGGGGGCGCTGCAGCCACACCAAGCCACATATGAGGCAATGGAAAAAAAAAAAAACAATGTCTCCAAGTGGGCTTGTTGGACAATCGCGCTGGCTTTGAATAGTACATTTCTAAATCCAAATTGTGCTTTTGCTTGCGCTTCCTCACCAGGACACTGAGGGCAACAGTCTCCAGGCAACACGTGCGGGTTGGAGCATGACAGGGGTGGGCACCTCTTCATAAGACATTGGACGTTTCCATTCTGCAGGAGACAAAATGACTTCCCGAAGTACTGTACACCTTAATTTAAATTTGTACTTACACAGGTGAACTTCCAAAGTCAAATGCGCAGACAGCGCAGTTCAATTTTTTTTTTCTCAAAATTCAAACTGAGGGAGGAGGGGCAGGGTGTCTTAGCAAATGAATGACATATGGACCCCTTTTTTTGTTGTTGCTTGTTTAGTAGAATGTTGTTCGCGTTAAAAGAATCATAATAATAACATATTTTTTCCCCTCAAAATAGAACACAAATAAAATGTGATTTTAAAAATATTGAGAATTACAGAAATATTTCATAGCAGCAGGCATTGAATATTTTTAGAATTGATTATAAGATAAGATAAGATATATTGCTACTGCAATACAAATCGGGCATGTTATGTGCAGATATTTTTTTCTTCACTTAAGGTCCCCATCCTCACAATGTACTGTAGTATCTGCAACTTTCAATGTGAGTGGCTTGAAAATGCGGGTTCAGGCTTGGTGAGTGACATGGGCGTGAGCAAATGAGAGGGCAGAGTTAGTTGGCTGCGGATGTGAATACTCACAATGCAGCTGCAGGTCCTGCATGGGTCAGTGGGATGCGCAAACTGGTGACCGTTGGGATGCTCCTTCCCGGCATAGCTGCATCCTGAATGGCAGAGATTGGCATTTTACGCTATTTTGCTGGTCCGTCCTCCGTCCGTGACCTGGCTACCCTTCCGTCATCGTCCCTCCGTTCCTTATTCCTTTAATAATCGTTCTCCTTCCCCATCCGTCTTTGTCATTTTAAAGCGATTAAAGGGACGGACGAAAACCCACTCCCGTCCTTGCTTAGTTTGTCTTCTTCTCATCCTCCGTCCCACAGATGGGCGTACGTCCGAGAATTTTCAGGGGCATGTGTGACAACGGGTCAGTCGGTGTGAGAGTGAGTGTGAGGGTCTTTAAGTAACGTGAGTGATGTTATATGGATGGACGGCCATGTTCACCGTTGCAGTCGTTTCTGCAGCAGGCGCCCGAGAGAGGCGCGTTGCAGTGCGGCCGAGGGCACTGAGCCTGCCGGCAGTCAATTGCCCCGCTCGCGCACTTGCACTCCTCACACGCGCTGGTCGGGTTGGGGAAGGCCTGGCCGTCCACAAACACGTGATTCTCCAACAAGCAGTCTTGCCAAGTGATTGGAATCAAGAAGCAAAGACAACAGCAAAATGAGGCAATTGGGCAGGATCGCTTCTCACACAAACTACTAAAAAATATTATTTGAAAACACCATCTACTGAAACACTCTCTCTCACGCACAACTGAAAATTTGTGACAGTCATGAGCAAACAACTACTGAAGCGCTCTCACACAACAAACAAAAAAATCTCTCACATCCACTGCTAAAACGCTCTCACCTACCATTAAAAAACCCTGAGCAACTCGCACAAATTACCCAAACATCAATATCTCACACACTACTGAACACTACTGAAACACTCATTTACGCTACTGAACTGCTCTCATGCATCCACTTTTTACTTTTTCACACATTGATGAAACACATTCACATTCAACCGAAATGCTATCGTTCAATACTAAAACTCCTTCACTTTATTTACTCAAAACATTATTTCTTTCACATACTACTGAAACACTCTCACATTACCAATGGAATAGCTCACATTCTACCAGAATATTCTCGCATAGACAATGAAAAATATAAGACACTCACACATGACCGAAGCACTCTCATGCACTTTAGTGAAACCCTCTCACACATACTGGAATGCTATCGCGTAGACTGCTGAAACACTCATGAAATGCTCCCAGACACTACTGAAAGATACCTGGACATTTAGGGCAGCACTCTCCGGGCACTGTGTATGGGTTACTGCAGTTGAGTGCTGGACAAGGTCTTCTCTCACACTCCACAGTGCCGTGCTGGAGTGGGGAGGTGGGGTCAAATGGCGGCGGGGGTGTTGAGGGTCGCAGGGTGAGCAGGAAGGAGTGTGAATGGGAATGTGTTGGTGGCATGCTCACCAGGCAGGTGCAGATGTGACACGGCTGCTCGGGCGTCCCAAACGTCTGTCCGTTGCCGTAGATACGGCGATGATACGTGCAGCTGTCGCACGCTGCACAGCAGGAGCCTGACAAAGGAACGCACCACACATACACACACACACACACACACACACACACACGCACACGCATGCGCACACTAGCTTTTTGCCTTTCAAGATTCCAACTTTATTCCACTATGATGATGACTTTCCCTTGTAGTTTGTAATGCTTGTCATCTTTTTTTTCAATATAGTATGGTTTTAATTTTATTTTTAGAAATATTGTAATATTTTATATTGTCATATGCAATAAAGGAATAGTTATATTTGTTTCACGTTTGTTCTTATGATACTTTTCTTTTTACATGTAATGATTTGATTTTTAAATAAATCCATAATAATAACAATAATAATAATAAGAATACATCTCATTCGTCTAAAAATATCACATTTTCATGACAATTTTTTAAATATTAAATTCACTCTTAAAATTTAATTAGAGGATTGACTTTTTCTTTATATTATTCATATGTTTTCTTGCAAGAATGATTTATTTTAAATTTTCATTATTATTATTTCAGATTTCTACACATTTTTATCATATTGCAATATTTTCCAGGGAGAATATTACAAACATATACTGTATGTTTAGTTACCTGCGGTCTTGGTGGGATGCAAACAAGTGATGGGGGGGCAGTGGATGCTGGTGCACTGGGGGTCTCCATCCTCACACTTGCAGCTAGAGCACGGATCCTCGGGGTGCCGCTCGGAGCCATCTCCGTATTCGGATCCGTCCAGCACGCATTCTGCGTGGGGATTAAGATGATAACATCCATTCATTGCGGTGTGCTTAATAAAGTGGCCACTACGACCGATTGAGGGCAGCTTTACCTTTGCAGAAGGGGCAGCAGCGATGCGGATCTCGTACGGGGTTGGAGCATCTCACAGGAGGACACTTTTCTTCGTGGCAAACAACGTTGCCGCTCTGTAATGCGGTAAACGCACGTCACAGAGCCATGCGGAATTTCAAGGAATATAAAACGGTGGGTGTGTGAGGACTTGCCTTACACTTGCACTGCAGGCAGGGGCCACTTCCAGGCGGGACGAACGCCTTTCCATCAGTGTACACCCGCCCCTCGAACTCGCACTCTGTCCGAGCAGACGTGTCCAGAAAGTATTGAAAGTATACTCAATTGTTTTTTAAATATACTGTATACATTTTAGATACAAAAAAATAACTTGTTTCTGAACAGTACAAGAAAAAAAATGATGCAAATATTTGGACATTTTTCATGAAAATTGACAAAAAGAAAATCTTGAAAATAGATGAAATTTGTCTCACATTTTTCATTGAAAATATTTTTTTCCAAAGGTTTACCAGAAAAATGGCTCTTTTCTTACAAAATATGACTATTTCCTTGAAAACTACTCAAATCTTGAAACTCTTTAAAAAAAATCTTTTTTGAATAGGTACCACTTTTTTCTTGAAAATAAACTTTTTTTCATCAAAAGTTCTGAAATTTTCCTGAAAAATAAAGTAAACTTTTCTTGAAAATACATGAGCTTTTAACTTAAAAATATACAGATTTTTTTTTAAGTATAGATTTTATTTTCTGGGAAAAATGTAAGCTCTTTCTTGCTAATGAACAACTTCTTGTCTCATAAACACTGAAAATAAACTGCTTTTTATATGCAAATTTTAAAAACTATATAAATTTTATCCTAAAAAAATTTTGATATTGCTTGACATTTTTTTGGAGAATACATCAATATAATATAATAATTATATATATATGTATGTGGAGAGAGATTTTTTGCTCTTGAAAATCACCTTTTTAAAATTGTCTAACTTTCTATGTCTCTAACTTTATGAAAATATTACTTTTTTTTTAATATACCATTTTGTTTCTCAGAAGTAGTTAAAAAAAACACTCTTGAGTGTATATTTTAAAAATGATCCATCCATCCATTTTCTAATCCGCTTATCCTCACAAGGGCTGTGGGCATGCTGGAGCCGACACCAGCTGTCTTCGGATCCCTGAACTCGTTGCCAGCCAATGGCATATTTTACAAATGATAAAACCTTTTTGTCCAAACAAAGAGAACAAACCATTGCACGTTGGACAACATTCTCCCTTGCGTTTCACCGGGTGGCTGCAACGTGGCGCAGGACATGACGCCTCCGTGCGCTCACAGGACACTTCACCTGCCTGACAAAAACACATGGACTGTTTGCATCACACTCACATCAACGTAATAAAAGCTCCTGCAATAAAATAACCTTCAACACTACTAACTCAAAGTGCAACTCACAGAACAGCGGCACTCGATGCAAGGGTCATCCGTGGAGGGAAACTTTTGTCCATCCAGATACACTCGAGACTCGTACTCGCACTCATCACACCTGTGAGTCACACAAACATTGTGGACGCTTGTCATTGTCTAATAGAAGCGATTGATCGATTCATGGGCAGTAGGCGTTACCGTGGGCAACAGTCTCCGGCGTGGTGCACCGGATTTGGACAAAACAAGGCAGGACACGGATGAGGTAAACATGCCACATTGCCATCCTGAAACATAACGTTAGTGTTCACTAAGCAGTCACGCTTGAAACATGCCACTTGATTTGCTGGACATACCACACATGAGCATTGTTCACAGCGATCTCCTCTCGGGATCGTCGCTCCATTTGGGAAGTGGTGACCATTCACACCACAGCCTGGAAGACACACCATTGCAGTCACGCAAACGCACGCACATTTACATGACAAGAGACCGAGATTATACTCGCTAACCAAAACTAACGAAAAAAAAAAAAACATTTTTGTTCATGAAATAAACACAAAAATGCTTTTAAATATAACTGTCATTACATTTGCCTTTATAAAGCTGACTTTGTTTTTGACTTTATCAGGTAATATCATACATGAGCTTTCAGGGTTAGTTTAATATATATATATATATATATATATATATATATATATATATATATATATATATATATATACTGCTGGACATCCAAAGCAATAGAAGAAAGTATGAGAATTGTTGTTTACTGCACTTTATTACACAGCACATACAGAAGTTTTTTTTTTTTAATTTTGCACTTAACATGTATTCCAAATATGAGTAAAAAAAAAACCCAATACTAATACTAAAACCAATGACAAGTCCATTACAACGAAGCATTTTCATGGG
This sequence comes from Hippocampus guttulatus, assembly GCF_054856545.1. NCBI lineage: Eukaryota > Metazoa > Chordata > Actinopteri > Syngnathiformes > Syngnathidae > Hippocampus > Hippocampus guttulatus. The sequence continues at coordinate 20,313,833 of NC_141264.1, read as the reverse complement.
AATAAAAAGTAGCAAATTAGGTCTAGAAGCTAATTAAAACAAACTGAATTTTAAAACACAACTGTAAGCTTAATTTAAAATCCCAAACTATTACAGCCCTGCAAGACACACACACACACACACACACCTTCACACACTGGACAGCAGGAATGGTGTGGAGGAGGCGCCGGGTTGGTACAGGGCAACGGTGGGCAAGGAGCCCTCTCGCAGCGAATGTCACCCTCCTGGGACCAGAGCACAACATGAAATTTCACTTATTGTTGTGGTTCATCTTTCTCTGCTAGCGACGTATGCTGACAGGCGGAATCATTTACTTTTGCTGCACCACGAGCACACACTATGTACTTTTGGGGCCATTTGTGTTTGGTGGTGTGTTGTGAGATTTTTCACATGTAATAAAAGTTTGGGAAACACTCACTAAACAGTGGCAGACATCACACGGGCTCTCAGCTGACCTCCATTTTGCTCCGTGGTCATAACGCACGCCAGAGTGGATGCAGCCTGACCGCACAAATTGAATCTTGTGTTATCAAGCAAGATTATTATTTTTTATTATTTTTGAAAAAGAAATACACAAACTTAAAAATATGGAACTCATTTACTTGGAAATATACAACTCGTTAACATACGTTTTGTCTTATACAATATAATAACATTATCAAATATATGATGCCATATTCCCTTTTTTCTCTAAAATACAAGACCTTTAAAATAAATAAATAAATATATAAAAAGCATTTTCGCTACAATGTCCAAGGTCTTTCTCAAAATTCATTCATTCATTCATTCATCTTCCGTACCGCTTGATCCTCACGAGGGTCGCGGGGGGTGCTGGAGCCTACCCCAGCTGTCTCCGGGCAGTAGGCGGGGGACACCCTGAATCGGTTGCCAGCCAATCGCAGGGCACACAGAGACGAACAACCATCCGCGCTCACACTCACACCTAGGGACAATTTAGAGTGTTCAAACAGCCTAACCACGCATGTTTTTGGAATGTGGGAGGAAACCGGAGCACCCGGGGAAAACCCACGCAGGCCCGGGGAGAACATGCAAACTCCACACAGGGAGGCCGGAGCTGGAATCGAACCCGGTACCTCTGCACTGTGAAGCCGACGTGCTAACAACTGGACTACCGGGCCACCCTTTCTCAAAATGATATTAATTATTTTCTTCAAGATATAGGATTGTTGTGGAGTGGGGTTTATCTGAGCAAAGGTTGCCATCGCAATGTGTTACCTGTGCATCGCTGGCAGCACTCTCCAGGTAGGCTCTCCCTTTGGGTGCAGTCCAGCGGTGGGCACGCCACGCCGGAACAATCCCTCTCACCCCCCTGCGTTACATAAAACAAAAATCATTTCAGTTCTAAGTGTATCGAGACACAACATTACGATTTCTTACTCAGACTATTGATTTAATTATGATTTCTTCCTTAAATGCAATTTATTGCTAATTCTCAGATTGTCTTTTAATATTTCACTGGCACTATTAATATTTCACAGGCGATTCATTTGTTGCAATTACATTTTTTTCAAGTAATAGTTGTATTTTTGTGCTTGTCATGTTATTTTTCCAGGAATATTATTTTCATTTCTTATATTATTAGTGTATTTAATTTTAATGGAAAATTAACTCCTCTTATACATTTATTTATAAAGTTCCTACATTTTTCTCATATTGTTACTTTATTCTACTGAAATCAATATTTTTTTTCTTTAAAATATGCAACTTTTTTCCCCTTGTGTTGAAATCACATCTCTTGTTTGGTAGTACACTATAGTACAAAATTTGCGGATGTGGTGTCTGGTGTGGATGTAAGTGATTGAAAAACTCACCCCACACGTGTTGGCACTGTGGGACACATTATGTACTCTTGTGTCGGGTGGCTCACAGTCTGAGGAGAAAAAGCATCATGTTGGAGTTATACAGTAGCGTGTATCATGCACGCACGTCTGTGTGTGAGATCCAAGTAGCAGCTGCTGAGCCACATAAAGACGAACGTGGAAATAATGGTGTCATTCCCCACAACCCCATCCACCACCCCTCTCCATCAGCAGCAGGTTTTCACCAGGTCAAACTGCATGGGCAACATCTGGCTCCACTTGTAATGACAGGGCGGGTGCGTCTGTGATGTCACACATTTCTCTTTGTGAGGAGGGAGTGGGCTACTCTCTTCATATTCACTGCAAGGTCCATGTACGAGGACACTTTTTGTCAGACTGTGTCTGAACAGTGACCATTTTTGCTACTTTTGGCCGACAGTACGCAATTGAAATGTACTCGTTACCTACTGTGCTGCACACTCCAACTGGTAGGTATATGACACGCACTAATGGCTTCCCGGACCCACAAAAATGCTCACTTATTGGGTTACCTCACTGGTAATATGTAGTTGTGCAATTAGTATGTCATAGTTGTCTTACTAATGTGTAAAAACGTCAAACAGGAATGGAAAAAAAACATTACTAGTAAGACATGGTCCTTTCCAGTAATAAGCCGAATTGTCTTACTAGTGAGGACAAATAAGCATTCGACTGCAGCTGATATCAGCGATACGAAATAAATGCTCAAGCCCATCCATCCATTTTCTGATCCGCTTTATCATCACAAGTGTCGCAGTCTGACATCTATTGCATGCCGTACTAGTAGGTCAATGAAATGTCACTAGTGAGGTAAAACTATGCACTCGTTGACTGTGCACCCAACTGTCTCACGAATGAGGACGAAGGGTGCACGAGTAGATGGTCATGATATAGAACAAATGCTCAATGGGCTTTCCTCGGGGGCCACACTTATCTGGAGGATTTCCTGTCGATCACATATCACACATAAGTGACATCAGTGCTTCTGTGGGAGTTTATCAAATGACTTTTGCTTGGCTTGGAATTTTTGGGAGATAATGACTTTAATTGTGTGTGAGAGGGGCGGGAATAGAGGTAGTAATCACAGAGAGAGGAAGACTATGGAGTGGCCTGAAGCCAACAAACATTTCCTCTAGCAAGCCAAGCGTGAATGAGATCAAAGTATGTGTGTGTGTGAATGGAGTGCCCGCATCTGGAATCTCATCAGTCCAACATGCACAAACAATTAATGGGGTGATGGAAGAGCAGGCAAAGGGAAATAATTATGTGAGGACCTTGTTCACACTGAAAAGGCCAAGTTGTAGACAGTGGCGGGGCAGGGGCGGCCCTGAGCATTCGCCTGTGAGTGTTGGCGTGCGTCCCCCTCGTCGACTAAAAATGTATACTAGGCAACAAAATGTCTTTTGCTAGGTAACACTGTCCACCAGATGCATGTCGACTATAAATCTTGCATCCATTTTTAGGGGGCATAGTACATATCCCTGTGGGCGCCCCAGGCATCAACTGTGCTTCACATGCCACTGGTGGCTTGGGAGTGGTTTGCGTGTCTGCATTCCGGTAGGGAGATCCGGGCTTGAATCTACTTGGTTGAGTGTATATGTTCTCCGGGCGGTTGCCCTCTATGCCCGTTTCAAAAACATGCATGTTAGCTTCATTTCAGAAACTAAATTGTCCATAAGTGTCAATGAGATTGTGACATCAGTATTTGGACACCAGACCTATACAGGGAGTGAAAATGGAAGCAGGACTTTTGATTTCACCCCAAAGTTGTCTGATGGGGTCACTGTTGACTTCTGCACCAAATTCATCCAAGCATGTCTTTATGGAGCTTTACTATGCCTACAAATGGCAACTTTTCTTCCACTTCTCCTAAATTGACACACCTATTGTACAGCCTGAGATTATTAGAGCATAAACTGCTGAGGCCATATTCATAATAGAGGATTAGGCCCATGATTACTATGTAGGGACATCTCTCTTAACACCCCTGTGCGCCCCCCCCCACTCCCTCTCCCGATCCCATTTTAGAGCCAATAAAAACAAAAACTCCTGCCCAAAAAAAACCGCACAAAATGTATAATCGCTTGCCAGCTGTGAACTGTGAGTCATGACTGACAAGCACCAAATGTTTTTAATGGGATGAAACCAGATAGCCGACCAGTCAGTACACACGCCAACACAGTTGTCTCAGTAGAGACAACAGAGCTTGTATTGATCCAAGACCTTGACCAGCGCTTCCTGTGTCATCTGCAACTTTGGTGATCTCCGTAGGAAAAAAATCTTAAAATTGTGTTCTCCTAAATAACAAAATAAATAAATAAATACATAATCTATATTTATAAAACGGCTGTCAAAGGTAAAGCCTCGCAAATCAACGCTGCTGGATTATGGTGCCCAAGGGCAGAACTAAACTTGTGAGTGAGAGGTTTTGGGAATTGTTTCTATGAGAAGAATAAGAAAGATGCCTGTAAAGTCAGTTTTGATCATTTTGTTCAACAGCTGTATTTTACAAGAGAATAATTGTATTTAAGGATCAAAGAAAGCTAGAAGAATCATCTTGGAATGCAAATATTCATTCTATTTGATACTTTTACGTTAATTCCCAGATTTCACACACTGCACATATACAGGTACCTCTGATGTTGGCTTGACACGTGACTGTTCCGGCCGTGCATGTGCACACGGTGCTGATGTCGGTCTGCCAGCGTCGGCCGTTCTCAACCTCTGCGCCTTCCCACACACATGACCGCCGCACACACTCGCATCCCTCCAGGTGGCGCACTCGCGACTGCAGCTCCTCGTTCTGTCACAACATACATTCTGTATTAAGGGTGTACACTATTGTGTACAATGAACACACTACTGTTCAAATGATTGGGGTCACCTGTACATGTCCTTATTTTTAAAATAAAAGCATGAATGTACTGTATATATAGTATATTGGTGGGGCACAGTCAGGGCCTTCAAGGCCTCCTCCGCTGGGCCAAAAATGATCAGAAGCATGGATCTACGTTGACAGCTTAGGTGAAAGTAGAACAATTCATTTTCAACTGACTTTTTTCTTCATTTCAAAACGCGTCTTAGTGTGTGTGTGTGTGTGTGTGTGTGTTTTGTCCAATGAGATTTCAGTACGCGTGTTCTTCACCTGAGCTTGGAACTGGTCAAGCATACGAGCCAGGTCCTCCAGCCGTCTCTCCAGCCTGCTCAGGCCCTCGTCCCTGTGGGCCTGCGAAAAGGACTTCCCCCCTTGAGGGAGTCCTGGTGGGCCCAGGACCGCTCCCCTTTGCAGCTGCTCACTCTGGATGCTGTGTGTTAGATAATGAGCACTCTGGAGGGGCGCCCTGTGCTTCCTTTTGGCTTTACTGCTGGTGGAAGAAGCCTCCCGTTGCAGTTCTGAGCCGCTGTCATTATGTGAATCTGCACTGTGCTTGTGAGTGGATGCAGGCAGAGCATCTAGAAGAAGAAATAACAAATAAGACACAGAGAATGCAGATATCCTTGCATTGCTTCGATAAAGAAAAGCACATTTGGGTCTAGTATGTAAATATAGTGTTCAGTGGACCCCTGGCCCAAGGCCTTGGAAAGTTACCACGCCGAGTTAATGGACTTAAGTGTTTGCTTAGCGGGTGGCCGATGGCAAGACAAGATGTTAAAAATGTAAACAAGAGGCAGGAAATGACTGTCAAAGTGGCCTTCAGCGTACTGAAATTGTTAAATTGTCACGAACTCATGCTGGCGCTCCACAATGTATTGTTGACCATACGCCAAAGGCGCATGGACAGACATGGAGAACACAACAAAGAGACATCACACATAAAAAGTCTATGTCTAACATAAGGACATATGGAAAGCACGTGTTTTTCTTTTAATAGATTTTTTTAATCTCCCCTCAATCATTTTTTCTTTCAATCATTTTCAAGATTTAATCCAACATATTTTTTAACTGATTTAATTCGGTAATATGTTTGTCTTCTGATTTGTTTTAACATGACATTTTAAATCTTCGTCTGATTTTAAAATACATTTTTTTCCATATCTGATTTTCAACTACGTATATTTTTTAATTTAATCTATTTTTTCTAAACATCCGTTTTTGAAAAACGAACTATCACACATACAGAAGACCACACACATGCATGGATGCAGCTCATCTTTCATTTGAAACATAATTACCCATTTGCACTCATATTTCTTTTCTGTAGCAGTTGGAAATGTTTACCTGTTATGTTATCACAGTGCCAAGGACGTGTCTCGTAGGCCTTCATTGAGATCTCTGCTTTTTTTAACTGACCCTGCAAAGAAGTCAAACAAAACACATCCCATTGAGGCACTTCACTCCCTTCATCTCCCTCCGTCTCCCTCTCTGATCTGACAATAAATCTTGAATAGTTTAAATGTATCCTTAATAGGCCACTTGACCCCTTTTCCCATTGCTATGGAGAACTAATTTTAACTACACTGAAGTCTGCTTTCCTTATTCACTTCGCTTTGCGGCTGTTTAGTCTCAATCCTTTGGTTTGTAACTTTCTTGTTAAAGCATCTTGTGGGCTACTCTTTTGATATCCTTTATACAGGATGCATCTACCTATGTGGTTGAACTTCAGGTAGTATTGCGGCATTTTTCCATCCTACAGATCAAAGTCTGGAAAGCTCGATTACTGCATGTCTCTAAAGACTATCCTGAGTGATTATTCTGCTGTGTGGGTGTGTTGAGGTGGGTGGGTTGGGGTGGGGGGGTGTCAAGGTAAATCTCGAAATCTGTCACGTGTGCTAGAACTTACACTAAATTTGCTGTCTATTCTCCCTGGTGTGCTTCCCAGCGTGACAACAACATCTTGCGGTACTTCCAGCTGCAACCTTTGCTCTGGTTTTATGAGGACGACTTGTACATCTTGACAGTCTACAAAATACACAAGCCTGTCTGGCTCCAGGCTGACGGCCAACCGCACCCATTCCCCTGAAGAGAAGGGGTTCCTTCCGGGTAAAAGAAAACCCTGGACGGCCCCTCCCGCCCGGTAGTCCACATGCAGAACATCGTCCAGGGTGGAGGAGGTAAGCTGGAGAAGAACGGATGATGACGACGTGGAGAGAGACAAAAGGGTGACGTTGGTGCGCTGCAGCTGCTGGCCCACAAAATACAGCCCCAAGCTTCCCTGGAGTTCAGAGCGCAGGATTCGGGAATACTGGGCGGAGAGCGTCAGGTGAGGCGCTCTGGGACGGATTCTGTACATGGCCCCCGTGGGACTGTGCAGTCTGGACACGCCGCTCTTTGGGTGGGATATGTGGAGAGCTGACAGCAGGTCAATCACTAAGGAAACACATACAACACTTGACATTATGCTGGAGCACTGACACGCTAACATAAGCAAGGTGAGGCATTATTTGCAATGGTTTTGGAGTCTGATTTATAACGGATGTAATGCAGGCTTATTGCAGGCTATTACAACGTTTGTGGAATGCAACGTGAACACAGTATGACTTCACAGTGGGGCAGAGATAGCAATGGGAGATGGATGGATGGATGGGTGGAGGTATGGAGGGAGGGATGGTTAGTTGGTTGGTTGGTTGGTTGGACTGATGGATGGAAGGATGTTGGATTTTTGGTTAGGTGGATGGATAGTTTGTTGGATGGTTGAATGATGGATGGATGGATGGACGATGGATGCACATTGCATATATTGTAATAGGGTGATGAGTGATTTAAAAAATATATCCAATAAAAGTATGCATCACTTATTTTACTTAAATAACATCCATCCATTTTCCGAACCGCTTAATCCTCACTCGGGTCGCGGGGACTGCCGGAGCCTATCCCAGCCGTCTTCGGGCAGTAGGCGGGGGACACCCTGAACCGGTTGCCAGCCAATCGCAGGGCACACAGAGACGAACAACCGTGCGCGCTCACACTCACACTCACACCAAGGGACAATTTAGTGTGCTCAATCAGCCTGCCATGCATGTTTTTGGAACGTGGGAGGAAACCGAGGCACCCGGAGAAAACCCACGCAGGCACGGGGAGAACATGCAAACTCCACACAGGAAGGCCGGAGCTGGAATCGAACCCGGTACCTCTGCACTGTGAAGTCGATGTGCTAACCGCTGGACTACCGGGCCACCTTACATAAAATTTTTATCCCAAATGATTCCACTCAGTTGTATTTTGGCAGAAAGGAAAAAAACTAAAAAAAATGACAATAAAGCAAACATTTCCAAACTATGTTTGCAAACCATTATTTTGTGTGAATTGAGAAAATGCATCATATTGGGAGTACAGGTTGACGTCACCAATACAATCCAACAACAATATATAAAATGCTTCTTCTAAATCGCATATCCACATGTTTCATTTTGTGTGATGTTTTTCAAATCCATGTTTAATTCGTATGACCTCATGTCAAAAGTCTGAGTTAGCCCAAATGTTAAAGGCATGTCATATCATACACTGAAGTGGAAGCAGATGGACAAGAACACAAGAACACACTAGTGATTAAAGTCAACTTTTTTCTTCTTCTTGATGGGTGGTTGGTGAGGAACAATTGTGGTCGTCTACTCTGATCGAGTTGAATATATTCCGGCAACTGTGCATTTGGAGTATTGCTGGAATAAAGTTGTAAGGATTATGAAATGCACTTACCATTGTCCTGATATGGAGCAGACCCTCCTTGTGCAGACACTGCCATCACCCACAGGATGTCCAACAACAACACTAGGACACTCTCCATTCTCTGCCCTATGATATCATTGAGTTTGGAGGTTCAACTAAAGAGCACGCAGAGAGCGTGGACATAAAACATCTGGATTCCCTCACAAGGCCACACAGCATACTTTGTTTCACCGCTCCACTCCTCGCTCACTGTCACCTTCTCCCGTCTTCATTCTTCTTTTGCTTTTGAAAGGAATTGCAAGGTGAGCGGGAACTCTTTGCCCTTTCTCAATGGGTTTTTTTCCCACCCTCGTCTTCCCCCCTTTGTTTTTTCCTTCGTTTTGTTGGGACACTCTCCACCCATCACGGCAAGCAGTGTTGATTCTCATACACCCCCGCCTCCCTCCCTAACTCTCTCTCTCTCCTCAATCCCCCTGGCTATCAGCTAAACCTGGTGTGGAGACTGGAGAGGAGCCATGATACCCAGTGGATAAGAAACATGTGTTTTTTTTTCCACCCAAAGGAAATCATGGCAATAGGAATAATTTGTGGCAGAGTCAAAATGTCACCCGGGTGAAGTGTTCCACTGCAACAGGCAATATGCTGTAGCTAATCACTTGATTAACTTTGATTTTATTAACCAAAAATGCATAATGGAGGTGAGAATCATGAAAAAGAAATTGTGAACAAAAACCTTTCTTTCTGAAGCAGATGATGAGTTGCCAATTTGTCAAACTGCTGTAGTATAGCGCCAAAAACTGCTGAGAAGGACTTACTGGATGTCAGATTTCGTTTGCCATAAGTATCAGTGGCTGGTATCAGAAGTCTCAACAAGTACCGACACCTTCAAATAATGCTGGCATCGGCACAATACCTGATATTGCTCCTCTAACTTGTGTGACAATTATGTCTTGAAGAGGCTGATTGGGCACATACTTTAACGACAACCCTGATTTCTGGTGACATCTGGTGGTCAGCTCTCATAATTGCATCTCACCTGTTGCCGGCTCGCTTGTTCAAACACAAAGAAAACATCAAGTTAATTCAGGTGCGTTGTTTGAATGCGCGCGCTTTGCGTTTTTTAAACCAACATGATAACAGGGATATTTTTTCTCATGGCAATTGAACTGTCGCCACGACGACAAAAAACACACCTGCAGGAAAAGCAAAACAAAAAATAAATTAAATAAAGTGAGGCAGAAGCTCTTTCTGTGTGTGCTCGATAGGCTACAAAAGGAATGTTTCATTTTTTAATAATCAACTGCGACCCGACTGCTGTGCCTCATTTGCATAACAATCTGTTTCCCAAGGTCAAATGGTGTCTTTTGAGCCAGACAAATCTCTTAAATTCACCGATAGCAACAGTCTGGCCCTCGATGCCTGCATCTTGCGGGCATCGTAATCTGATTGGCTCCATTTTACCGCTGACCAGGTAAGCCCCACCCCCTGGAGGGCTTTATCCACTGAGCTGACGTTTATCCCTCGATACACCCCCGTAAGCTGCTGTCTGCTTTTTAATGTGCGCGGGCGGAGGCGTTGGTGGGTCGGGTGCGTGTTCTCTTGCCACCTTTGTTTTGAAGTAGTTGGTCCTAAAGTGGCATTTTCTTGCATTTGTAAAGCAGCAATGTGTTTCCCATCCGGACAGCGAACATGGAGGCTGATGCACCCACCGCATAGGATTTGACAACAGCAGGTCAGTATGAGAAGCTGTTTGAGCAGTTTGAGATCTTCTTGACAGCCACCTTTAACACAAACACACTCTTTGAGAATTCTGTATTTTAGTACAGTGGTTATCAAACTTTGTTAAAAGTATCACCATCATGCACATGATAAAAATACAGTTGTGTAGTCGGCCTAAGTGTTCATCTAAAGCGCAGCAGAGGATTTAGTCCTGAAAAGTATATTTAATTTTATCTTACGCCAGAGAAAATTATGCACCGTTTTAATATAAAGGGACTTTTTGCTGTTGTTGCTTGTTGTTTTTTTTTTTTAAGAACCCATTGCACCGGAGTAAAAAACTGACCAGACAAAAAAAGGCATAACTTACTAATCATGTGCCACACACTCACACACGCATAGCCGATCAAATGCACATGCCTTCATGCTGACCTGTAAATGTGGGCTTCAGGAGCTTTGTTGAAGTTTTTCTGTTGGATTTCTTTAGTTTCCACTGGTGGATACCTCTAAAAAGTAAAAAGAGTAAAAAGTGGGCATAAGAAGAAGAAATAAAAGCAGAGCAACAGGACTTCTGCAAACTGAGAGGAATCAGAAGCGATGCAGCATTAGCAAAAATTCTATTTGACAAAAGCCTTTACTGCCTATTTTATTTATTTACAATTTTTGATTGAATGTACAGTATATTCCAAAAAATAAAATATACCTTCAAACTGATAAAAGTCTTCAATTATAATTTACAATGGATTTCAGGCATTTATTTACATTTGTTTGTGACACTTACTGCGAATGAGTCATGCCATGAGGTAGCGGGTGTGGCTAATGTTAGCTACAATACAAATGCTAGCTTACTATTACTACCACTGTTTGTTGGAGATGGGCAGCAGTCTCTGTGATCACAGGCACACACTTTCATGATTACATGATACTATGACAGGCCATGTTTGAGAATCGCATTCATGCACATCGGTAAGGGGCGCAGCTTTAGTCTGACTTGGTTGGGGTGCGGGGGGGGTTGTGAAGTGTGGGTACATTAAAATCTTGCTTGCTGGTTTAAAACTACAAACTTCCAGTAACACTGCACTTAAATATAGAGATTAGTAAATAACAATAAAACTGAATTGAAATAATGATTACATTAAAATGTATAGCCCATAAAAGGACAATAACATTGTACCAAATAATTATTGTTCAATAAACATCTCGAAAAGATTACATGTAAATTAACTTAAACCATAAATACAATCAAACTGTATTTGGTGGTGATTCTTTCATGAAACCAAGGATATCGAATAAATGGCTTTGATATCCATCCATTTTCTAATCTGCCTATCCCACTTTGACATCCTTGATATCGAATAAATACTCTCCTGACTTTCCATTAGCTAATAGCAAGAAGACACTCTTGGCCTGCTATTGATTGTTTCTCAACCCTAATTTGCACGACTGTCCGAGTTTTATGTTATGTGTTGTGTTTATTATTTTACTTTATGTTAACTGTTTTGTTAAGCGCTTTGTTACAGCTGCCGCTGTTGTGAAAGCGCTATATAAATCAGCATGTATTGTATTGTATTGTAATTTGCATCATTCAGCTACCTCGAAATCCTGAGGCCCATCTGAGCTTAGGGATGGCCCCCATTGCCGGACTGAAGTGGACACTCATACTGACGCTATTCCTGCATCTTCATGCAGTTGCGGGTACATCACGTGAACCTCCATGAAGCCAAGGAGTGCTTTTTTTTCTCTGAACTTTCTCGTGTGCGATGCAGGGATGTCAGGATGGGGAGGTTGCTTGGATGGCCAGGACATCTATTCCAAAATGGCGGAAAACAGCCTCTGTGGAGAAGTGGTCGCTGACCTCATGGTGGACACACCGGCCGAGGGGATTGAGTGGAGACTAGACGGGAAAGACGCCGACTGGTTCTTCTTGGATGGAGGAGTCATACGTTTGAATTCATCACCTGAGAAAGTTCTTGACCGAGAGGTGTTTCCTGATAACTCTAAATGCATCTCTCTGTCAATGTTATCGACTTGAATGGCAAAACATGAAAGGATTAAATGTTAAGGTGCCTCACAATCTCTCTGATCCTCCAGCCAGCCAACTGCTTGAAAGTCAAAGGGTCGACCAGATTAACTGTCACTCTCGTCTTTCCTCAAATACACACCGAGATTTAAGTCTTGTTAATCATTTGAACAAGCAAGTCAAGTCAAGTCAAGTCAACAGTATTTATAGAGCACTTTCAAACAGCCATCGCTGCGTACAAAGTGCTGTACATGGAGCAATTTAACATGCACAATAAACAGTAAGACAAATCGGTAATAAAGGCGGTAGAAAGCACCAAACAGTAAAACCAAGAACAAGTCTAAGTCATCTAAGCAAGCTAGCGGCAAGCTGACATGTTTGTAACGTGTCCTACTCCTACTACACCACTAGCTTCCTCTGTTTCAGCTGCAGGGTCCTGTGCTGTTGGCGGAATTGTCATGCTATGAAGACGACGTGCTTCAGGTACACTCTTTACATCAAAAGAGCAGAGGTGGTAAAAGTACTCAGGCTCTGTATTTGAGTAGAAGTACTACATAATCATTATAAGTAAATATAGTGGTACTGATTCATCCCTGGATTCAGTTGTAAACAGATTGTGAATTTGAAATTTACAGGAATACAAAAATGTAAAAAGTAAAAACTTATTTTTACTGGCAGTTTTATACAACGGCTAGAAAAAGTGACGATTCTATTTTGACAAAGTAAGAAGTAGAAAGTACTAAAGTGTCTTCAAATGAAGGAAATAACATTAAAAAGCTGTCATAACAAAAATTACAGAGAGACCTGAAAAACCTCCATTCACAAGACTATAGTCACAAATTTGTGTCTGCTACTGTCACTGCAGAGCGTTTCCAGGATCATAGTGGAGGTTCTCAACGAGAATGACAACTGGCCTGAGTTTACAGAAGACACCATCCGATCTGTTGTTGTCAGCGAGGTAGGACACTCAGACATATTAAAAAAAGGGGGGGGGGGGATGCACTTTTTAGTAATTAATCACATTACTGTGTTGTACAGCTGACTCCAGTCGATACGCTCGTGTTTACCGTCCAGGCAACTGATGCAGACAATGACCACATCATTTACTCCATTGACCAGTCATCTGTAAGTTGATCTACAATGAAGAAGATAATGCAGTGTATGATGATATACTGTATAATGTATGCTTATGTATTCTGCAGCCTGATGCAGACTACTTCAAAATCCATCTTCACAATAGTGGTGAGGTGATGCTCGCCAAAGCTCTCGACTATGAGACCAAAACTCAGCTCTTTCTCACCATCCTTGCGTCCGTAAGACCTCTTCTTATACAGATTTTTAATGCCGTCAGGGCAGCATGGCAGTCTTGTGGTTAGCACGTCTACGTTGGAGCTCTGAGTTTCAGGGTTCAAATCTCAACTCTGGCCTTCCTGTATGAGGTTTGAATGTTTTGCACAAGCTTCAGAACTTAGCCTTCAGCCTCAGCCTTCCTCCCACATTCATATGGGAAATTGATTAACATACAGACACTGCTAATGTCTACCAATCAAAAATGCCACTCTATGACAGGAAATGAACACGGCTGAGCATTTCAACACTAGCACCGACATCATGGTGGACGTCCAGGATGTAGATGACCAGTATCCTCAGTTCCTGCCCTGCACGCTCCTGTTTCAGGATCGTACCAATCGGATTTGCACCAGTCCAGTGTACACCGTCAATGTCACAGAAGGCAAAGAGGTTGGTTGTCGTCTGGCTTCAGCCTGTTGCAACTTTGGCCTCGGATGTAGTGGCCCTTCGCTTGGCGGAGTTGACAAAGGTCCAGTAAGAATAATAACAGTTAGCAAGAGGCTTCCTGATGGTGATTCTGCTCATTCTGTCTTCTGTTGTCACCAGCCACAATGGACAAAAACAAACCTAGTGCAACCACCTCCAATGGACACACTCACTACAAACATATAAATAGGGAGACTCCACACCTAAAAAAAATTGAACTGAATTAACCTGTGGGATCAAAGGGAAAATGTCTGCAACAAACAGTATCCCCCGTGGATGTAAACCAGGAATTAATTCAAACAATCCTGGCCAGATATGTATGCTTGTTGTTAGTTTCCCTGGCATGTTCTGTACTTGTGTACTTTACTAAAAAAAAAGGAAAAAAAACATGCTGTATGTCTTATTCTGATGCAGGACTTTGTACTGGATTTTTCTCCTGGTCCCATCCATGCAGTGGATGGAGACAGAGGACTCAGTGCCACAGTCAACTATGCCATACTCTCAGGTGTGCAGTAACATTAGTTAATGATCATCTTTGAACCCGAATTTTAACCATATTGTGGTGTTTGTGCCAGGAGACGACCACGGCCGTTTCCTGATGGACCGACTGACAGGAGAGGTGAGGTTCACCAGGGCGGTGAATGACAGACTCGCCACGCCAGCACTGCATCTTCAAGTCATGGTGAGATTGACTCAAATCATGTACTCAAGAGGTGTTGTGTTTGATCTACATTTAGAAACTTAATTTGAATAATTGAGCAGTAAAATTGTTTTCACTTAATTTATTCCCAACAGTTTTCTCTCTTAATTATGTTCTTCTTTTGGCTGCACTATTTCTATGTGGATGATTTATTTTATTTTTTACGTTGTATGCTTTGCCTTTTATTCATTCATTCATTTTCCGAACCGCTTGATCCTCATTAGGGTCGCGGGGGGTGCTGGAGCCTATCCCAGCCGTCTTCGGGCAGTAGGCGGGGGACACCCTGAATCAGTTGCCAGCCAATCGCAGGCTTTGCCTTTTAGTCTCGTATAATTTTCTATAATTATGACTTGATTTGGCTGTGGTGGTAAGTAGTGGCTCAAGTCGATTATGTCACCACTTAAGGCCCAGGTACAAAATGCTTGGCCCGCCACTGAGTACTTCTCACTGGACTCATTCAGTGTTCTTTAACACAGGCCTTTCAAGATGACGACCCCAGGAAGTACTCTGTTGCCACTGTGTTGGTCCGTGTGCTGGCGGTGAACCGATTTCATCCAGTGTTCGACATGGCTGAATACCACGGCTTTGTGACAGCGGCGAAGAATCCCGCCTCCCTGGTTTATACCTACGGCAACAGGGCGTTGATGTTACATGTGCAGGATCAGGACTTTAAACATGTAGGTCCACCTACAAAGCATCCACAGTACAATGAAGTCCTTGGCCGTTGTTCAATTGTCCTCCCTATGCTGTTTTGCAGGGATTTAATCCGATGATCTACTTCACCTTCAGCCCCGCGTCCAATCACACGAGCATCTACAGGGTCACGCAGGAGGGGCTCCTCATTGCCCGGGCCAATCAGCTCAAAGCAAGACAAAAGCACCTTCTGCACGTAAGCCCCAGCAACCAAAAACTGAATCATTGCATGTGTTGCTGTCCACTGAAAAATAGGTGTACAGTGGTGGTGGTGGAGGGTTAACAACTTAATACCCGGGTAAAATTTGTAGGTTTTCTCACTTTCAAAAGAATTCATCAACTTTTAAACTCATTCACTCCCAAAGACGTTTTTAAACGTCTTTTCAGACTTGATGTAGAATTGGCTGGTACTGAATGAGTTAACTCAAGGTAAGGATTGAGTAGCGAAACCTTCACTGGTAAGCATGGTGATTTGACATTTCTTGCAGTTGATCAGCAGGTTTACACATAGCTCAGGAGGTATTTTGACCCACACCTTCATACAAAACTCTCAAAATCCATTACGTTTCTTGGAAACTCCAATACCACTGCAAGACCTGAACATGCTTCTTCTTGAGCAACTCCTTTGTTGACCAAGCAGTATGGTTCATGCTGGAAGATCCATCCACAAACAATGCACCTTAAGACAAAAAGTGTACGCACATCAATATAGCAACAATATCAATGTGTGGCAGGTAATGGCAAGAGACCGGGAGTCAGGTGACACCGTTGTTTCTACTGTGGTGGTGGAGGTATTATCCGAAAGCCAGTCAAGTGAGTAAGAACCCTCCTCAAATGCCTGACAAAGTGAAACAACATAAAATCTATGCAGCATATGTATACGCTACATTACAGTTCCTCTGAGTGCACTGGTAGACGACCGTGTCATCAGTTGCACCCTAGGCAAAGCCTTGTTCCTCACCACGGCCTTCCTGACGGTGGTAGGCTGCGCCGTGATGCTGGTTCTGTGGCTCAAGAGGAAGCATAAGGGCCATCTGGACCCCCTGGAGAGGGGCTGCGTGGCCCAGGGCAAGCACCCCAATGTGGTGAGATGTCGGCACAATCGGCATCAGCTTAGAAAGCATGCAAGTGTTCTGTGTTCTGAACACGCTTGTTTTGTCCGCAGAGTCTTCGATGGTTCCAACTGGTGAGTTGTGAAGTACAGCTAAACTGTAGAGATAGTACCCTACAGTAAGCATCTACAAAATCTTGCTCAACAAAAATGGATTCATGGATCAATCTAGGAATGGATGTATTACAATTTTTCTCTTTGGAAATGAATATAGTGCATCTTAAATAATGGATCGCTACCATGGATGGAGGAAATAATGACTAAATGGATGCATAGATGGCTGGTTAAAGTATGCTTCATGTTTGAATTATTGGCAAAAGAAATTATAGACAAACAATGCAGGGATTCTAGTTAGATGAATTCTACTGCTTTCTAGCCCCAAAAAATATTCGGTTAAGTAAAAATATGAGCAGATGCCATTTTAATTTAGCAGAGTTGGACATCAACTGTGACCTGATGGCCCAAGGCCAGTACGCCGCCGTGTCTATCCACCATGTACTGTTGAACTGGATGATTAGTGAATGGATGTATTGAATGGATTAGTGATTTGATACAATAGTGTAATCCCCCAAAAAATGAAATAAAGAATGGATGCAATTGACTGATGGTGGAAGAATTCCAGACACCCCTGCTCACCTCTTAACTGCTACGCCAGGTGAATCCGAGCAGTGGCACGGCACGTGCGGATGATGTCAGCTTCAGCAGTGAAGACTACGGAACTGCAAACCCTTCATTCAGTTTCTCGGGCAAAGACTCTTCATCTTGCCATGGATCGGTCCAGCCCAACAACAGCAACAACAACAACCCGACAGCCCTCCTTGATGCCACGATGAGCTTGGCTGAAGCCAAGTGTACCACCATCACATTCAGCAACAGTGTCGCCACCCCCACCAGAAACGTGTCTTGCTTGTCCACCTTCAGGCCAAACTCGGTGGACATCAACCCCACTGAGCCCAAAGACAGCAGCTCGGATATGCCTCCACTGGATGCAGCTGGACCATCCACTTGTCTCGACTTCCAAACGAACACCACCGAGGATTCTGTAGACACCCCCTCCAGCCCTTCGCCCTCATCTGCTAGCGTCCCCCGCAGCCAGACTCGGATCGCCGCAGCTGAGATCGAGAAACCTTTCAGCAAGCCTCACGCGGCATCACCCCCTAACCCTGTGCACTCGCCTCAACTGCTCTCGCCCCGAGCCAAACAGACAAACACGCCGCCGCCCACCCCTGAGCAGGCACCCTTGAAGGCCATGCTGGTCATGGTGGACGCCTCACCTGAACCATTGGAGCAGAGATGGAGCGAAGAGGAGGAACAGCCCTGCACGTCTCTGGACCAGCCAGAGCAACCAGAACACCAGGAGCAGGAAGAGCTTCCGCAAAACTCAGAGGATGACGATGGAATTTTGGGCGACGAAGACGCCGACAAGAACAGTGAGGGCGAATTAGAGCCGGATGAGGCTGAGCTACTAAGGGTAATGTCCCGGTGCAACCCCATGTTTATCACGTTCACCCAGTGATGGAAGAAATGGATACACAGTGGACACAAGGGGCGCCTTATCCTAATAGTGAACACTCGCGATTCAAATTGTAGGAATTAATTAGCCTGTCCACACTTCAGACTTATCTTTCCTATTAAAGAGAATTTTCTAAATGACGAATGACGACTGGTTGATATTCTTTCTGCACTCTGCATGAATTCTGCACCTTCACCTGGATCCGTATTGAATGTATCGCTTTGGTCGAGCCTTTCAACCATAAAGTTTCACACCAATTACTTTTAAAATAAGTTACCATCACTAACAAAAATTGAAAAAAGTAAAATAAGATAGTGGGCGGCCTGGTAGTCGAGTGGTTAGTGCGTCGACTTCACAGTGCAGAGGTTCCGGGTTCAATTCCAGCTCCGGCCTTCCTGTGTGGAGTTTGCATGTTCTCCCCGGCCTGCGCAGGTTTTCTCCGGGTCCGCCGGTTTCCTCCCACATTCCAAATGGTCCCTAGTTGTGAGTGTGAGCACGGATGGTTGTTCGTTTCTGTGTGCCCTGCGATTAGCTGGC
Organism: Hippocampus guttulatus; assembly: GCF_054856545.1. Taxonomy (NCBI): domain Eukaryota; kingdom Metazoa; phylum Chordata; class Actinopteri; order Syngnathiformes; family Syngnathidae; genus Hippocampus; species Hippocampus guttulatus. The sequence continues at coordinate 20,295,304 of NC_141264.1, read as the reverse complement.
AACCAGTTCAGGGTGTCCCCCGCCTACTGCCCAATGACGGCTGGGATAGGCTCCAGCACCCCCCGCGACCCTAGTGAGGATAGAGCGGTTCAGAAAATGGATGGATGGATGGATAAAAGAACATAGTATTTGTCACGTTTTGTGTGATGGTAGTTGTAGGACCCCAAAAAGCAGGGAGGCAGGGGGGAGCAGGGTGGATTGACCAAAATGTATTTAACAAAAAATACACACAGGAGCACAATGGAAAAAAAAAAAACCACTAAGTCGAAGTACTCAAAAATGCCTGGAAATCACAAGAATTAAACAAAACTATAACAGGAAACAAAACATGACAGGAGCACACGTATACTCACAGCTCACAATGACCCAACAAAGACTGACAGAAACTCAGGGAACTACCGGTAAATACAAGCTAAGTGACAAGACAACGAGAAACACCTGGACAAGACACAAAGGGTTGAGGGAGCTAATTGGTTACACACAAGGAACACTGATAACGAGAACAGGTGGCGAAAAAAGGGCACATGAGGAATCAAAACCAAACGTAACCAACTGAAACATAACAGTATTATATTATTTTACTGAGAAAAAAAATTCAAAGGTCAAGAAATCACAGTATAAACGTTGCTATTTTTGGTTGCTGATGTACCACGAGATTTTTGTCATGTAAAAAATAATTTTTAATAATAATAATCATGGCAAAAGACGCCTTTGTAAAGATTTAATTCTAAATGTTAATGCTAACTGTTGGTCTGAAAACCTAGCTGATGGAATAAAAGTTACATTTTTGTGTGATTAAGAACATCTAAATTTTAAATACAATTCTTAATCTCTATTTTATTTTTAATGCACGCTCCTGTAGTGCTTTTGGGAAAGGTGTGGAAAAGTTTGAGCTGTCTCGACCCCGTTTGGCTTCCAAGAGTTCCGTTTTTTTTTTTTATATTTTGTGAGACCTACTCGAGGAGAAATCTCAGGAACCTAAGCCAAGGCAGTGTTTTATTGTATTTACAGGTTATGCTAACAATGGTAACATTTTACATGGGACCTGTATGATTATGTAAGAATGACGTGCATTGAGATGCATTATAATTTACTTTTTTTTTTTTTTAATAGTTTATAGGTAGGAAGGTTTCTTGGAAGATTCTTGCAAAACGACCTACATATGTGGCAAAACAAATTGGGGGTGGCTGTGTTCTAAATGACGAATTGGGTATTTGATAGCAAAGCTAAATTTAGATTTTTTTTTTTAGAATCTGTCATCCTATTATCCCATCGAATAATCGGTCGGATGAATTTGCATGAAATCAACATAGGCCACCATTCCGCGTCTTCGCTGCCGAATGGTTTCGGCGGTCCATGCAGCAACACAACTTTGCACTTGTACCTGCACATTGGGTGATTTAACGTAAGGGACTCATTTCAATGTGAATTATGCAAGCCTGCATTGCGTTTGGAGTAGAGAACAGTGACAACGCAAAAGTAACTGCAAAGCCACTGAGCATCGCCATCCTTTTGACATTTAACTTACTTAGATAAGAATACTGAGCTTTCTTAATTTCCTGCGTGAAACAAATGTAATTTATTGCGGTAGCAGTTAAATATCACAATATTGATAATTGCACTATGCAACACCCATATCGCACATTGCATGTTTTTCCAATAGCGTGCGGCCTCACTTTAAGTGTAAGCATGATAATGTATGGCATCTTAGAGTAAACTTAGTGCAGTATTTCGAGGCTGGGCCAAATGTGCTCTTTTTAAAAATCAAATGGTTACCTTGGTATGTCTCCTGGGAGTCCATAAAAAAAGCAAAACGCACATTTCAAGCAAATCTGACCCCCTGCCCCCCAACCAATAATACTTTACTGAATGTTGCAAATGTATTCATTAACAAGATTGAAAAGGGATGAAAGACTACACACTTTATTAATTTGAACAAACATCAAGAAAAGGTAACATTCAATGTAACCCCCCCCCCCCCCCACACACACACACACACACACACACACATTTGTTCTGGACACGTGTAAAAGATTTAAGCCATAGGTGTCAAACTCAGGTCCTGGAGTGCAGCTGCCCTGCATGTTTTCCAAGTCTCCCTGTTGCAACACACCTGATTCAAATGAACAGATCATCAGCAAGCTCTGCGGAAGCCTGACATTGAACCTGTTCATTTGAATCAGGTGCGTTGCAACAGGGAGACTTGGAAAACATGCAGGACAGTGGCCCTCCAGGACCCGAGTTTGACACCTATGATTTAAGCGAACCAGCCATCGGCTAACGTTACATGTACTAGATCTGCCAGGGGGGCTACAGAAACTGCTGGTGTGACAATTTAGAACATTTAGCAGCTCGCGAATTCTGCAAATGTGAGTTTTAGGGTCTGTATTTCTTTGCGCCACATAGGTGTTTTTCCCTCACGTCCATTTTATCGTGGCCAAATAGTAAAGTTGCCAACAGCTTGTCTCCTCAATACCCGAAAACCCTAAGACCCCTTAGCTGTATGTCTTATAAAACCGTACTTTAGACTAGTGCATCTTGTGTTACCACTTATCCATTGTACAGTTTATTTCAGCATGTGATGTACAATTCCACACAAGTGGTCAAACCCAGGATTTGGGAGGTCAAACCTGTGTGAGCGACAATAGGAGCTATTTCCACATCATCTCAATTAGCTGTAGCATAATTCATTGTAATTCTATACAATTTAAATAAAGATCAATTTTTATGTATTTTTATTCAAATGTTTTCAATCACAAAAACTGTATTTGATCGTCAGCTCAGTTTGCAGACCAACAACATATTTACAGTTAAATCCCTACAAAAGGCTACTTATGCAGTGAGCCAGTTTTTAAAAAAAGCCCCCAAAAAAGTGAGTATGATGGAAAAATAACAGTGGTTGTAAATGGTGGTGGTGATTATATAAGTAAGCACTGCAAAGGTATTTTGAGTGATGTGTTTGCAATGGAGAAAAGGCATTGTGTTTTTGACTTGGCACATAAAAAAACAAAAGTGAAAAACAATGCCGAGTAGTGGATGTCAGTGGTCAAAAAGACAAGAAAATGCACTGTCCACGCAAATACATACACAAAGCGATGACAGGACACAGCATCATTCTGTCCATAAATTTAGGTCCCTTCAACTAAAAGTGAGCAAATGGCTCATTTTTTTTCCCCCACATTATCCAATTTAGCCCTTGTTACAAACACCCTAACAATAATATCATTAAATGGGGCGGAGTTATTGTCCAGTGCATTGCAAAAAAAAGTATTTCTAAACGCACCCACACTATTCTGCATGTGGTGACCTTTACTTATCACCATGAAAATCTTTTGATCCAAACAGGACCAAATAATTCTGCTTTGAAAAAGTAGTGTGTGTCCGTGCATGCGCATGACAGAAAACATTCAAGAAATTAAATAAATTAAATGACCTCATGGTGTGTGTTTTTATGTATATATAAAAACAGATGTCCACTGTGAAAAGAAGTAATGAGGCATAGTGGACACGAAGTCTTTGTGGATGGTTTTAGATTTAGAACTCGTCGTGCCGAGTGAGGGCCTCTCCAAAGTCGGTGGCTTGGCTGCCCACAAACAGGTCGTACTTGTCCACAATTTCAGCCGTTGTCAGGCGGCCATCCTAGTGAAAGGAAAGTTCAAATAAAATTACCATACATACTTTTTTTTTTTTTTGCAGCTTATGTAGTTCAAAACGTGCTGCCGGTGACGTGCACTGCTTCTAATAACATTGGCTGCAAAGTTATATAAGGTTATAACCACAGGGAGTGTGACCAAATTAGCCACTGTTCCAACTGTCTGGTCATCTTTTCAAAAACGTGTCTAGGAGCTTTAATTACAGCTTAAAACACAGGCATTTTTTTTGGGGGCGGGGGTTGAATGTTGTGAGGGTGCTGCGTTTCGATTATATTGTGATGTTAAAATGTTGAACATTAAAAATGTTAATTAAAAACATTAAGGAGCATTTTTATAATTTCTTTTGACAAATAGGGACCGCCCCAAGAGTAAACAGTTATTTTCACATCCTCGCCACAGTGAAAATGTTTATTTCCATTACCTCTGTAGAAGTTGAGACTAGTCAATACTGGGAAAATACATTATTTAAATAGAGGTCAATTGTATTTAACCGTTTTGACACATTTATTTCGCCATGTTTTTCATTTAACTTGCAACATTTTTCATTTAGCTTTTGTGTTCAATTTCAATTCAATCATTTCAGTATTTTTTCCCCTTATATTAAAAGCTGAAAGGTAAATTTCAAACTGTGCAGAATATTACAGTGGCTAAATTTTGTGGAAAGAAATCTGAGATGTTATTTGAAGGCCATATTAGCCAGTCCTACTGCAGAGAGGAAATATAAGACGCGACGGCTTACTTTATCTGCGTCAGACTCGTGGACCAGGTGCTTGGCCTCGGCCTCGGCGTGGTCGTAGTCATCTGGCAAGATCCAGTCTCGTGTTTCCTCCTTGTCCATTTTGCCGTCCTTGTTTTTGTCCCGGAACTCGGTGAACTGTTCCCTCTCCGTCTTCACCCACTCGGGTTCCGCAGCGCCCGCCTCATGGTACATGTCACCTGGGAAGGTCAACAACATCTTGGTTAGGTTCTCCTTGTTTTGTCTTGTTTCCCTGGACCTCCATTTGTGTGTCCCGGACAAGCTAATGGACAGAAGCAAATTTATTCAAAAGTGTTCTCTCGCAATATCCGTCATCCATTGCAGTAACCACTGTAGCTGAAACGGTTAAGTAAATCCCGTGGATTTACCCAGAATGACGTCTATCTTCTTTCAGGCCCAAACATGACTTACCAATGTACTCTTCCAGGTCAATTAGACCATCTCCATTCTTGTCAATGTCTTCCATAGTTTCCTACAGGGAAGAAAAGAGGGCAGGGCAAAAAAGATAATTAAATAGCTGTGACAGTGGTGTTACCCGCTGGGCCGATGTTATCACTTACAATCACCACGATGTCTTTCATGTGCTCAAACTCCTCGGGGTGAATGAAGGCAGTGAACTCTTCTTTGTTAGCCTCGTAGTCACCATTCTTATCAGCCAACTTGAACCTCCTTTCATCGCGCGCCATCATCTGTCTGTAGCTGAAGCCATCATCGGGTTCGGGGTAATCTGTGGTTAAAGGTGTGTGACTGAGTTTGGGCGGTGTTGCGGCTGACTGTTAAACCTGCGGCTGAATGTTCTTACCGAGAATGTACCCATACGTGGCATTCTTGTACTCCTCCCATGACACCATGCCATCCTGATTGAGGTCATGCGTCCTCCACTGGCGATCCACATCCTCGTAGATCCACCTCTTCTGCGCATGTTTGATCCACTTCTTCATCTCTTCTATTGTCACAAAACCATCCTTGTCTTCATCAATGCGCTCCACAAGGATGCTGCGGACACCGCAAAAGCAAATTGGTGAAATGCATTTGCAAAAGCAAATTGGTGAAAAGCAGACCTATGCCGAGAAGAATATATTTGCAAGTCACAATATTTGGTCATCCGACACAAGCAGGCACGGTTTGTTAACGCCATGCTTGCTGCTTTTCATTTGATTGCAAAACACAAAGTTTAAGAATACACCAAAATATAAGATGGAAAATTATACAACTACAGTGGTACCTTAAGATAATACTACTGGGGAAAACCAAGCATCTTTGGAACATACTGTTTTTAGAATTTGGTTAAAAAAGACATCGACAAAGTCAACAAAGACTAAAAGAAAATTGCAACTGTACTTCAATGATAACTATCTTATGCTACAATGTAAGTGTTTGTGTGCGTTAACTGCATCAATGTGTGCGTTGTTTGTTCTAAACCATTTTGTCCAATGCATGCGGTGTGTGGCTTGATGCTGGTGTGTCAGTCAAGGAACACACAGGTTGCTGCAGAACTAGAATATAGGCGGTAATCATGAGGAAAGTGTGGACATAATTAAAGCCAATAATTGTTCCTATTCAGATAAATGGGCCGGCGAGGCGTGGACTGCTTGTACGGTTTTACCACGAGCCTCACTGTATTATCCACAGGTACATTTTAGATTATTCATATGGTTAAGTACGTGTGCACATTTTCTGCATGACGTCTCTGATCCACTGGTGAAAGGACACTTTGATCCTCTCCTCTTTCATCTATAACTGCTTCAGACAACAAAGTGTATGCAGAAAAGTGGTGAAGATTGCACGACTGTCTGTGTCCAATGTGTTGTGTTGTGTTATTTTTGTTATTTTGACTTCAAAATGGCGCCGCGAGAGTGGCTGCCTTTCCAGCAGCTCCTATATTTTGTTGTTCTACTTCTTCCTTTCATAACTTTGCTGCTGTGAATCGGGAATTTCTTCATTGCGAGACTAATAAAGGTTTTCTTATTCTTATTGTGTGTGCTTCATTCGTTCCCTCCCTCTCCAAAATGATTGTCCTAGGTTGGTTTAACCTTTCCATCAACGCCAAATTTGAAAGGTGGTAGGTATGTGGTTGGATGGCCTGAAGCCGTGCAGGCAACACAAACATGGCAAGCCCATGTAAATGATATTATTATCTTAGTTGGTCATACCTTGATGACAGACTTAATCACTGCACAATTCGTGAGTACAATTTGTTCTGACTTGCAACCAAGTTCAGTTACATTGACACTATCGGTTTGGAAATCATCTGTTCGCAGCCACTTTCTTGGTGTCTTTCATGGTAATGATATGATACACTGTGATACAAAGTCCTGCTTTCACTTTTTATATTTGGCACCAGTCTTCCACACATTTCTCAGCAACTCAACCAAATGGAATTTCCATCTTTGCTTTTCTAAGCCACTGTGAAAATTGGCCCCACATTATGAGAGAAACCTTACCCGAGTCGCTCCTTGCTCTCCTCAGGAGTGAGCTGGTCGAAGGTCTTGGCCTCCTCCTGGCCCAGGAAGGCTTCGTGGTCATAGTCAAAGTTCGCGGTGTCGTCATGCTCCCTGTTGCTGAGAGGGTCATCATGGTGGACGCGGTCTTTCTTCTCCATGGGCTTGCTGGTGGCGTACACCACGCAGAGGGCAAAGCACATTAAAAACGGCCGCAGCTCCATCCAGCCAAAGTAGATGCACCTGGAGAGGGTGAAGTGGTGAATTATGTTCCATTGTGAGCATGGGAAGGAAAAGACAAGGGTGTGTCCTGATGACACTGCGAAACACTTCCACTCTAATTGGAGATATTTAACATCTTGAATTCATAGTATTGAAAAATAGTTTTGTTTTTTTTGCAGGAGTAGATGTGTTTGCTGCCAATTTTAAAGCTTGTTTGGAGCCTCAGGTATAGTGACTTGAGATAAGACATGGCTTCATCACTTTGAGCCTGACTCCAAAAGTGGATCCACAAAGGAATAGAAATTCAATCACAGCTCTCTGCTTCGAATGGGCATCCCACAACGACACTTTGAGCTATTTCATTCTGTGCCAAATCACTGCACGTTTCACCAAGCGGTTTTTGATGAAGTCATTAATTCAACTTACTGTACTTGTTGATCGTGATGGCACAACAGTAAATATCAGATTTTAGGTCAATCGGAGCAGGGGTTTGGGAGCTACTCTATGCTGAATGTTGACATTCTGCAAAAAGGGGTATGGCCACCTTACTTTCAACCCTTATATTTAAGGAACTACTGGGTCATCACCATCAACAAACACAGCAAATTTCATCAAAAATATGCTTGGTTCAGAATTTCAGATTTGTTTTCGAGTCGCAAATGCAGAAGACCGGCACTATCAAGTTACAAATAAGGGCAGCATAGCTATTTGTTTTTTATATAGATTACGTCCGGCGGGATGACGCTTTGATAATAATAATAACACATCAGAACAGTTGGCAAATCCTGAAAAACACATACTGGTGAATAAGTGAACACGATTCCGTTCAGGAAAGAGTGAGGGTTACGTTCAAAACTGACTTAGTGCTCAAATCCTGAAAAATACATACTGGTGAATAAGTGAACACGATTCCGTTCAGGAAAGAGTGAGGGTTATGTTCAAAACTGACTTAGTACTACAATCCACCGGCTAGCTTAGCGCAACAATTTTTCTTCACAAATCTTACAACGTCTAATGCTAATTTAATTTCAAGATTGTATATCAGTCATACAAACACTACTAGCGACGTTTGATTTCAACATTTGTGTTTAAAGCCCGAATTTACTCCAAGCACACTTACCAATGTCTTCAGAATACTTCGTCGATGTGGCTGTCGACTCAACTCTAGGAAACACACCCGTCCACTTCCGCTGGTCGAGTGCCGACTGGCCAATGGCATTGCGAGGTCGCAGGTGGCATGTCGCTCGCTCATTGGTCCATATCCTGTGAGCATTGGTGATTGGATTGGCCGAAAACCGCCACGTCCTCAAAGGCAACGTTATCCTCTCATTCAAAATGATTTCCAACTACTGTACCTACAGGTGGAACGTGAAAAATGCTCATTAAATGACGTTTAAGATTTTGGAGAACTCTTGATTGTAATGGTTGGGTGTGAAATGTAAAATAATTATTTCCTTTTTTTGAAGAATAGAACCACTTTGGCTATTTTCATATTTTCTGTGGAAATCCTTGTGATTGATGACAAATTACAAATATATGTGAAAGGTTCAATTATCAACAAATATATTTCAGATTTCTTCTTGATGTCAGTATTTAACTGTGACAGTGGACATGTTAAGCTTGAAAACATCCAACCAGACTCATATGATGGAAATTCTCAAACATTGTGTAAATATTTTGCAGGGATCCACCATTTTAGCCTCCAGCGAAAAAGGAAAATGAACACATTAAATATATAAATATATATTAAATATATAAACACATTAAAATAGTTCTTTAAGGGGCTGTTGCCCCAAATAGACAAGGACAGATGCAAAGTGTTCAGTATGATAATGAAAATCTATTATCAAAATGAATGGTTTATTAAATAACTTCAAATAAAGATTCAGTTTCATTTAACCACGTAATACATGCTGTAGGTGGCAGAGCAGTATGCAGGACATGGCAAATTTAAGTACATCCAATGGGGAAAAAAATGTATAAAATGAAGGAAACGCATTGAAAGAGACTGGTGTACTGGTAGGTGTGCAAATGTTTGGCTACTTCTAATCAGTTATCATTATTCCGTTACATTTTCAAGATAACTGAGTGAGTCTGTTGAGAACACCAAAGGCACACTATGCCTTTCAACCATTCAACCATAGTACCTCAACTGTCAACCTAGTAGGAAAACCAAACGAACATAAAGACACACAAAAAATCTGGCACAGTGTGCAGGACGTGTACAATGGAAGCCTTGACTTCAGTCTACTCCTTTTGGTCTTTGTTTGATCCATCAGTAAGCGTTTGTAATGACTATTGAGTTCTGGAATATTACATGACCAAATACACTAAATTAAACTCTCCGTCAGATTCACACGATACTGACTCTATTTTTAACATTAATTTCTTAAGTTCAAGAACAGAGGTCTTTTCTTCACTTGGATGATTGACAGCTTCTTCATCTCATCCCGCTGCCAGGTCTTCATCCTCCTTTTTTGTTTCTTCACTCGACTGACAGACTGTGTCGCCCTGCTTATCGCCTTCGCCAGCTGGCGCAAAGGACCCACCCCCCCAAAAAAAAGTTAGTACAATGTAGGAGATATATTATTTGTAGTAAATAATCATTTGCATATCAATTAAGTGAAAAAAATGATAATTCCTTGCTACACACCTGGTGATCTCTCACCACACAAAAGTGACGCACCACAATGGTTGAATCACTGGTTTAGAGTACACTCGTTTGATTTTGAAACCAGACAGGAGAGCTAACTCTTACCTGCATCGCTTTCATTTTCTTTCTTCTCACTGAGGAAGACCCGTTGCATCATGAGTTTCTTCACTGTGTGACACTTGTATTTGAGCTCAGATACACTGCCTTCTTTTCCTATAGACACACACAAACACAAAGCTCAAGCATAACTGTGACAAAAGCAGCGCCAGTAACCCTTTCGAGAAGACATGGTGCGTGGAGACGTTACCATTACCTGGTCCCTCCTCAAAAAGAACGCATGTTCCCAGGGCATCTTGAAAGGGAAAGTGATCAGTAGTATCATTAAATAAAAGAGCAAATACATTATGATTTCTTATTATATATGCTTTGTGATGTGCATTTTACATAAGCAATAACCTGTAGAAGGGACCGTTTTATTTCAAAGAACATTATCATGCCTGCGAGTGTAATAACTGATTTCAGTAGTGACCCTGACCTCCGTGAAGAGCAAAGTAACACCTGCATTTATCCGACCGACTACAAGATGACTCCCATTTTTCTGATTACAATCTGGCACTGTCTAGTAAGGTGTGAAGATCTACAAAAAGACTAATTAGTGTATTAGAGTGGGGTTTTTTTTACACATCTTGATCCATTTGGTTACATATGTTACCTGTCCTCTTTGCCAAATAACAAAAGGCGCGTTTTTTTTTCTCTTCAAAGACTTGTTTCCGGTATTCTCCGTGTCTCTCTGACTCATTTGTTTCCCACATTAGTGAAGAGCCTTACCTTCATATTCTCCTGCAAACACATACTGCCCCACTTGCATCATTGGCTGCTCACTGTCAATATCCTTTCAGGCAAATGCAAATAAGTTTCTGCTTTTAACAATCCTAGTGATAGACAACCGCTTTTTTGTTGTTGTTGTTGTTTTAATGTCGTCGTAAAACACCACAACAGTCAAAACGTACCAGTATTTTGCAGGTCCCCCAAGACTTGAACATAGCATCATTATTTATGATTCCAGAGAGTTCGACAACAACGAGCTGTTCCTGGACACACATACATACATATTATCATATATCAAAAAGGACTAATCTACGGTGCTGTGAAAAAGTATTTGCCCCCTTCCTCATTTAGGTGTTTATGTGTATTTGTTTTAATATGTCAAATAAGCGCAAAAAACAGCCGCATGTTAACCAATAACTGAACATGCACTTCGCGGACAAAACTCATGCACGTGTCGTAAAACCCCTTCAAAATCGAATATGCTGGCCATAAAGCACTCATGTTTGGATAGTCCAAAAGCATGTATATACATTGATAATAGCACCTACCTCGTCTTCCCATTCGTCATCCATGTTTAAGATCACGTTATCCACGCGAAGGTCAATGTTTTCTTCCCCTCGTCTGGATCAAAACATTGGCTCGATTACTTCCGCGAATGTTAATGGTGGCTGAAAAGGTTAGCGTCTTTATGTAATTTTGTCTCTTGACCACTCGATGTCGCTGTGGTCCTTTTTTCTCCCTATTCACAAAACAGTAAAATGACATGCCCAGCACAAATGTGTGTGCGTGTGCGTGTGCGTGTGCGTGTGCGTGTGCGTGTGCGTGTGTGTGTGAGTGTGTGTGTGTGTGTGTGTGTGTGTTGTGCGCGTGTGTTGCGTTTTGCAATTTGGGGCCATCGAGCATATTGCTATTGTTATTAATTAATATCTCTTTCAGTATTGGGGGAAATGAGCATTATTATTTTTGCAAATACTGTATATCATTTCACAATATAATGCAAAAAAAGGCCTAAGTTCACATTGCTCTTTTTGTACTTAACCGTGACATGTAAGAGTCGAATACAAACACATATTCTAAATATGTACTGTAAAAGAAAATAATTTTAATTGACCAATGATCAATTCATGATGCCGTGGGCAACTGTTTTGTGCTCATAAAGTGATTGACATATGAGCCTGTCGTGTAGCACAAATGCAGCTGTTGTGTGTGCATATATGTGTGTGAGTGTGTGTGCATGGACCTTTCTGGATGTGCTGTGCTCACACAACTTCTGGTGAGTCAAATTTTCTATAAACTATAGCTATAGCTTGCTTTGTTTAATCAAAATTGATCACAAGATATATATCATTCTTGCTTTTGGAGTTATGAAATTAAACGCTGGTGGGCGAGTGAGAAAAAGCCTATAAATAGAAAAAGTCTGGAAATCCCTTGTGCTTCTTGCCATCTATGACAACTGTAACAGTGGACAATGTTTTAGATACACCTGCATAATACACAAAAAGCCAAAACAATCACGGTCTCAAAAATTCTACTTTGATAAATGACAGGTTTTGATTTATATTTGATTTGATTTGTTAGTGCTTGTAGTTATGACTCCACACACACTGAGAGCTCTGTGAAATCAGTATTATCTTTCTAAAAGGTAGATTGTCCGTGATAGCTCAAGTGAAATTGACTCTTTATACTGTAATGAAGAAAGAACCAGGCTAGTCATCAAGATATGTGTCTTTGGGCACAATTTGTGATTACAGGCATTGACAGTTATATCAGAGTATGGAATATTCCTTAATTGCAAACCAACAGTCAGTGTCATAAAGGGAGAGGCAGGACCCTCACAAACACACGCGAGGGACAGCTGCAGCACAAACACGGACACAGGAATTGTATTGGAACAGAATGGCTACTTGTAAATAAATTGCTGGGAGGGAGGGCGAGAGAGATTTCTGATGGGACTATATCCCCTCCTTGCCCCTTGCATGCTCCCAGCCTAACTGATTATGTCATTGGTAGAGTAACTCATATTTGGTGCAATGGCAGACACTGGACACTCAGCTATTTGTGTACAAGCCATTAAAAGGTAAAACATTCTCACGTTACGTCCCCATCAAAGCCCAAAATCATCCGTTTACTTTTTCCTCAACACACTGTCTTACATGTACCCACTTGATTACCTTGCAAAGCTGTTTTTTTTCTTCTTGATCCAAATAGAAAAGTGCCCCTCCTGTCTATCTCTGATCCAGGAAGCAGAGCAGGATGACTCTTCAGTGGACGGCAGTGGCCTTCTTTCTCTATGCAGAGATAGCCATCAATCTCATCTTGTGTGTCCCATTCATATCAGCACAGAGGTGGAGTATATACAGTAGTGCAAAAGTGACTATTTGGAATAAACATGAATTGTAGTACAGTTATTCCCAACCCATATTGGTGTGCTCTAAGCGATCAACAGGTGGGCAAAAGGAAATTATACATATTCACCTAATTTGTCCAAAAATGTATTCATTTCCTACAAATAATGTCCCACAGCCTTGTAGCAATTGATGACAGACAAGTCAAATGACAACTGAATATTCTTCCTCAGGGGCACTTTAAATGGTGATCTGCGTGTGCTGACTCCTGTTTACCCTGAGTTTGAATGTAATTGGTTAATTTTAAACCCAGTTATAGGTCACACTATAAAGATTGGACCTGTTGCAGTCGATATAAAATTGATGTCCTGTTTTTGCAGATGGCGCTTGGTTTTCAGTTGGAAAATATGGACGTGGTTATCCCCTTACTGGAACAAGTGTTTCTTCACCATGATCATGGTTCTCATTGTTCTTTTCCTCGGTGAGCCACTGTTACTGCAAACTGGTCCAAGCTACCGATGTATTGCTATTGACCGTAGTATTGATTGAGACTTGCCCACTTTCCGATCAAGGAAAGTAACCAAGTGCACTGTTCTTTGTTACTCCACCAGTAGATTTTTCTGGTATCTGTACTTGAGTAATGTTCTGATGACTTTTTACTCAAACACCTTGCATTTGAATACACAGTGGGCAAAGTTACTTTCCCCTCATTACTTTGTCAAAATACTCTTTTAACTTTTTCAACCCATTTTGGAGGACAGAGAGGGCTAAAATCACAGAGAGTTGAGACACGCACACTCACACACACACACACACACACACACACACACACACACACACACGGTTATGTACCGGTAAGATGTTTTTTTTCCCCCCACTTTGTCATTGACTAACTTTGCTGTTTATCTATTTATTTTATGTGTCACTTCACATTATTAGAGGAAGAATATGGGAACATGTAATTTTGATAGCGTGTCACGGATTTATTTCTTTCTTTTCAGCACAAGCACTTTGCTAATGTAATTGTGTTAAGACATCAAAACTGGTCCATTTGATACTTTTCTCGTGACTGCAACTTCAGTTTTACTACAGAGTGTGAGTAGAATACTTTTGCCACCTCTGCCACCCTCAGATGCAGCTCGTGAGGTGCACAAGTACTCAAGCCCTGAATCCATACAAGAGGTGAATGTGAACTCCAATCTCTTCGACCACCTTCACATGAGGCTCTTCAGAGCTCAGAGGAACCTCTACATCGCGGGCTTCTCACTCTTCCTGTGGCTGTTAGTATTATATATCATTCCCAATGCAAAGGTGATATAATTTTGCCCCCCAATCTCTTCATTTGGAATTTCTGTGTATTTCATGTTCCAGTGTCATGCGGCGGTTTATCATCGTGCTCAACCAGGTGGCTGTCGCGGCAGAAAATAATGCAGCTCTTCAAGCGCAGATGGAGAACGCTGCCAAAGCCGCCAACCAACATCAAGAGGACAACCGTGCACTCAAACAAGTCAGAAGAAATCATAGCTTCATGACAGCACTTTATATTGTAAAGTGTGACTTTGGTAAATGTAACCATTGATCCTTAGACTCTCTTAGGTGAGGAAAAAGTCATTTCAGAAAAGAATCATCAGCTGAAGCTTGAAGTCGAGAGCCTGTCCAATCAGCTGAAGATGGCACAAGAAGGTGATTATTCATGCTAGCCTCTTAGAGACACTTTCAGAACAACTTGTTCCCACAGTTTTGATAGCGAAGTGAACTGAGTAGCACAAAATGTTTACCATGGAGTATTGCCAAAAATGAAATGGTACAGGTTTGATGTTGAATATGTTAGAAAATACAATTAATTAAAACATAAGGGAAGCAATCAACTTACCTGATGGAAACAGTCATGTTAGTGTTTGTAGAGGCAGCCATATGCAGCGGTCCAAACCTCAAACGACACATTGAAATGAAATCGAGAATTTTCCAATTCATCCATCCATTATCCAAACCGCTTATCCCCACGAGGGTTGCAGGCATGCTGGAGTCTATCCAAGCTGTTTCAGGCAGTAGGCGGGGTAGAATGGAAAAAAAAATGCTGAATAAAAGCTGAAATGCCACAGAGGAGGGTGGAACACCCCAAAGTAACTCATTTGAAGTCCTGCTTGTGTGTGTAGCCGTTCACAAATCCCATGCTGAAGTGGAGACCATGAAAAGTCAGACCAAAGGTCTGGCCAAGGAGTACGATCGACTGCTGAGCGAGCATCATCAGCTCCAGGTAAATTAACATGGACACATTCATGAAGATTATGCGTTCACTGACACTGATAATACTCTATTTGATCCACAGAATCTTCAGAGTGCTGCAGACAAAAAGATCCAATGAAATACATGGAAGGAACTGTCGATACTTCAAGGGGTCATATTTTGGAAAATGTATTTTCATTGTTTGTATATAAATAGTGGTAGCTTCAGATTCATTGTTTGTATATAAATAGTGGTAGCTTCAGATTGAGTTACCAGCTTGGTCATGGAACTCAAGGTACCACAGTTGGTTTTGTTTACTGGAGTGCCTGACAACGCACCAAGTGTGAAATTAAACAACTAAGACAATTTTTTGTTACTTGTCTCATTCAAAAAAAAAAAAAAAAATCCTGAAGCTCCAGAGCGACTTTCAAGTAATGGCCACAGTCCCAACATGGTTAACTTAGCCAGTCATGCTTTCACATCTGCGCCATTGATTTGTAGTCCTGGCACCAAAAGGGTGATGAAATACAACCATGTTATTCGCATGGTTCCTTTCTTTCCAGGGTTAGGGCTACTGACCAACCGACCTACAGGTTATCTATCTATCTATCTATCTATCTATCTATCTATCTATCTATCTATCTATCTATCCATCCATCCATCCATCCATCCATCCATCCATCCATCCATCCATCCATCTATCTATCTATCTATCCATCCATCCATCCATCCATCCATCCATCCATCCATCCATCCATCCATCCATCCATCTATCTATCTATCTATCTATCTATCTATCTATCTATCTATCTATCTATCTATCTATCTATCTATCTATCTATCCATCCATCCATCCATCCATCCATCTGTAGTTTTGATATGAAGAGACCAGTCCGTTTATGAGCTTGAAAATAGTTTTTACTCAGCAGCACCAAGAATGCGTTACCGGCTTCCTCGTGTTGCCAATCAAACCTAGAGCTCCCGCGACACCTTGTGGACGGGTGGTAAAACAGCGGGTTAGAATGGCTATGTAATTGGGACATTACCAAAATAATAAACAGATCTACACCATCCATCCATCCATCCATCCATCCATCCATCCATCTATCTATCTATCTATCTATCGATGATACTGAAAACAAATGTTGCCGCACTTGCAGGTGAACGCGCAAAGAGCGCAGGACTCTTGCTTGTCTGGCGCGCGCACGCACGCCTACGCTCGCGCACTCTTCTTGCGTCGAGAGCGCGCCGCGACGGTGACAGTCGCCATTTTATTTTGAAAATCAAACTGCACTTGAAGGCGCCGCGATCCTCTTCCATTTCGCCCAAGTTTGTTTGGAGAGAACGAAGGAGGAATGAGCTACTGAATCACCCTCGTCGAAGCACGGTGAGATTTGGACCAAATGCCTCCTGACATGTCCTTTTCTCGCGCGGGTTCAGGTTGATTTTAACGCGTACTGGAGCGATTTGAAATCAACAGGACGGCGGTTAGCCACCAGCGTCGGGGATGGACTATTTACTGGAACCAGCTGTCATAAATGATCAAAACGATCAAATTACTGAGGTTGACAGTTGCTCGTGTTTAATTTTCGTATGTGATGAATCTGTACCTTGTACAAACTCCACTTTAATATTTAGTGCAATTAGAGTCGAGGTCGCATACATTTGTTGGATACGAGATGCTTGCATCTCAAGTGATTGCAGTTCCGTAGACTAGACGGGTCTCGTTGGAGATGAGCTAACAAGGCTAATGCTATCGTATGCCAATCCATAGGGATTGTTTCTATAGTTGACTGCCAATGTGTAAGTCAGATTTTCTTGACCTAATTACGAATAAGATCCCAGTACAGTTGTATATTAAAGAGTTATTTCATCAAAAGTTTGCAGCAAACAATGCTAACCCTGTTTTGGGCCTGGGATACTAGCACGGTTAGCTTCAGTATAGTAGCGTGAAGGACCGCTGGACTGTGCTTTACTAAACACTTTCCTATATGTACGACATTAATTGGCTTTTTAAATGTCGGTGGCCGTTTTTGTCGCTGTGTTATACTGCTAAATTAGTTAAACGAGCTCTTTATGTTAAAGGTAATCGGCTAAAAGTCAGGTCACGTTATAATATGCTGTTAGCTTCGACGGCTAGATATGCTCTATACACGACGCTAGGAAACAAACCCAACTTCTAGAAATCTCGATTAAATGTTGAATAGAGCAGTCAACCGTCTCGAATTTATATCATATGTATGAAATTAGGACGCCAATTGGACACTTGGATAATCAATTACAGCAGCATTTCGATTGCTTGTTTATGGCTCGCGGAGCATTTGCTCCCTCCATGCACTTGTCCTTTGTTTCATTGTGGTGTTTTTTTGTTTTTTGTTTGATTGTTTTTGTCCCTGTGCGGGATAGCGTCTCCACCTGTCTATTATGTGAACGTTCGTATGTTTTTTGTTGTCTGCGTACCTTTTAATTATGGGAAAAATAGAGGTGTGTTATCTGGAAGGAGCTGTCGATTCTGCCTCTTGTTTTAGCTCAACCGAGGCCTAGTGTGAACAATCTACAGCCTCGTTTTGGGGGTTTAGTTCCCGTGCTGAATTAGATAGCCACCAAACTTTGTGTCGTAGATCTCCAGATTCATGTGCCCGACCTGTTAAATGTCACATTAATGTACGTTGAAATCTGCTAAATGGAACAATTTCAGATGTCATGCCCAAAGGCCTCAAAAAGCCTATCCTATTTTGGCATGACAAGGAGTTGGTAAATACACGCTATTGATGGCTGTTTCGGGCCAAGATCCGGTGAGAAAAGTAATATATTTGCCAATAAGGCCTGCCTCTCCCTTAAAAAAAACGTTTGTAATTGCCTATCATGATAATTTGAGCCCTAATCGTACCCATCCAAATGTTGATCATTTCACACCCTTCTGTAAACATTACCCGTGGAAATAAATAGCTTACTGATAATTTGGTTTAGTGGAGAAAATGCATCACAACTAGAAGGACACTTGTGTGACTGTCAGACTGTCACCGTTTGATAAAAAGACCAATTTTAAATTCCTTTTACCCATATTATGGCATTTAGTCAGGGATACATAGATCATCTAATTTTTAAATGTAGTGGTAATGACTGCATTGCTTCAGTTGGTCACTGCACCTTATGTAAAGCAACTACCCGTTAGCAACTGATCAGCTGTTGACTTCCATTATTTCCTAAATTAATCCGGACCTTTCTTCGCATCATCTTGAATGTTACCACCCTGCTCTCTCTGATGTCGCCCCCACAAGCAGTATTTACCTGTCTTCCTCTACTAGAACCGTTCGTCACATGTCTGTTCACTGTCAAATCAACCAGCTAACAGCCGGAGGCCAAGGCTAGCTGCTGCTCCGTGAATGGCACCTTTGCGGGGGGGGGGGGGGGGGCACCTTATGGCAAAATACCCAATTGAATGTGAATAGTTGTGTTTTGCAGCAAATTGGTTTTCTGTTATACAGAAAAATTACAAATCTGGAGTTTTTACTTTGCACCTATTGACCAGTATGGAAGCAATGGAGAATTCATAAACATACTTGTTTTATATTGCATATGTTATAGCCTCATTATTAATTTTTAAATCTCTTCCTTGCAGATGCTGAACCTTATTTTAAACTGAAAGACTACTTGGGACCGGGAGCCACTGACAGAAAACCTCATTTGGACGTCACCATTTTTTTAACACCTTTTAGGGGGGGGGGGAGAAAAAGTAACCTATCACTGAAGTGACTAAAGGGGAATAATGGTGATTTTGCGCCGTGCTCGGCCGCCTGCTTCCGCCCCAACCAGCAATGAATCTTGATTCGCTCTCGCTGGCTTTGTCTCAAATCAGCTATCTGGTGGACAATTTGACAAAGAAAAACTACAGAGCCAGCCAGCAAGAAATACAGCATGTGAGTGTTTTTAAAAGAAACACTTTGACATCAACAAGCATGTAGTCTGTGAAGGTGTAGCGTTAATAAATCGCTGGGCCTTTTTCCAGATTGTAAATCGTCACGGTCCTGAGGCAGACAGGCATCTACTTCGCTGTCTTTTCTCACATGTGGATTTTAGTGGCGATGGTAAAAGCAGCGGCAAGGATTTTCACCAGGTAATTAAAAAAAAATCAGAAAC
The DNA here is from genome assembly GCF_054856545.1 of Hippocampus guttulatus. Taxonomy (NCBI): domain Eukaryota; kingdom Metazoa; phylum Chordata; class Actinopteri; order Syngnathiformes; family Syngnathidae; genus Hippocampus; species Hippocampus guttulatus. Next base: position 20,276,039 of record NC_141264.1, on the reverse strand, counting down.
CATTGAATTTCCCCTATTTATGTCAGCCTGACACTAAATATTGCAAAGTAGAGTTATGGCCACTCTCAAAAGAATAAAAAAATTATAGTACAAAATTAAAGTTATCATCTTGGAAATATCACATAGGGCACTTACAAGTCACTTTTTCAAGGTCGAAGTGTAATATTGCAATAGTTAAATGAAACACTATTATTTTGGCACACCAAGATCACATTGATAGGAGTATGAGGAGTTTGAAATGTAAATGTTAGCAAATGTGTGTGATGCTGTGGACAGCCTCCGACACACATCACTGTCTTCATGAAGTACCGGTAGTCCGCAATTACTTTGGGGTCCCTGTTGGCATGGTATGCTTCCATCCACAGTAGGAGTCCACTAAATCCATCAATGCAGTCAATCGTTTGCAATGCAGTGTCTGAAAAGTGAATCCAGTTGCCACGAAGCAGTTTGTCCCAACCTTTATTGAGCCAAGACACATTTTGCATCTGAAAAAATTCACGGCACACCACTGAGCAAAACGATTCATAAAAAAAGTGGATATACAGATTAAACCTCTGTCATCTGGTGGAACAGTATTTGATTATGACTTTGAATTTAATTTCATTGAATACAACATTATTGTCAAATGTGCTGTACGTATGTGTAACATACAGCACAGATGAAATTTCTTCCCTCTCAACATAAAACTTTTAGCATACATGGTTAGCATAGATTTCGCAATAATTTTTTTCCAAGAGACATCTGACTGACTGTTAAAATAGTCTTTTCAGGGCTAATTAAATCACCCTTAATTCATTCTCCTTTCACACACTTTGTGCAGATTGTGGCTATGGATATAGAATATGTTGTGCAGACTACTTTTTACCATCTCATTGATTCTTTTGACACCTTTCCCTTCGTTGTCCTTCATATGCCTTTATTCTCTTTGCGGTCTCCTCCCCGGCATGTTGTATTTCCAACTTGGCCAAGACACAGTTTCTGATCCAGGAGTGTGTGTCACTGATATCAAAGCCCAACTTTATCTCGACTCTGTGCTACGCCATCGACAATCCCCTGCACTACCAAAAGGTATGGAGCAGTTTTTGACGTAACACCACCTGAAATTACATTAATATTCATAAAACAGTGCAAAGTGTTTGTATAGTTTGTTTACAGCAATTTTTCTTGTCATATTCAGTAGTAAATGAGAAATTGACATGAGTTTTATTTCAGAGTTTGAAACCATCTGCCCACTTATTCACTCAACTCAGTAAAGTTCTTAAGCTCAGCAAGGTTCAAGAGGTAAGCCACTCAATCCTACTGCTGCAGTTAGTGGGCCAAAATAATAAATCAAAAAATGTACAGTATTCTGAAATGGGCGAAAGTGCTTTTTGAAAGTTCCTTGCAATCATTTACATTCTAGGTGATATTTGGCCTTGCACTGCTCAACTCTTGCAACACTGACCTCCGGGGATTTGGTAAGCAGTTCTAGAGCTTGATTTAAAAGTGCTGCTTTAAAAAAAAAAACATTTTAAAAAATCATATATTTGTGTCCTGACTTTTTTTCTTAAACTTCCACAGCTGCACAGTTCATAAAGCAGAAGCTCCCCGACCTCTTGCGGTCATACATTGACGCAGATCTTGGCGGAAATCAAGAAGGTGGCTTCCAGGACATCGCTATAGAGGTCTTGCACCTGCTGCTCTCCCATTTGTTGTTTGGCCAGAAGGGAGCCAGTGGGGTCGGACAGGAGCAGATTGACGCCTTCTTGAAGACACTTTGCCGAGGTAAGTTGAATCCTGCGATCTGGGACAGGTCCTCAAAGTTCAGATGTCAACCATTAAACATACAGTATGTCGCTTGAAATTCATATAATTTTTGTTTAAATGGTCAGTGATGGGCCTTGCATTTGGTACCTGGGCCTTCAGTGGGGATCTATCCGGCAGCCCACCTCTTGATACACCACTTTGTCATTGCATTGATAGAACCCATCAGTACAAGTTTTGCAGCACGTACTGTATCTGGCACACACATCATTTGGAGTAGTTCAGTATCAATTTATATAATACAATGACAGAAATATATATTTTAAGTACATCTTTCAAGAGATACTGTTTATTGCATGTATTAATGTGCCGATGGCTACTGAATAGGGGTGTAACAAAAGAGTTGAATCTGAAAAATACAGCTTTGATTTAAAAGATGGGTGCATCAAATCATTGTTCCACTTGTATATATAAATCGAGTAACTTATCGAATCGTCTTTTTGTGAGAGCTCTAACTTGGAAAGAAACGCCACATCTACATTAACCAATTGACAAATTCATTCATATTGTAAAATGCCGATAAGAAACTTACTGCATCATACAATCTGACTGACTTGTAACATATCAAATTCTAATTCCACTGAATTGAGCCGAATCGTTCCACTTTAAAATCAACCATTTATGGATCGTATCTCATTCCATGCATTGAGATGTGTAGTGAATCGTCTTAAAAAACACCCCTACCACGAAATATTTTACTAGCTAAATTTTGGCTTGCTTTGATCAGGAAATACACGCATTGAAAGTTTTAGACATCATTGAGAGTCAGCGCTGTGGGTTCGTGTCGTAAAATTTGAAATCTGATAGTTTAGAGAGCGTTCCTCTGTTAATGTCTATTGCACTACTTATTCTGAAGGCCTTGGACATATGAGATTGGGAGTGATGTGGCGGTATATAGATGCTGAAATCTGACTGGCTAGTAAAATGTGCATCCAAGAAAAATAATGCAAAGTGAAAATAACAGACTTCCGGGAATGTTATGAAAAAGTTTAATGCTGTTGTGCTTCTGATAGTGTTTAGGCTAACAGAGAAGGCCCGCCACTGGGGATGGTAATATTGACTGTCATCTTTGTTTATGTTTCAGATTTCCCGCAGGAGCGCTGCCCTGTGGTGCTCGCACCACTTTTGTACCCTGAAAAACGGGACATTCTCATGGATAGGATCCTGCCTGACTCCGGGGAGTTAGCCAAGACCATAATGGAGAGTTCTCTTGCAGAATTCATGCAGGAAGTAGGCTATGGCTTCTGTGCCAGGTATTTTTGCTCTCGGCTTGAGTTGGTACCAAAGTTGTGTGCTCCCCTTTGTTGTCAGTACTGATCCGTTTGTCCTTTCTACTCAGTCTGGACGAGTGCAGAAACATAATCCTCCAGTATGGGGTGAGGGAGGTGACAGCCAGCCAGGTAGCCAGGGTCCTGGGCATGATGGCTCGTACCCACTCTGGCCTAACTGATGGTATCCCCCTACAGGTGAGTCAGTTGGTTGTATGCATTTTGTCTCCACAATATTTCTATAGGTTCAAGCGCGATTTCTATTCTCTCTTAGTCAATCTCTGCACCTGGAAGTGGCATCTGGAGTGATGGGAAGGATAAGAATGACAGCTCACAAGCACACACGTGGAATGTTGAGGTGCTCATCGATGTGGTTAAGGAAGTGGTAAGTCACCACTCTTAGATACCATGCTTCGAATAAAGGTACATAACATTAAATTAGCGGTTTTATATTGATTAATAACAGTCCCAGTCATCGAATTTAAAATAACTAATAAATGGAATAGCAATCAAACATGTTAAACATGAAACGGTACAATATCCTTTAATAGGGTTGCTTGATAGTTCAATATAATCTATCCTGACAGACACAGGATCGATATCAATAGAAAATCCCATCGATAAAATGTTCGATAGAGAAAAAAAAAATCAAACTCCGACTGCAGCATTTTGCATGTCGTAGTCAGCTTGCAGCCAACTCCAAACACGAAGAAGCAGCAGTTAAACCAACGCAGAAGAAGCTGCTTATACCAACGATGGAAGAAGAATGCGCACACGTGCGGCATAGTCAAGCTGAACGAAAGCGTGGCATAACTCCATTCAAATAATTGAGCACTCGACTCTTGCATTAAGATGATATTGTGCATACTAACGCGATTAAACACCTGTGGATGGAGACGGAGTGTGCGAGTAAAGGAGTTCCCAGTATTTGACATGCTGTAGGGCCAGTGTTAGCCACATCCGACCTTTGGCATCGCACTCATAAAAATCAGACAAGTCAAATATGAAGACTTATTTATTGCAATAATGAGTGGTTGTTGTTTTTCTGACTGTTATTAATGTTTCACCTCCAGCCAATACTCACTTTGATCATGTCAATCCTGTAGAATCCAAACCTGAACTTCAAAGAGGTGACATACGAACTGGATCATGCAGGATTCCTAATCCGGGACAGTAAGGGCCTGCACATAGTGGTGTATGGCATTCAACGGGGTTTGGGCATGGAGGTCTTTCCTGTTGATCTCATATATCGGCCATGGAAACACGCAGAAGGACAGGTAACATTACAGCAAGGTTAACTTGTGTAGTTTTACATGTCACGTTTACCACAATATGGATAATTTGTTGCAGATGTAATGGATCTATCATATTAAACATGTAAAAATGTTGACTACCAATCTCTAAACGCCTATGTTGTTGTTTTCCAGTTATCATTCATTCAGCACTCTCTTATGAGCCCTGAAGTGTTCTGCTTCGCTGAGTACCCTTGCCACACAGTAGCAATCGACATCCTTAAAGCACCACCGGAGGATGACAACAGGGAGATTGCAACATGGTATGGAATTGGTCCATTTTGAGACATGTGTCCTAATATCATGGAACGCCCAAGCCACAAACTTAGTGCATATCACACATGTGCCTGAAACTTCTGAACTCATCATAGGAAAAGTCTGGATTTGGTGGAAAGCCTGCTGAGGCTATCAGAGGTTGGCCAGTACGAGCAGGTGAAGCAACTCTTCAGCTTCCCCATCAAGCACTGCCCGGATATGCTTGTTATGGCATTGCTGCAGATCTCCACATCTTGGCATACACTGCGCCATGAGCTCATCTCTACCCTGATGCCAATCTTTCTGGGCAACCACCCTAACTCTGCTATCATCCTGCACTATGCCTGGCATGGACAGGTTGGTCATTAAACGTATCTTGGTCAATTATTGTTACGGATACCTGATGTCCACAAATCAAGATGTATAGTTATACTTCTCGTCCCTTATCCTTTTGGCTCGTCTGGAATACAGTGAACCTCTATCGCTGGTTGATAGGTTTAAGATCCACATGCAGTAGGTGAAAATCCATGCTATTGCCACCATAAAAAAAGCGTTTTGCACTTCCCATATGCATAAAACACACTTAAACTTTGCACCCTTATTCAGTGATTGAACATTATTTCAAGATGGCGATGTGTTGTTGGCGTCGATAGCAACAGTTTGTGACGCTGATATAAATACAAACTGCCCAAATACAGTTTGGACGATGAGTAAAGTCGGCCTGTCCGCAATGAAATGCTGCCGGGAACAACTCAAAATAAAACCATACTGAAGAATTGATGTCCGTATTTTTTGGTAAGCTAATGTTTATTTTGAAATTGGCCTTCTCACCACATTAGCGGCGTGTTACTGCCATGAATAGCATGACCAATCGTTGCTGCGGTTAGCTTGACTTCTTCTCCCTCACAGCGTTCACGGAAATAAGAGGGTATTCGAGGAAGAACAAAATGCTGCACTTTTATTTATTTATTGTAAACATTGTACTAAATCTGATTGCTTTTTTTTTTTCCAGGGACAGTCTCCTTCCATCCGTCAGTTAATTATGCATTCAATGGCAGAGTGGTATATGAGAGGTGAGCAGTATGACCAAGCCAAGTTGTCTCGCATCCTGGATGTGGCCCAAGACTTGAAGGTTTGTCAAAAGACACCAAAAGCATTGATACAGAATATGGCACAATATTGTTTGTTTTTTATTATAATACTATAAATATGTAGAAGCTTCCTTTTATTTAATGGAAGGCTAATGGACAGTTATGTTTGTGATTGTTTTGTAATGCCTAACCCACATGCCAGTATGATTTTGTTTGTTCTGCAGTCTCTCTCGATGCTGCTGAATGGTACTCCGTTTGCCTTTGTTATTGACCTTGCTGCACTTGCCTCTCGCCGTGAATACCTCAAACTTGATAAATGGCTGACTGACAAAATTAGAGAGCACGGGGTATGTCTCTATGTAAATGTCTCAAGCACACCAGTTGGAATCTATACGGAAGTATTATTTATTTATTTATTTCCTGAATCAGGAACCTTTTATCCAAGCTTGCGTCACATTCCTTAAGAGGCGATGCCCATCCATTATGGGGGGTTTGGCCCCAGACAAGGACCAGCCTAAAAGTTCTCAGTTGCCTCCAGAGACCTTAGCCACCATGCTGGCCTGTCTTCAGTCATGTGCTGGGTGAGGGGCCTCCTGTAGTTCAGTGTTGCACTTTGCTTAAAAAGGTTCTTTTGAGTGCAACATTTCCAACTGAAATTGTTGTTACCTATCCCTCAGGAGTGTTTCGCAAGAACTGTCGGAAACAATCCTGACCATGGTTGCCAACTGCAGCAACGTGATGAACAAAGCCCGTCAGCCACCACCTGGAGTCATGCCTAAAGGTCGGGCCCCCAGCACCAGCAGCCAGGATGCCATTTCTCCTGTTCAGGTATCTTAACTTTGACACATACGGTACATCTGTGGCACAACCATCACGCTGTACAAAATTGCTTTGTCACCTCTCCGTACCGAGTAACGACATATTATACTGCCTCAATTTCCTTGTAACACTGCGTATATTGATGAATAAGAATTCCACGCCAATTTTTCCCGGAAGAAGCTGCATATCAGCCATTGCACAGGCTTTTAAAGTTGTGAGAGATAAGTGTCCTTTTAAAGGGGAAGTCGCCCCCCGCCCCCAAAAAAATTTTAAATTTCCCATCACAGATTTTCACCTATCATAGGTCGGTTTAGAGTTTAACTCGCGCAGTGACGCAACGAAGGAAACACTGTTTTTGAAATAAAACTATTATACTCTATTAGCTGAACAACTTCCTGCCTCATTCTCAATCCAACATTCCTTCTTTTGCTTCCATTAGACGGACCCTCTTACTGGCATGGGCTCCTTGAACCTGGGCGGCACAGCCACCTCCCACACTCAGAGCATGCAGGGTTTCCCCACCTCCCTTAGTTCAGCTTTCAACAATCCCCAGTCGCCAGCAAAGGCATTCCCACCTCTCTCAAACACCAATCCAAGCACACCATTTGGCGGTATTGGCAGCTTGTCCTCGCAGCTCCCTGGTATGGACTCTGGTACTGTGGTTTTTAAAGCGTTTTCCTTTAATATCCACAATGGAAGTAAATTTCAGATTTTTTTAACGCCACTAGGTTGACAGTTCGAGGAGATCATGAAATGAAATCTCTGATGATTCTTTCCAGGTCCCTTGGGCTCAGGGATCGGCACTGGTATTGGTTCTAGTCTTGGAATGCCAGCAGTAAGCACTGATCCATTCAGCACCAGAAAGATGAGCACACCGAGCCTGAACCCACCTACCTTCCAGCAGAGTAAGATGAAGGCCTGTAAGTGGCGGTGGTAGTGGTGTGACTGAGAGCCTCGCCCCGCGCTGCTCAGCACTGTATTTCCTCTGCAATTGTCACATTATTACTGCATTTGCAAACCTATATTTTAGAGGGCCATTATTTTGTTGACAAATGTCATATAAGAACAATCTGTCTTATGTTTTGGACATGTCACCCCTGCCCCTGAAATGCCATTTAACCTTTCAAATATTTTGTAGAGGAAATACAGTCCAGTCTTCCATTCCTTGTCTGCTTCAGCTGACAGCCCCACTTTAGTTATTTTACTTTTTAATCCTTGTGAATCTGTAAGTGTACAGGTGCATCTCAGTAAATTAGACAGGAAAAGTTCATTCAGTAGTTCAAGTCAACAGGTGAAATCGGTATTTAGATTCATTAAACGCATAGATGTTAAAGTATTTTAAAATACAATGATGATCTCACAAAATTAGAATATTTAAGAATGTAGACTACCGGTACTTATGTTACAGTAATTCATGCAAAAGGAGCTACAACTTATTAACAATTTCAAATTATAGTGATGCTTTTCAAGAAACCAAGGGTGACGAACGAGACACTTTTACTGCAGTCAAGGTTGAGATGGTGGCGTGGATAAGTGTTTTAGCAGCTGGGTTTGAGAGTGAGGGCCAGACTCGGGTGTTTTTGAGATGGAAGTAAGAAAGACTGATTTGATGCGTGGCTGGATTTTTTTTTTAACAAATGTACTGGATTAAAAGAAAAATTCAAGCCACTGTAAAGTATGCAGTTTATTTAAACATTAAGTTTCCTGACTCTTTTGCGTACCTCTAGGAGTCGGCGCACCATGAGTGGTGCTAGACCCACACTTCATAATATCATATATTGATATAATTCATTATGATGCACCTTTGTACATGTGACTTTCCACACAAGACAAAATTACATGGCTTACGCTTTGCTTGTATGAAATCATTGCCCTCCTGTAAATTGTCTCAAGTCTGTACAATTCTCCTCCCAGCTGACCTTTCTCAGGTTTGGCCCGAGGCAAACCAGCACTTTAGCAAGGAGATAGATGATGAAGCCAACAGTTACTTCCAGCGCATCTACAACCACCCACCTCACCCGACGATGTCTGTTGATGAAGTAAGTAGCTAAATGCATTCTCTTGTGAATTGTGCGTTATATACATCGAGTATGCTGGCTGTTGAGGTGTAACTTATTTGCCTGGACTATAACAGCAATGATTAACATGGATATGTCACAGCAAAACTATCATCCTACAGGTTCTAGAGATGCTGCAGCGATTCAAAGATTCCACCATCAAGAGGGAACGGGAAGTGTTCAACTGTATGCTTCGGAACTTGTTTGAGGAGTACCGCTTCTTCCCACAATATCCAGACAAGGAGTTGCACATCACAGCCTGCCTGTTTGGTGGCATCATTGAAAAGGGTCTTGTCACCTACATGGCTCTCGGGCTTGCACTCAGATATGTGCTTGAAGCCTTAAGAAAACCGTATGGATCCAAAATGTATTACTTTGGAATTGCTGCCCTAGACCGATTCAAAAACAGGTATTGAAATTTATGCTTAATTCAACAGGTGTTTTTCTGTATGGCTAAAATTGTTAAATCCCATGTGATTTTTAGATTGAAGGACTATCCCCAGTATTGTCAACATCTTGCATCAATCGGTCATTTTTTGCAGTTCCCCCACCATTTACAAGAGGTAACCAGGTTTCCTTAATTTAGCTCAAAGCATTTTTAAGTCCAGATGCTAGGGCTGAACGATTAATCGTATTTTTTGATTGAAAGCGCGATTCCAGACAGTGTGACCACATAATCGTTAGTTGTTTTGTTTTTTTAAATTATGATTATTTTGTGGCACTCCTTATTGACCCAGAATCTATTGTGTCAACTATTCTCTCACACTCACTCCGAACTCATCAGTCAGAAGAGGCATGTGCTACTCGTGATGGCTCATGCACACCCATCAGTTCCAAGCTGCTGCTTGTGAACTGGAGAGAACACTTCGCACTAATGCATTGCTCTGAGGCTCAAGCTACTACGAGCTGCGCATGCTCGCTGGCAGGTGTAAACATTATCCTCCCAGGGTGCAGAATCTCCCATTTAAGTAACTAATCCAAACCCCAGAAAAAGTGCTTTGTTGTACAATACCTTTTTCAGAGAAGACTGTCTAGAACCGCTTTTCAGCAGACAGAGGCCGGCTATGAACAGCAAATTAGGAGGTAGGATAGCGAACAGTGACAGAATGCACACGCTTCAAAAAAAAACTGAAATCGGTGACGTCAGCCAGGACACGTTTTTCTTCTAAGGACTGCATGAGTAGCCCACGGGCTTTTTCCAAAAGTCACAATTCAGTATTTTCTAATCGTTCAGCTCTACTAGATGCCCTAGCATTGTCTCCAGGGAGAGGCTACTGACAGATTAAATCCTACGCTCTGCATCTTCCAATATCCTGTGTGTGCAGTATATTGAGTATGGCCAACAGTCACGGGACCCCCCGGTGAAGATGCAAGGCTCCATCACCACCCCAGGGAGTCTGGCGCTGGCACAGGTTCAAGCCCAAACACAGCAGCCCGGTGTTCCAAAAGCACCACAACCGGGGCAGACGAGTACCCTTGTCACGACCACTACGACCACAACCACGGCCGCGAAGACCACGACCATCACAAGGCCAACACCCAGCAGCTTCAAGAAGGATGTGCCTGTGAGTTTGAACAGTGAACAAGTGACCCCCCACCACCACGCTTTAAACACATTTAGTTGTAAAAACAGAAACTTGTAAAACACCCTTAAAGTATTCATTGCCCATTACTCTCGCTGTCAAGAAATGGGAGATGCCTGTAACATAATTTGGAGGAAGTGATAAGACTCAATCGCGCAATTCTTCAAATAACTGGTACAACGTGCTTGCATTAAGGTGTTTATTTGAAACTCCCGGTTGAAGTTTTCTGTAAAAAATACATTTTTAACTCTAGTTTTAAACACCAAAATGTACAACCAAACCATATACCGTAATTTTATCTGACAAAAGTCCCCCTATCTTAAGCCAAACATGATAAACGTCACAGAATTTAGCATGGATGCTAGGGTCATTATAAATCACTGCTACTTAACACACACACACACACACACACACACGTGAAGCAGCAACACATTCAAACACAGTATGCCATCACACTTATCTGGTTTGTGAAAACCGTGAATTTTAAGTGGCAAATGTGGTCCTGTACGTATTAAACTAAAGGGACATACACTTACGTTGTGTCTTTTCTGAAAGACCTCTGTGCTGCCCTACAAGTTGTGGCACTCAGTCGTGTACCAAGACTTGCGTCGCCTGACTTTAAAATTCGGCCGTGCCTATATTCTGGAAAAACTCATGAATCTTCATTACAAAATTTGTAAGGTAAACTAAGCTGCACCTTGTATTCCTTCACAGCCCTCCATAAACACTACAAATATTGACACTCTACTGGTGGCCACTGACCAAACGGAAAGGATTGTCGAACCCCTGGACAATGTCCAGGAGAAGATTGCTTTCATCTTCAATAACCTTTCTCAGTCAAACATGACACAAAAGGTAAATGTGGTGAAAA